>NC_091284.1:725805349-726109277 GCF_032444005.1 Ranitomeya imitator | reverse complement strand
GACACACGTATATACTATATAGAGGAGGAGATGACATACAGGTACATACTATATACAGGAGGAGATGACATACAAGTATATACTATATACAGGAGGAGATGACTTACAGATATATATTATATACAGGGGAGATGACACACAGGTATATACTATATACAGGAGGAGATGACATACAGGTATATACTATATATAGGAGATGACATACAGGTATATACTATATACAGGGGAGATGGCACACAACAGGTATATACTATATACAGGGGAGATGACATACAGGTATATACTATATACAGGAGATGACATACAGGTGTATACTATATATAAGGGAGATGACAAACATGTATATACTGAGGTGAAAATGAGAGGTGTGAGGTGAAAATGAAAAGGTGTGAGTGCAAAATGAGAGGAGTAAGGGAAAATAGTGGAGTGATCGGAAAATGACAGATGTGAGGTCGAAATGACAAGTGTTAGAGGGGAATGAAAGGAGTGAGGGGGAAAATAAGAGGAGTTAGGGGGAAAATGAGAGGTGTGAGGGAGAAAAAGAGATGTGAGAGGGAAAATGAAAGATGTGATGGGGAAAATGAGAGGCGTGATGGGAAAATAAGAGAAGTGAGGTGCTATAACTAACCACAGATATTTACTATGCCCAGGCAACGCCGGGCTCTTCAGCTAGTGTATATATATATATATATATATATATATATATATATATATATGTGTGTCTCAATGACTCACATTCTGATATATATATAGAGAGAGAGACAGAGACAGAGAGAGACATCATCGCTGTGCTCTGCTTTACGGCCGGCGCCGCTGATACAGTCAGTATGGGAAGCTGACGGCGGGGGACGTGACAGACATCAGAATGTGAGTATGTAGTGGTTTTTTTTTTTAGCTTTTACAATGGTAACCAGGGTAAATATCGGGTTACTAAGCTCGGCCCTGCGCTTAGTAACCCGATGTTTACCCTGGTTACACGGGGACTTTGGCATCGTTGAAGACAGTTTCAACGATGCCGAAGTCTTTCCCCTGATCGTTGGTCGCTGGAGAGAGCTGTCTGTGTGACAGCTCCCCAGTGACCATACAACGACTTACCAACGATCACGGCCAGGTCGTATCGCTGGTCGTGATTGTTGGTAAGTCGTTTAGTGTAACAGTACCTTTAGGAGGATGCAGTGATTGTTTGTTTTGTTTTTTTGTTGCTTAATTCCAAAATCCAAACCTTTTACATTTCCCTATTAACTGAATAATAATAGTAATCTTTATTTATATAGCGCCAACATATTATGTCACACTTAACAATTCCAAGGGTAAAGGTTCAGACAAAATTACACATTACAAACTAGTTAATAATTTAAATAAAAAAGTGTGAGGGACCTGCACGCAAGAGCTTACAATCCACAAGGAAATACAAGTGGTAAAAAAACAATCACCAAAAAAAAGAAGGTTCAGGAAAAAGTACAGCAGCGTTTCATGTAGCGAATTCCACTTGAAAATTTTGTCTAGATCATCCGCCTGGGAAAGACGTTGTGTGCACAAAACCTTATTTTTGTCCTCTTTCCATCTGCATTGTTTTGACATCTTATACATAATTGTTTTACATATACTGATTGACAGTAAACGAAACCTCAAGTCCAATTTAGAAGACCAAGAAGACAGGTCTAAGATTTATATAACCACAAAGTATGATCGGTTATTACCCTGAAGGTATATTCACACTGTCTTTTTCTAGCGATATTTGAGCATCAATGCTTTTAAAAATGAAGGAAATGCTCAAGAAGTGTTCAAGACAATCTTCTTATTCATTTCTTTTGGAAAATGACTTGCTGCTCATGTGTTCAGTGTTCTTTTAAAAACGCCTGGTGGGAGAAAAGAAACTTGATGCAAAGAAAAAAATGGGCTCTCTTACAGTCTTAGGCCGGCGTCACACTCAGCGTAAGACAATACGGTCCGTATATTACGGCCGTAATACGCTGAAAAGTCCCCAAAATAGTGGTCCGTAGCTCCTCCGTAGGCAGGGTGTTTCAGCGTTTTTTGCGCATGGCATCCTCCGTTTGTAATCCGTATGGCATCCGTAATGCGTGTTTTTCTCGCAGGCTTGCAAAACCGACATACGGCAATACAAGGGATCCATGTGTAAAAAAAAACATATATACTGTCATATATATACAGTGGGGCAAAAAAGTATTTAGTCAGTCAGCAATAGTGCGAGTTCCACCACTTAAAAAGATGAGAGGAGTCTGTAATTTACATCATAGGTAGACCTCAACTATGGGAGACAAACTGAGAAATAAAAATCCAGAAAATCACATTGTCTGTTTTTTTTAACAATTTATTTGCATATTATGGTGGAAAATAAGTATTTGGTCAGAAACAAACAATCAAGATTTCTGGCTCTCACAGACCTGTAACTTCTTCTTTAAGAGTCTCCTCTTTCCTCCACTCATTACCTGTAGTAATGGCACCTGTTTAAACTTGTTATCAGTATAAAAAGACACCTGTGCACACCCTCAAACAGTCACACTCCAAACTCCACTATGGTGAAGACCAAAGAGCTGTCAAAGGACACCAGAAACAAAATTGTAGCCCTGCACCAGGCTGGGAAGACTGAATCTGCAATAGCCAACCAGCTTGGAGTGAAGAAATCAACAGTGGGAGCAATAATTAGAAAATGGAGGACATACAAGACCACTGATAATCTCCCTCGATCTGGGGCTCCACGCAAAATCCCACCCCGTGGGGTCAGAATGATCACAAGAACGGTGAGCAAAAATCCCAGAACCACGCGGGGGGACCTAGTGAATGAACTGCAGAGAGCTGGGACCAATGTAACAAGGCCTACCATAAGTAACACACTACGCCACCATGGACTCAGATCCTGCAGTGCCAGACGTGTCCCAATGCTTAAGCCAGTACGTGTCCGGGCCCGTCTGAAGTTTGCTAGAGAGCATTTGGATGATCCAGAGGAGTTTTGGGAGAATGTCCTATGGTCTGATGAAACCAAACTGGAACTGTTTGGTAGAAACACAACTTGTCGTGTTTGGAGGAAAAAGAATACTGAGTTGCATCCATCAAACACCATACCTACTGTAAAGCATGGTGGTGGAAACATCATGCTTTGGGGCTGTTTCTCTGCAAAGGGGCCAGGACGACTAATCCGGGTACATGAAAGAATGAATGGGGCCATATATCGTGAGATTTTGAGTGCAAACCTCCTTCCATCAGCAAGGGCATTGAAGATGAAACGTGGCTGGGTCTTTCAACATGACAATGATCCAAACCACACCGGCAGGGCAATGAAGGAGTGGCTTCGTAAGAAGCATTTCAAGGTCCTGGAGTGACCTAGCCAGTCTCCAGATCTCAACCCTATAGAAAACCTTTGGAGGGAGTTGAAAGTCCGTGTTGCCAAGCGAAAAGCCAAAAACATCACTGCTCTAGAGGAGATCTGCATGGAGGAATGGGCCAACATACCAACAACAGTGTGTGGCAACCTTGTGAAGACTTACAGAAAACGTTTGACCTCTGTCATTGCCAACAAAGGATATATTACAAAGTATTGAGATGAAATTTTGTTTCTGACCAAATACTTATTTTCCACCATAATATGCAAATAAAATGTTAAAAAAACAGACAATGTGATTTTCTGGATTTTTTTTTCTCAGTTTGTCTCCCATAGTTGAGGTCTACCTATGATGTAAATTACAGACGCCTCTCATCTTTTTAAGTGGTGGAACTTGCACTATTGCTGACTGACTAAATACTTTTTTGCCCCACTGTATACATATATATATATATATATATATATATATATATATATATATATGTCAGTAGACACATATATGTATATATATTATTACTTCATACAGCGCTAGATAGCTTTAAAGCCGGTAATTCAATTGCCGGCTTTTGCTATCTCCTTCCTAAACCCGTTAATAATGGATAGGTGTCATAATTGACGCCTCCCCATTATTAATTTGGCTTAATGTCACCTTACAATAGCAAGGTGACATTAACCCTTCATTACCCCATATCCCACCGCTACACGGGAATGGGAAGAGAGTGGCCAGGTGCCAGAATAGGCGCATCTTCCAGATGTGCCTTTTCTGGGGTGGCTGGGGGGGGTTTTTAGCCAGGGGGGGCCAATAAGCATGGACCCTCTCCAGGCTATTAATATCTGCCCTCAGTCACTGGCTTTACTACTCTGGCGGAGAAAATTGCGCGGGAGCCCACGCCAATTTTTCCCGCAATTTAACCCTTTAATTTAATAGCTAGAATGGCCAAATTTTGCATATACACACTACTAACATTAGTAGTGTGGAATATGCAAAAAAAATGGTGATATGAGATGGTTTACTGTATGTAAACCATGTCTCATATCATGTCGGGTTTAGGAAGGAGATAGCAAAAGCCGGTAATTGAATTACTGGCTTTAAAGCTATCTAGCGCTGTCTGAAATAATAATATATATACATATATGTGTCTCACTGACATATATATATATATATACCTATTCTATGTGTACACATTTATTCTACCTATTCTACTGTAAGCTGTCAGTGTGATTTTACTGTACACCGCACTGAATTACCGGCTTTTCTCTCTAACACCGCTGCGTATTTCTCGCAAGTCACACTGCTGGTCCGTGTGAAATCCGTATTTTTCTGGCTTCCATAGACTTTCATTGGCGTTTTTTTTGCGCAATACGGTGACAAACGCAGCATGCTGCGATTTTCTACGGCCGTAGAAAGCCGTATAATACTGATCAGTAAAATACGGCAGATAGGAGCAGGGGCATAGAGAATAATTGGGACGTTTGTTAGGCGTGTTTTACGGACGTATTTTATGCGCTCATACGTCCGTAAAACTCGCTAGTGTGACGCCGGCCTTAAATTCTTTTTGTGATTTTTAGTGGCAAAATTACAGTAACATGTTAGTGCAAAAAGACTCAAAAATTGACCAAGGGGTGGCTGGAGTTGAATCGCACCAAATTTTGCAACTTTTTAAAAATTCCCAATTGATGAATTATGCAAAAAACATCTGGAATTGCTAGAAACTGCCACAAAGCGGGAAAAAAACATGGGTAATACATGCAATCATATATAAAATAGACTTAAAAAAGGCGCAAATAGAATAATGACATGAGTACAAATTTAAAAAGGCGCATAACACACAAAACTAGACAAATAACACGCCCAAAGGCAATGATAAATCATGGCCATGATCTTTCACTGCTGGAAAAAAAAAAGTCAGTGTGAACATACCTTAGGGCAGGGGTGGGCAATTAATTTTGCCATGGGGCCGCATGAGAAAGTGGGATGGTTTTAGAGGGCCGAACTAATATAATTACCGTATTTTTCGGACTATAAGACGCACCGGACCATAAGACGCACCCCAAGTTTGGGGTGAAAATTGCAGAAAAAAAGATTTTTTATAAGATGGGGGTCTGTCTTATTGTCCGAATTTACAGTATCTTACGGTAAGATTCTTACCCGAGGGCTGGCGATGGCAGAGCAGGGTCACAGGAGGCATCGTGTCGGCAGATGTGGGGTGATGCGGTGTGGCGTGCACCTGAGCAGGGTCCCTTCCTGCTTAAGCTGGCGACGCCACGGCCTGGTGTCCATGGGGGGGTTGCAGCAGTGGTGTGGCGGCGGCAGAGGTGCGGTATGGCGTGCGCAGGGTCCCTTCCACCGGTGAGGTGACGCAGCGGCCCGGAATGCAATGTGAGCAGCAGAGCTGGGTTGAATATCGGTGGTGGTGGCCATCTACCCGAGGCCGCGCGTGCGCAGATGGAGTGCTCTGCTTCACGGGGCTTCAGGAAAATGGCCTCGGGAGACCGTGCGTGCGCAGATGGAGATCGTGGTGGCCATTTTCCTGAAGCCGAGATCTAAATCTGCAAATTCGGCTTCAGGAAAATGGCCGCCGCGATCTCCATCTGCGCACGTGCGGCCTCCCGCGGCCATTTTCCTGAAGCCCCGTGAAGCAGAGCACTCCATCTGCGCACGCGCGGCCTCGGGAAGATGGCCGCCGCCACCGATAAACAGGTAATCAACCTGGCTTTCACTCCGGCTGCCAGCGGTCCTCCTCAGAAGCGGCTAGCCGAGTGGTGCCGGAAGCGGCTGTCAGAAGTGACAGCTTAGACAACAAAAAAAAACACAATATCCTAAAAAATACGTTATTAATAATATCTAAAATTGTAATAGAGAAAAAAATATACTTAAATGTATGCTACCAACATCAACCACCTGGGTTCGGGTAAGGTAGGAAAAAATGCAGGAAGTAGTAACAAATGTATTCCTGAAGCAGTCCCTGTTAGGTGGCCTAGAGTATCTTACACCTACCTAACAGCGGAGGTTGGCACCCTAAGTAGCGATGTGGCGCCCCCGCTCCACGTCGACTGTCCCTTCTTGCCCTAACTGGGCCCTACCAACTACCCACGCCCAGGAGCCCCACAGACATACACACAAATTGACCAAAAAGGTCACACTAACCAAAAACGTGAAAAAAATGTGAAAAAAGTGAAAAAAGTGTAACAAAACCTACTAAAAACCGCAGCAAAAGAATAGTGCTGCGTAAAAGTCCACTAAATTACATGTACCCCAAGGCTATGTCAGCCAAACTGGTATATATATTGCTCGAAAAAATAAATAGTAATACACAAGCAACAATTAAAAACCAGAATTATGGGGTACAGTAGAGCATCAATATCCTGTGCTCATAAATGTTTCGGAGGTCATAAAGGGTAAGAACCCCTAGTATTTATACTCATATGTCACTATCTTTGTTAGTACATGACCTATATGTCATAAACGGCAGACCTACACCTAGGACCCATACAAGAGGTAAATTCCTAGAATAAGTGTCTAAGATACGAAAATAGCAGATATATCAGCTAGCTCAAAAGATGTTCATATGTTTAGATGATATATAAATGTACATCCTAGATACCATATGAATTCAGCATAAGGTGTCAAATATGAAAAATAAAAAATGAGCAAAATATTCAGCAAGAAAGAAGAAAAAATAATCAAACACAAATCAAAAAATGATCACTATGTCAGGTATCACTATATGTCACTATATGACATATGTGATACCTGATATAGTGTTCATTTTTTGATTTGTGTTTGATTATTTTTTCTTCTTCTTTCTTGTTGAATATTTTGCTCATTTTTTATTTTTCATATTTGACACCTTATGCTGAATTCATATGGTATCTAGGATGTACATTTATATATCATCTAAACATATGAACATCTTTTGAGCTAGCTGATATATCTGCTATTTTCGTATCTTAGACACTTATTCTAGGAATTTACCTCTTGTATGGGTCCTAGGTGTAGGTCTGCCGTTTATGACATATAGGTCATGTACTAACAAAGATAGTGACATGAGTATAAATACTAGGGGTTCTTACCCTTTATGACCTCTGAAACATTTATGAGCACAGGATATTGATGCTCTACTGTACCCCATAATTCTGGTTTTTGATTGTTGCTTGTGTATTACTATTTATTTTTTCGAGCAATATATATACCAGTTTGGCTGACATAGCCTTGGGTTACATGTAATTTAGTGGACTTTTACGCAGCACTATTCTTTTGCTGCGGTTTTTTAGTAGGTTTTGTTACACTTTTTTCACATTTTTTTCACGTTTTTGGTTAGTGTGACCTTTTTGGTCAATTTGTGTGTATGTCTGTGGGGCTCCTGGGCGTGGGTAGTTGGTAGGGCCCAGTTAGGGCAAGAAGGGACAGTCGACGTGGAGCGGAGGCGCCACATCGCTACTTAGGGTGCCAACCTCCGCTGTTAGGTAGGTGTAAGATACTCTAGGGCCACCTAACAGGGACTGCTTCAGGAATACATTTGTTACTACTTCCTGCATTTTTTCCTACCTTACCCGAACCCAGGTGGTTGATGTTGGTAGCATACATTTAAGTATATTTTTTTCTCTACTACAATTTTAGATATTATTAATAACGTATTTTTTAGGATATTGTGTTTTTTTTGGTTGTCTAATCTAAATATATCCTTATAGTATTGTAGTTGGTTGTCTACAGAAGTGACAGCTAGCTGGCGGGCCGCTTAAAATCATCAGGCGGGCCGGATGCGGCCCGCATCTTGCCCAGGTCTGCCTTAGGGGTATGTTCACAAGGCAACTTTTACATGTGAGCAAGCCTGCTGGGCATTCCAAATGGAAAAAGTTTCAGGACATTATGGCTTTTTTTTCCCTGAAGCGTTTTTTTTTGTGTGCATTTTTTGGTGGTTATTTCCTTAGCGCTTTTTCATTGTTTTTAAGGCCAGGATCACACATGCGAGAAATACGTACGAGTCTCGCATGGTAATACCCGGCATTGCCGCCATCACTCTGGAGCGGAGCGTGCGGCTCCATGTATTGCTATGCGGCCGACGCTCCGCTCCTGAGTGACGACGGCAATGCCTGGTATTACCATGCGAGACTCGGACGTATTTCTCGCATGTGTGACCCCGCCTTAACAGTCATCAATTTTTTTTTGCTTTTTGAGTCTTCCCATTGCCTTATAATAATAATAATTTTTATTTATATAATAATAATAATTTTTATTTATATAGCGCCAACATATTCCGCAGCACTTTACAATTAAGCGGGGACATGTACAGACAATAAATTCAGTACAAGTTAAGACAATTTAAACAGTGACATTAGGGGTGAGGTCCCTGCTCGCAAGCTTACAATCTACAAGGAAATGGGAGGACACAAAAGTGCTTGTTATTTCAGGTCTGGCAATTATAATAATAGGGATTTTCATATGAAGCTGCATGATCCGGTCATCAGCCCGTGTGTTTAAGTGCAATAGTCAGGTATCAAGTGCAGTTATCATGTGCATGGAGACAGATGATTAGTAGGGTGCAGATTCAGAGTAATATTTGGAAGGAGGGAACAGTACAAAGTTAGTTTACTGAGTAGTTGATTTGGTAGGCTTGTTTGAAGAGATGGGTTTTCAAATCACCCTTGAATAGGTCGGGGCTTGGTATCAGCCTGATCATTTGGGGAAGTGCATTCCAGAGAGCTGGCGCAGCACGAGAGAAGTCTTGGAGACGGAGATGCGAGGTTCGGATTACGGGGGATGTTAGTCTTGGGTCATTTGTAGAACGGAGGGCACGTGTAGGGCGATAGACAGAGATGAGAGAGGAGATATAAGGCGGTGCAGAACTGTGGAGAGCTTTGTGGGTGAGAGAGATGAGTTTATACTGGACCCTGTAGCGAATGGGTAGCCAGTGTAGTGACTGGCACAAGATGGAGGTATCGGTGAAGTGGCTGGACAGAAATATAACCCTGGCTGCCGCATTCAAGATGGATTGGAGAGGAGAAAGTTTGGTAAGAGGGAGACCGATCAGAAGAGAGTTGCAGAAGTCCAGACGAGAATGAATAAGTGCAACAGTAAGAGTCTTAGCAGTTTCAACGGTGAGAAAAGGTCGGATTCTGGAGATGTTTTTAAGATGCAGGTGACAGGAGCGAGTGAGTGATCGGATACAGGGAGTAAAGGAAAGTTCGGTGTCGAATATGACCCCAAGCCAGCAGGCATGCTGTCGGGTAGAGTGAAGTTAGTAAAAGGGAGAAACACAAGTAGTTCAGTTTTGGAGAGATTTAGTTTCAGATAGAGGGAAGACATGATGTTAGAGACAGCAGACAGACAATCCTTGGTATTTTGAATAGGGTAGGGGTGATGTCAGAGGAAGAAGTGTATAATTGGGTGTCGTCAGCATAGAGATGATACTGTTGCCTTGTTTTGAAACGTACAGAGCGTCTTCACGGCAGAAAGTACCTGAAGAATGGTCTGTCCACCAATTGTAACTACTTGGCGTCTTTGGAAACCAGAAGCTATTAAAAGAGGCTGAAAAAAAATGAACATATGAACAGCAAGTCATTTTTACATACAGTGGCATGTAAGTTTGGGCACCCCTGTTCAAAATTACTCTTATTGTGAACAGTTAAGCAAGTTGAAGATGAAGTTATCTCTAAAAGGCCTAAAGTTAAAGATGACACATTTCTTTTGTATTTTAGGCAAAAAAAAAATATATATATATATATTTTCATATTTTACATTTTCAAAATTACAGAAAGGCAAATGGGCCGATGCAAAAGTTTGGGCACCCTGCATGGTTAGTAGTAGCACCCCATTTAACAAGTATCACAGTTCGTAAACACTTTTTGTAGCAAGCCAAGAGCCTTTCAATTCTTGTTTGAGGGATATTCATCCATTGTTCCTTTGAAATTCTTCCAGTTCTGTGAGATTCCTGGGTCATCTTGCTTCTTCTGCTATTTTGAGGTCTAGCCACAGATTTTCATTAATGTTCAGATCAGGGGACTGTGAGGGCCATTGTAAAACTTTCAGCTTGTGCCTTTTAAGGTAGTCTATGGATTTTGACATGTGGTTAGGACCATTATCCATTTGTAGAAGCCATTCTCTTTTCAGCTTCAGCTTTTTTACATATGATGTTATATTTGCATCAAGAATTTGTTGAAATTTCACTGAATCTATTCTTCCCTCTACCTGTGAAGTTTCCTGTGCTGTTGGCTGCAATACAACCCCAAAGCATGATTGATCCACCCCCATGCTTAATGGTTGGCGAGAGGCAAGATATTATTTTCCTGAAATTCTCTGCCCTTTTTTCTCCACACATACCTTTGATCATTGTGGCCAAAGAGTTCTATTGTAACCTCATTGGTCCACAGGACTTGTCTCCAAAATGCATCAGGCTTGTTTAGATGTTTTTTTTTTGCATACATTTGACTCTGAATTTTATGGTGAGAACGCAGGAGAGGTTTTCTCCTGATGACTCCTGATGACTCTTCCATGAAGGCCATATTTGTACACTTGACTTGAACAGTAAAACAATGTACCACGGCTCCAGAGTCTGCTAAATCTTTCTGATGGTCTTATATAGTCAAGCAGGGGTTCTAATTTGCCTTTCTAGTAATCCTATGAGCAGCTCTCACTGAAATTTTGCTTGGTCTTCCAGACCTTATCTCCACCCATACTGTTCCTGTGCCATTTCTTAATTAAATTTTGAACTGAGGAAAGGGCAACTTGAAAACGCTTTGCTATCTTCTTATAGTCGTCTTCTATTTTGTAGGCCTCCACCGTTTTCATTTTCAGAGTGCTAGGCAGCTGCTTAGAAGAATCATGGCTGCTGTTTTTTGACACAAGGTTAGATGCGGCTAGGTCTTTATAAAGATGGGAAATTTGCATCACCTAGCATTTTCTAATGATGATAGTGAACAAGCCATAACCATAACAGGCCAATTAAGGCTGAAACCTTGGTCAAAGTTATCTGAGCACACAAATCTCCAAGGGTGCTCAAACTTTTCCATCAGCCCATTTTCCATTTTGGAATTTTTAAAATGTAAAAAATGACAATATACTGTATATACTCGAGTATAATCCGACACAAGTATAAGCCGAGGCACCTAATTTTGCCACGGAAAACTGGGTAAGCTTATTTACCCGAGTATAAGCCGGGTATGCATTGTCCCCTCATCCCTGTCCTGCTATGCATGGCTCACCCCTGTGGCTCCCCGTCCTACTCACCTTCCTTGCGGCGTCGCTGCATCTCCGTTGTCCCAGCGCTGCAGCTCTTCCTGTGCTGAGCGCTCACGTGGTACTGCTCATTAAGGTAATGAATATGCGCTCCACGCCTATGGGAGTGGAGGCGCATGCACATTCATAACCTTAATGAGCGGTACCACGTGACCGCTCTGCACAGGAAGAGCCACCAGCACCAGGACAGAGATGCAGTGACAGCGTGAGGAGGGTGAGTATGATGTATTCGGTTAGCCGGCTACTGCCGCTGCACCGCCTCTTCCCCTCCCCCGCTGGCTTTATGGACAATGACTCATGTATAAGCCGAGGGGGGTGTTTTCAGCACAAAAAATTGTGCTGAAAATCTCTGCTTATGCACGAGTATATACGGTATATTTTGTTATAGCCTAAAAAAACAACATGTGTCATCCTTACCTTTAGGCCTTTTACAGATCGTTTCATCTTCAACTTGCTTAACTGTTCACAATAACAGTAATTTTTGACCAGGGGTGCACAAACTTTTATATGCCATTGTAGAAATGCATATGTTCATATTTTTGAGCATTTTTTGGAAGGAGGTTTTGGAGAAGGCCCACCTCAAAAAGATGTTGTGTGTACATACCCTAAGAGCTGGATGGGCTTAACTATTTTATCCATTTCCATTATATGTGAATACCGGAGGAATGTGCAGCTCAGGCTATGTTCACAAGTAATATAGTGATCTGCTAGAACAAATGCTGCAGCAATCAGTTGGCAAAAAGTTATGCAGACACAACTTTTTAGTGTGTTTTTAAATAACTGATCTCTGCTGTTTGTTTTTTTAACATTAAGGTCTATGGAAAATGGGTCCGTTAATTAGCCATCCGTTTTTGTTTTATTGGATTACTACGGGATCGATTTTAACTGATCACTACGGGACATGTGAACATAGCCTTAGGGTATGTGCACACGTTCAGGTTTTTTCACTTTTTTTCGCGATAAAAACGCATTAGAAACTGCAGACATATGCATCCTATCATTTAGAATGCATTCTGCAATTTTTGTGCACATGATACGTTTTTTTCCGCAAAAAAATGCATTGCGGTAAAAAAAGCAGCATGTTCATTAATTTTGCGTTTTTTTTTCGCGTTTTTCCCGCTATCCTATGCATTGGGAAAAAACACGTCAAAAACGCACAAAAAAACGCGTCAAAAACGCATGCGGATTTCTGGCAGAAATGTCAGGTTTTTGTCAGAAAAATTTCTGCCAGAAATCCTGACGTGTGCACATATAGTCAGTTTATGGTGGGAAATGCAGATGCTTCTACCAGGCTGTTGGAGATCAGCTTGATTGTCCGCCATAACCTACTGAACCTGTACAAGCTGTAATGTAACCTGAACTGGATATTTTCATCCATAACCACTTTGCTCTTTCTCAGATTTCATTGTACCAAAACAATTAAAATGTATTATCTCTGAAATGGTCAAATGAATCGTGAATGAGCATTGTTAAAAACGCTTGTTTCACAATTATCTTGCGGAGTAAACAGGCGGCATAAAAGATAATCAATCTCAGCAGTGCATTGTTCAGTGTACATAGGGCTCACACTGCTGAGAACTATGGCAGCCAATGTGCGCTGAATGATATAGTATGGATTGCTCAGTGTGCATCGTTTTCTATGGTAAGAGTTTACCGACTAATGGTCGTCTTGTGCCGCAGATCGCTCTGTGTACACAAACTCTTAGGCTGGAGTCACACTAGCGAGTTTTACGGACGTATGAGCGCATAAAATACGTCCGTAAAACACGCCTAACAAACGTCCCAATTATTCTCTATGCCCCTGCTCCTATCTGCCGTATTTTACTGATCAGTATTATACGGCTTTCTACGGCCGTAGAAAATCGCAGCATCCTGCGTTTGTCACCGTATTGCGCAAAAAAAACGCCAATGAAAGTCTATGGAAGCCAGAAAAATACGGATTACACACGGACCAGAATTGTGACTTGCGAGAAATACGCAGCGGTGTTAGAGAGAAAAGCCGGCAATTCAGTGCGGTGTACAGTAAAATCACACTGACAGCTTACAGTAGAATAGGTAGAATAAATGTGTACACATAGAATAAGTATATATATATATATATATATATGTCAGTGAGACACATATATGTATGTATATTATTACTTCATACAGCGCTAGATAGCTTTAAAGCCGGTAATTCAATTACCGGCTTTTGCTATCTCCTTCCTAAAACCCAACATGATATGAGACCTGGTTTACATACAGTAAACCATCTCATATCACCTTTTTTTTTGCATATTCCACACTACTAATGTTAGTAGTGTGTATATGCAAAATTTGGCCGTTCTAGCTATTAAATTAAAGGGTTAAATGGCGGAAAAAATTGGCGTGGGCTCCCGCGCAATTTTCTCCGCCAGAATAGTAAAGCCAGTGACTGAGGGCAGATATTAATAGCCTGGAGAGGGTCCACGGTTATTGGTCCCCCCCTGGCTAAAAACATCTGCCCCCAGCCACCCCAGAAAAGGCACATCTGGAAGATGCGCCTATTCTGGCACTTGACCACTCTCTTCCCACTCCCGTGTAGTGGTGGGATATGGGGTAATGAAGGGTTAATGTCACCTTGCTATTGTAAGGTGACATTAAGCCAGATTAATAATGGAGAGGCGTCAATTATGACACCTATCCATTATTAATCCAATACTAGTAAAGGGTTTAAAAAAACACAACCACATTATTAAAAATTATTTTAATTAAATAAAAACAAAGGTTGTTGTAATATTTTATTCTACGCTCAATCCAATCACTGAAGACCCTCGATCTGTAACAAAAAAAATAGTAAACCACCAATATCCATACCTTCCGCAGATCTGTAACGTCCAACGATGTAAATCCATCTGAAGGGGTTAAAATATTTTGCAGCAAGGAGCTCTGCTAATGCAGCTGCTCGTGGTTGCAAAACCCCGGGGAATGAAGGTAAAGTAGGTCAATGACCTATATTTACCTTCATTTGCGGTGAGGCGCCCTCTGCTGGTTGTTCCTAGATCGTGGGAACTTTCCTAGAAAGCTCCCAGGCTCGAGTTCATAATAGGCGCCCTCTGCTGGTTGTCCTCATATGAACTCGAGCCTGGGAGCTTTCTAGGAAAGTTCCCACAATCTAGGAACAACCAGCAGAGGGCGCCTCACCACAAATGAAGGTAAATATAGGTCATTGACCTACTTTACCTTCATTCCCCGGGGTTTTGCAGCAAGGAGCAGCGCTGCATTAGCAGAGCTCCTTGCTGCAAAATATTTTAACCCCTTCAGATGGATTTACATCGTTGGACGTTACAGATCTGCGGAAGGTATGGATATTGTTGGTTTATTGTTTTTTTTTTGTTACAGATCGAGGGTCTTCAGTGATTGGATTGAGCGTAGAATAAAATATTAAAACAACCTTTGTTTTTATTTCATTAAAATAATTTTTAATAATGTGTGTGTGTGTTTTTTAACCCTTTACTAGTATTGGATTAATAATGAATAGGTGTCATAATTGATGCCTCTCCATTATTAATTTGGCTTAATGTCGCCTTACAATAGCAAGGTGGCATTAACCCTTCATTACCCCATATCCCACCGCTACACGGGAATGGGAAGAGAGTGGCCAAGTGCCAGAATAGGCGCATCTTCCAGATGTGCCTTTTCTGGGGTGGCTGGGGTCAGGTGTTTTTAGCCAGGGGGGGCCAATAACCGTGGACCCTCTCCAGGCTATTAATATCTGCCCTCAGTCACTGGCTTTACTACTCTGGCGGAGAAAATTGCGCGGGAGCCCACGCCAATTTTTTCCGCCATTTAACCCTTTAATTTAATAGCTAGAACGGCCAAATTTTGCATATACACACTACTAACATTAGTAGTGTGGAATATGCAAAAAAAAAGGTGATGTGAGATGGTTTACTGTATGTAAACCAGGTCTCATATCATGTCGGGTTTTAGGAAGGAGATAGCAAAAGCCGGTAATTCAATTACCGGCTTTAAAGCTATCTAGCGCTGTATGAAGTAATAACATATATACATATATGTGTCTACTGACAAATATATATATATATATTTGTCAATGTGTATATATAGACAGTATATATGTTTGTTTTTTTTTACACATGGATCCCTTGTATAGCCGTATGTTGGTTTTGCAAGCCTGCGAGAAAAACACGCAGTACGGATGCCATACGGATTACATACGGAGGATGCCATGCGCAAAATACGCTGACACACCCTGCCTACGGAGGAGCTACGGACCACTTTTTTGGGGACTTTTCAGCGTATTACGGCCGTAATATACGGACCGTATTGTCTTACACTGAGTGTGACTCCAGCCTTAGACTTGAGAATGCAGGATAAAGGAGTCCAAATTAATAACTTTGGTCCAAGTCCTGTCCATATAAGGTTAATTTTATCTACAGATAACACTCAGACTGAAAATACAGCTGTGTGAACGCAAGCTATAGGACACTAATATTATCATAACACAAATGAACGAAGATAAGTCTTATGGGTATTGTGTAATTGTACATTTTGTTGTTTCGATATAAAAAGTACATTTCCATTGCATAATGTGACCGGTAGTGATGAGCGAGTATACTGGTTGCTCGGGTTTTCCATGAGCACGCTCGGGTGGTCTCCGAGTATTGATACTTAAAATGAGAACAATGGGGATAGGGGAAAATATGTGTAAGTGGCTTAAGAGCTGGCTCAGGGATAGTAAAAGGGTGGTTATTAAAGGGAACCGGTCACCACCAAAATCGAGGGTGAGCTAAGCCCACCAGCATCAGAGGCTTATCTACAGCATTCTGGAATGCTGTAGATAAGCCCCCGATGTATCCTGAAAGATGAGAAAAAGAGTTTAGATTATACTCACCCAGGGGCGGTCCCGGTCCGGTTCGATGGGTGTCGCGGTCCGGCACCTCCTATTTTCATCAGATGACGTCCTCTTCTTGTCTTCACGCTGCGGCTCCGGCTCCGGCGTACTTTGTCTGCCCTGTTGAGGGCAAAGTACTGCAGTGCACAGGTGCTGGGCCTCTCTGACCTTTCCCGGCGCCTGCGCACTACAGTACTTTGCTCTGCCCTCAACAGGGCAGACAAAGTACGCCTGCGCCGGAGCCGCAGCGTGAAGACAAGAAGAGGACGTCATCTGATGAAGATAGGAGGTGCCGGACCGGACCGCGACACCCAGTATTAGGTCCACTTCTTTTTAACATATTTATTAATAACCTTGAAGGCGGCATACAGAGTAGTATTTCAATATTTGCAGATGACACTAAACTTTGCAGAGTAATAAATACAGAGGAGGACAATTTTATATTACATGAGGATATGTAAACTAGAAGCTTGGGCTGATAAATGGCAAATGAACTTTAATGGGGATAAATGTAAGGTCATGCACTTGGGCAAAAGAAATAAGATGTACAATTATGTACTTGATTGTAAAAGACTGGGCAAAACTGTGACTGAAAAAGACCTGGGTGTATGGGTGGATGACAAACTCACATTTAGTGGCCAGTGTCAGGCAGCTGCTGCAAAGGCAAATAAAATAATGGGATGCATTAAAGAGGCATAGATGCTCATGAGGAGATCATAATTTTACCTCTATACAAGTCACTAGTGTGACCACACTTAGAATACTGTGCACAGTTCTGGTCTCCGGTGTATAAGAAAGACATAGCTGAACTAGAGCGGGTGCAGAGAAGAGCGACCAAGGTTATTAGTGGACTGGGGGTCTGCAATACCAAGATAGATTACACTGGTCTACAAAAAAAAAATTTTTTGGCATGGACTTTAAGAAAAGTTTTAGACTAATTTGAGGGTGCTTAATTCAAATCTGATCTTATAATTTCTCTATCACATCACGTTTTTACGCTATAGGTTTATAGCCCATTTTCATGAATTCCATGATAAATATAAGTAGTGTATGAAAAGTGCCGGTTTATACAGGTCACTGAGGTAAATTTAGTTTTCATTTAGTCTCCCAATAAATGTGAGAATATCCTTGTTTTCTTTGAACATACATAATTCCCATTTGTTATGATAACACCCTTGTTTTCTGTGCTACTGGGACAGTAGAGCTACAGCAGAGCATTGGGTGAAAACTGAATGGCCTCAGCGAAGAGTTTGGCATCTGGCGATAAGAATGTCATCAATGATCCTCTAGAGGATAGGAAGGACATTGTCTTTCCTCCCTTACACATAAAACTTGGATTGATGAAGCAGTTTGTCAAAGCTCTCAATCACAGTGGAGAATGCTTTAACTACTGTATATATGTTCAACTTTTCCTGGTCTTAGTGAAGAGAAGAAAAAGGCTGGAATATTTGATGGACCTCAAATAAGAACACTTATGAGAGACCCACATTTTATCACATCAATGAATGAGACAGAAGAAAGAGTTTGGAATGCATTTTGTAATGTGGTACTAATGAGTCTGCGAAATCTTGGATGTAGAATGAGGATCAAGATGCACTATTTACACAGACATTTGGACTTTTTTCCAGAGAACCTTGGGGATGTGAGCGAGGAACAAGGGGAGCGTTTTCATCAGGACATTAAAACAATGGAAGAACGGTATCAAGGCCGGTGAGACTCACATAGGATGGCTGACTATTGCTGGAACTTGATGAGAGACAACCCAGAAGCTGTACATCACAGATCAGCCAAGAAAAGAAAGTTCAAATAACTGCCATTTGTCATTCATGCCATATATACAGTGGGGCAAAAAAGTATTTAGTCAGTCAGCAATAGTGCAAGTTCCACCACTTAAAAAGATGAGAGGCGTCTGTAATTTACATCATAGGTAGACCTCAACTATGGGAGACAAACTGAGAAAAAAAAAATCCAGAAAATCACATTGTCTGTTTTTTTAATCATTTTTTTGCATATTATGGTGGAAAATAAGTATTTGGTCAGAAACAAACAATCAAGATTTCTGGCTCTCACAGACCTGTAACTTCTTCTTTAAGAGTCTCCTCTTTCCTCCACTCATTACCTGTAGTAATGGCACCTGTTTAAACTTGTTATCAGTATAAAAAGACAACTGTGCACACCCTCAAACAGTCTGACTCCAAACTCCACTATGGTGAAGACCAAAGAGCTGTCAAAGGACACCAGAAACAAAATTGTAGCCCTGCACCAGGCTGGGAAGACTGAATCTGCAATAGCCAACCAGCTTGGAGTGAAGAAATCAACAGTGGGAGCAATAATTAGAAAATGGAAGACATACAAGACCACTGATAATCTCCCTTGATCTGGGGCTCCACGCAAAACCCCACCCCGTGGGGTCAGAATGATCACAAGAACGGTGAGCAAAAATCCCAGAACCACGCGGGGGGACCTCGTGAATGAACTGCAGAGAGCTGGGACCAATGTAACAAGGCCTACCATAAGTAACACACTACGCCACCATGGACTCAGATCCTGCAGTGCCAGACGTGTCCCACTGCTTAAGCCAGTACATGTCCGGGCCCGTCTGAAGTTTGCTAGAGAGCATTTGGATGATCCAGAGGAGTTTTGGGAGAATGTCCTATGGTCTGATGAAACCAAACTGGAACTGTTTGGTAGAAACACAACTTGTTGTGTTTGGAGAAAAAAGAATACTGAGTTGCATCCATCAAACACCATACCTACTGTAAAGCATGGTGGTGTAAACATCATGCTTTGGGGCTGTTTCTCTGCAAAGGGGCCAGGACGACTGATCCGGGTACATGAAAGAATGAATGGGGCCATGTATCGTGAGATTTTGAGTGCAAACCTCCTTCCATCAGCAAGGGCATTGAAGATGAAACGTGGCTGGGTCTTTCAACATGACAATGATCCAAAGCACACCGCCAGGGCAACGAAGGAGTGGCTTCGTATGAAGCATTTCAAGGTCCTGGAGTGGCGTAGCCAGTCTCCAGATCTCAACCCTATAGAAAACCTTTGGAGGGAGTTGAAAGTCCGTGTTGCCAAGCGAAAAGCCAAAAACATCACTGCTCTAGAGGAGATCTGCATGGAGGAATAGGCCAACATACCAACAACAGTGTGTGGCAACCTTGTGAAGACTTACAGAAAACGTTTGACCTCTGTCATTGCCAACAAAGGATATATTACAAAGTATTGAGATGAAATTTTGTTTCTGACCAAATACTTATTTTCCACCATAATATGCAAATAAAATGATAAAAAAACAGACAATGTGATTTTCTGGATTTTTTTTTCTCAGTTTGTCTCCCATAGTTGAGGTCTACCTATGATGTAAATTACAGACGCCTCTCATCTTTTTAAGTGGTGGGACTTGCACTATTGCTGACTGACTAAATACTTTTTTGCCCCACTGTATGTGTTTTTATATTTTGTAGTTTAATTATGTAAGTATATTTGATTTGCTGTACATAGACTTTGTAATCTTTGTTATTCCTTGATTAAAAATATACAAAATGTAGTACCGAAAATCATGCGTTTTTATCATAAAATATTAGGAGTAATTTTAATCAAAAATTGAAAATATCTCGAAATCCTGATGTGATAGCCAGAGACGGAGTTCATATTCGTAATCAGCAGCAAAATTGACTTAAAATATGTTTTAAAACCTTTTGCCAGAAAAATTGCGTTGACCAGTGTTATTACACTTGGGGCTATTCAGTTTGGAAAATCGAAGACTAAGGGGTGATCTTATTACAATGTATAAATACATGAGGGGACAGTACAAAGACCTTTCTAATGATCTTTTTACTCGTAGACCTGAGGTGGGGACAAGGGGGCATTCTCTACGTCTGGAGGAAACAAAGTTTAAGCATAATAACAGACGCGAATTCTTTACTGTAAAGGTACCTTCACACTGAACGATATTGCTAGCGATCCGTGACGTTGCAGCGTCCTGGCTAGCGATATCGTTCAGTTTGACAGGCAGCAGCGATCAGGATCCTGCTGTGATGTCGTTGGTCGCTGCAGAAAGTCCAGAACTTTGTTTCGTCGCTGGACTCCCTGCAGACATCGCTGAATCGGCGTGTGTGACACCGATTCAGCGATGTCTTCACTGGTAACCAGGGTAAGCATCGGGTTACTAAGCGCAGGGCCGCGCTTAGTAACCCGATGTTTACCCTGGTTACCAGCGTAAAAGTTAAAAAAACAAACACTACATACTTACCTTCCGCTGTATGTCCCCGGCGCTGTGCTTTCCTGCACTGGCTGTGAGCGCCGGCCAGCCGGAAAGCACAGCGGTGACGTCACCTCTGTGCTTTCCGGCCGCTGTGCTCACAGTCAGTGCAGGAAAGCACAGCGCCGGGGACATACAGCGGAAGGTAAGTATGTAGTGTTTGTTTTTTTAACTTTTACGCTGGTAACCAGGGTAAACATCGGGTTACTAAGCGCGGCCCTGCGCTTAGTAACCCGATGTTTACCCTGGTTACCGGTATCGTTGGTCGCTGGAGAGCTGTCTGTGTGACAGCTCTCCAGCGACCAAACAGCGACTCTGCAGCGATCGGGATCGTTGTCGGTATCGCTGCAGCGTCGCTCAGTGTGAAGGTACCTTTAGAGAAGTGAGACTATGGAACTCTCTGCCGTATGAGGTTGTAATGAGTGATTCATTACTTAAATTTAAGAGGGGACTGGATGCCTTTCTTGAAAAGAAGAATGTTAAAGGATATAGACTCTAGATTCCTTGATAGGGCGTTGATCCAGGGAACTAGTCTGATTGCCGTATGTGGAGTCGGGAAGGATTTTTTTTCTCCAATGTGGAGCTTGCTGTTTGACACATGGTTTTTTGGGGGGCTTCCTCTGGATCAACATGTTAGGGCATGTTAGGTTAGGCTATGGGTTGAACTAGATGGACTTAAAGTCTTCCTTCAACCTTAAAAACTGTTACTATATGTATGGGGGTCAATTGTTCTCTCTGATATTAATTAGGAGATTCTGTATTTCCATTAGTGGTTAACTTGAACAAGATGCACTTTCCGGTTTTCCAGTGAAAACAAATAATCACCTCTCCACAGGATAAGTGATGACTTATTGATTGGTGGGGGTCTGACTGCTGTGACCCGCACCAATTGGCAGAATGTGGAGCTTTTATCCCCATTAAACTGGAGCGACATGTGTGAGTTGACCACTGATCTATTTATTTCCTCACAGGCTGTGAGTGCTGAGCTTGTTTTTTTGTGAAAGCCCCAAAAAGAATTATTGGAGCTGCGGTCAGACATCCCCCCTGGAGCTCCATTATAAAATGGCGATAAAGGTGCCCTGTCAAGGATAAAACTTCCCAGTTCTTCCAATTGGTTATTATCATCCATCGTGTGGAGCCCATGGATTGGGGTCAACTCAAAATTTGTTGTGCAATTTCTCCTAAGTAAGCAGATACCCCTTATGTCGTTTAAAAGTACTGTTTGGGTGCGTGGCAGGGCTCGGAAGGGAAGGAGCACCGTTTGACTTTTTAAACACAAAAATGGCTGGAATCGAGAGTAACACCATGTTGCATTTGGAGAGCGCCTAATGTGTCTAAACAGTGTAAATTCCCCACAACTGATCCCATTTTGGAAACTAGATCCATCCAACTTCCAAATGCTTCACAGAAGTTTATAACGTAGAGCCGTGAAAATTTTAAAAAAAAATTACACAAAAAATTTCTTTTAGCCCCATATTATTTATTTTTACAAGGGTGACAGGAGAAAATAGACCACAAAAGTTGTTGTGCAATTTCTCCTGAGTACACCGATACTCTATACGTGGACGAAAACTACTTTTGAGGCACAGTGCAAAGCTCAGAAGGGAAGAGGCGCCATATTGAAGTTCAGATTTTGCTGGATTGGTTTGAGCGTGCCATGTCACATTGGCAGAGCTCCTGAGGTGCCAGAACAACTGCAACCCCTATAAGTGACATCATTTTACAAACTACACCTTTCAATTAATTCATCTACGGGTGCATTGAGAATGTTGACACCACATGTGCCTCACAGAAATTTATACCATTGGGGGGTGAAGAAAGAATAACTACATTTTACCATTAAAATGTTGTTTTAGCCTCAAATTTTTTAAGTGCTAATAGTAAAAAACGGACCTCACAGTCTGTTGTGCAATTTCTCCTGATGGCTCCAATACCCTGCATGTAATCGTGAACTACTTTTGAGGCACAGTGCAAAACTCAGAAGGGAAGGAGTGCCAGATTATAGTGCAGATCTTACTGTTCTGGTTTGCGGATACTATGACCCACTGGAAGAGTCCTTGAGGTATCGGAACAGAAGCCCCCATAAGTGACCCCATTTTACAAACTACACCTCTCAATAAGTTAGTCTAAGGGAGCAGTGATCATATTGACACCACAGGTGTGTCACAGAGTTTTAGACCATTGGGCAGTGAAGAAAAAATAATTACATTTTTACCACAAAAATTTTATTTTAGCCCCAGATATTACCGTACATGGTGAAATGGTACCAAATTTGTCCCACAATTTCTGCTGTTGAAATACCCCATGTGGCTGTACAGTACTTATCCACACGGAGAGACTTGGGAGGGACAGAGCGCTGTTTGCCTCCTGGTGAGCAGATTTTCCTTGAATAGTTTGCAGACTCTATATACACAGCCTCTAAGTGCTAGAAGAGCAGAATACACCCCTCAAGTGACCACATTTTGGAGATTATACTCCTGACACACATGTGGACGCTAAATGTTGTTTAGGCACACTATGGGGTTCAGAAGGGAGGAGGCTTTTCGATTTGGGAGCGCAGGATTCATTGGATTTCATTTGTGGTGCAAGGAGCTATAGCGCTTTTCCAAAGACTTTTTACTACCAGTAACATGGAAGTCCCCTATATTTCCATTAACAGACCTGAGTGGAGACTTGCTTTTTTTGTGGATTGAGTTGACGTTTTTATTGGGAACATTTTACATAATGTTTGGGATCACATTTATCCCATGATCTATGCTGAGCACTTACATCGGGGTGTCACATAAATCTCAGAGTGACGTGATCCAAATGAAGCCCCAGAGGGATCCATTCACTATAATGAGGCAGCAGAGTTACTCTGGATTCCGTCTGGCCTCTGTTCAGTTGTGTCCTTTACAGAAGTGCACAAAACTGTGGAGGACCGCACTTTTATGCACGCCTAAAAAGACAGATACCGTCGGATCATAGGCCAGACAATTTCCAAAGTGTCTCCATATGCCTCATTTTAGGTAATCTTCTGCCGGGGTTGCATCTGAATCACGTATTTCAAAGATTTACATGGAAACCCCGATGTAAGTGCTCAGCATAGAGCACAGGATAAATCTGAGCTGAGCCTTACTGCAATCTTTGGGAGGCAGAATGAACAAATGATCAGCAGGTGAAAAATTGTTTTTATTTAGTTTTCACGTGGTTCCTCGTCGGATATAAGTGATTGGGCGATACCAGATTTATATCTGTTTTTTATGTCTTGCTGCTATCACACACTTACATATATTTCTGTAGATATTAGATACATTTTCCGTTTCTGTGCGGGCGCCGCACACCTCAAATCTCCACATACGCACACATCCACATACAACGCATGTCCCTGCGTACCCAAGGTTAAAGATAGGTACTGTTACGCTCAGGGACCAGGAAAGCGAGATACGTGGACCCACGGGACCGAAACAGCGAACCTCCCCAGGACGAGTGGACCAGGTGGACCGCCCCCTATACAGGGAGCGTTAGGAGCAGGCCCAGGGGAGACTACTGAATGGCAGCCGGTACCAAAGTACAGGGAAAGGAAAAGGTCAGGGCAGGGACGACGGAAAAGAGAACGAAGAAGGTGAAGCGGAACGGATAACGGGAACTGACAAGACAGACAGAGAATGGAAGGACAAACCGGAAGACAGGATGGAGACACGAGACCACGGAAGCGCAGGAGACGATGGCGGAAGGACTAGACAGAGGATCTGGAACACCGGGAAGAAACGAAGGTACAGGAGAACTGGAGCTGCAAGGGAAGCACGGAGACAGTTAAAGAAAATACACAGAAACGGAAAGTCAGAGACAAGCAGCAGGGAGAACGTAAGGTACGCTAGGAAGCGAGGAGGCCAGAGGCATTTGCCAGAAAACAAATGACAGACAGGCACAGCCAAAAGGAAGAGGCGGCCTTAAATGCAGAGTGGCAGCGTACCTTCCGGGTCATGGTCCTCCAGGACCACAGAGAGCAGGGGAAAGAGTGTCCAAAGAAAAAGGCAGAGTGCTCATACATGTGCTCCCAGTAGAGGGCGCTGTGGACGCACAGGAGCGCTGCTAAGTAACGTCAGCGCTGCCAGCGAGACACAGAGCTGACCGGAGCAGGGAAGGCAGAGTGCGCGTGCACAGGACACCCTAGTGCGCGCGCGCCCGACAGGAAGCAGGAGCCGGGAGAGCGAGCAGAGAAGGCGGCGCTGGAGAAGGAACAGGAGCGCGCCGGGACGCCGAGGAGCGGTAAGTAAAAGCGGACAGCAGGGGCCGCGGCGGTGATAATGGCGACCTGACAGTACTCCCCTCCTTACCTCCCCCTTTTTAAGACCAGAAAGAAATCTAGCCAAAACTCGAGGAGCTTGGATGTTCTCCCGAGGCTCCCAAGATCTCTCCTCTGGACCAAAACCCTTCCAGTCTACCAGAAAAAAGGTCCTCCCCCTCACTCTCTTCAAGGCAAGGATGTCCTTAATCTCAAAAACATCATTAGCGGAGACCGGCTGGGAAGAAGGCGCAGTAGAGGCATGAAACTGATTTCAGAACAAGTGGCTTCAGAAGGGAAACATGGAAGGAATTAGGAATGCGTAGCGAGGAGGGCAGCTTCAACTTGTAGGAGACATCATTAATACGGGTCAGAATCTCAAAAGGCCCAATATAACGAGGACCCAATTTACGAGAAGGAATCTTTAAGCGAACAAATTTAGAGGATAACCATACCCTATCACCGGGATGATATAACGGAGGGTCTAGGCGCCTCTTGTCAGCATGTCTCTTCATTCTGTCTCGCGCAAATTCAAGAGCGGTCTTGGTCTCCTGCCAGATCCTGGAGAACTCCCCGGACAAAAGATCAGCCGCCGACACCCCCGAGACAGGAGGAACCGGTAGAGGTACACCAGGATGTTGACCGTAGACGATAAAGAAGGGCGACTTGGAAGAAGATTCACTGGGATGGTTGTTGTATGCAAATTCTGCCTAAGGAAGAAAATCAGACCAGTCACTGTGATGTGCATTGGAAAAATGACGAAGATAAGTTACCAGAGTCTGATTGGTGCGTTCCACTTGACCGTTGGACTGAGGGTGGTAGGCAGAAGAGAAGTCAAGTGAGATGTTCATATATTTACAGAGCGCTCTCCAGAACCGAGATGTAAACTGAACTCCTCTATCCGAAACGATATGTTGAGGAAAGCCATGAATACGAAAAATATGGCGGACAAAATTTTTTGCCAGTTCAGGTGCAGAGGGTAAACCAGGAAGGGATAAAAAATGAGCCATTTTGGAGAACCTATACACAACAACATGGATGACAGTGCAGCCGGAAGAGCGAGGCAAATCGGTGATAAAATCCATTGCAATGTGTTGCCACGGAGCTGAAGGAACTGGCAGCGGATGAAGAAGTCCTGAGGGCCGTCGTCTAGGAATCTTGTTCTTGGCACAAGATGGACAAGAAGCAACAAAATCTTGAACATCCTGGGAAAGAGTTGGCCACCAGTAGTAGCGGGAAAGAAGCAAGAGCGTCTTCTTAAGACCGGCATGACCAGCAAACTTGGAGGCATGGCCCCAACGTAAAACTCGCCTTCTGTTGCGCTCAGAGACGAAGGTCTTGCCCGGAGGCAGCGAAGACAGATTGACGGGAGCTACTACGATGACCTTGGAGGGATCCAGAATATGCGAAGCCTCTTCCTCTGAGTCGATAGGCAAAAAGGATCTGGAGAGAGCGTCGGCCTTAAGATTTTTATTGCCAGGAAGAAAATGTAACTCGAAATTAAAACGAGCAAAGAACAGGGACCATCTAGCTTGCCGGGGATTAAGTCTCTGAGCCGAACGAATATAAGCTAGATTCTTGTGGTCCGTATAGATCCTGAATGGGTGAACAGCTCCCTCCAAAAGGTATCTCCACTCTTGTAGAGCCAACTTTATGGCCAATAACTCCCTGTCACCAATAGAATAGTTTCGCTCAGAAGGAGAGAAGGTCTTGGAAAAGAAACCGCAGGTGACAAATCGCCCAGACGAGGATTCTTGAGACAGTAATGCCCCTGCTCCTACTGCAGAAGCATCCACTTCGAGAATAAAAGGTTTATTGACTTCAGGATGATGAAGTACGGGAGCTGTGGAGAAGGCTTGTTTCAAAGAAAGAAAGGCATCTTCAACTTCAGGGGTCCAGATGTGAGGGTCGGATCCCTTGTGAATCAAGGAGATGATGGATTTGATTAGAGAAGAAAAGTGAGGAATGAATTGTCGGTAGTAATTCGCGAAACCGACGAATCGCTGGATAGCTTTGGTACCAAGAGGACGTGGCCAGTTGAGCACGGCGGACACCTTTTCCGGATCCATGCATAGACCAGAGTCGGAGATAATGTATCCCAGGAAAGGAAGAGATGACTGCTCAAAGGCGCATTTCTCGATCTTGGCGAATAGACGATTCTCCCTCAGACGCAGAAGAACAAGACGAACGTCCCTTCTGTGAGTAGACAGATCAGGAGAATAAACGAGAATATCGTCCAGATATACCACCACGCAAGAATACAACAGATCACGGAAAATGTCATTCACAAATTCTTGGAATACCGCGGGGGCATTGCATAAGCCGAAGGGCATGACGAGGTACTCGTAGTGACCATCTCTGGTGTTGAAAGCGGTCTTCCACTCATCTCCGGAACGAATTCGGATAAGATTGTAGGCCCCGCGAAGATCCAGCTTTGTAAAAATTCAAGCTCCCCGTAGCCGATCAAAAAGTTCAGGAATAAGAGGCAGTGGATACTTGTTCTTAATAGTAATACAATTAAGAACACGGTAGTCGATGCAGGGACGGAGGGTTCCGTCCTTCTTCTTAACAAAAAAGAAACCTGCGGGTGAGGAGGACTTCCGGATGAAACCCTTGGCCAAATTCTCCTGAACATACTCGGACATGGCTTGAGACTCAAGAGGATTCAGTGGATAGATTCGTCCTCTGGGTGGAGTTGAACCAGGGACGAGGTCGATCGGGCAGTCATATGGGCGATGCGGGGGCAAGTTCTCCGCCTCTTTCTTATCGAAGACATCAGCAAAGGAGTGATAGGCTGAAGGCAAACCTGCCGGAGGAGAAGTAGACACGGATGACCTTAAAGGAAGAACAGGACGTAGACATTTAGTTTGACAGGAATGACCCCAACGTAGGACATCACCAGAACGCCAATCTAAAACTGGCTCGTGTATTCTTAACCACGGAAGACCCAGGAGAAACGTATGAGATAAAGATGGCAACACGTAGAAGGCAATCTTCTCCCGATGTAAAGCTCCGATTTGCAGTTCCACTTCTTCTGTGACCAGAGTAACGGTCTCCTGCAAGGGCCGACCGTCAACTGAAGCTAACTGCCGAGGAGACTCCAAGGATCTGACAGGAATTTGAAACCTACTGACAGCCTCGAGTTGAATAAAATTTCCAGCCGCTCCAGAATCAACATACGCTACTTCAGAAAAGCGAGCGGAACCGATATGCAACTGAACAGAAAGAGTAAAAGGTAGAGAGGAATCACTATCACCCAGGTAAGCCTCCCTTACCTGACCTAGGCGGAAGCGTTTCCCGGCCTCACCGGACAGGAACGCAGAAGATGGGAGGCACTGCCACAGTAAAAGCAGAGACCCTGTGCCAGTCTCTCCTTACGACGCTGCTCCGCCGGCTTGATACAGTCCACCTGCATAGGTTCAGGAGCAGATACCACAGAAGGAGAGACTTGAGGAGAACGAGGAGGACTGCGAGAAGATAGGACTGGACGAGACGGTCTCCTCTCCCTGGCTGATTCACGGAGACGTTCCTGAAAACGCAAGTCAATGCGGGTCGCCAGGGAAATCAGATCCTCCAGAACTGTAGGAGTGTCTCTACCCGCCAAATCGTCCTTAATTCGACCAGACAGACCGCGCCAGAAGGCCCCAACCAAAGCCTCATTTTTCCAGCCCAGCTTGGACGACAAGGTACGAAATTGAATGGCGTACTGGCCGACAGAAAGAGTACCCTGGCGGAGACTAAAAAGAGACTCGGTAGTAGAAGCCAACCGTCCCGACTCATCGAAGACCTTACGAAAGGTCTCTAGAAAACAAGAGAGTTGGGAGACGAGAGGATCATCACGTTCCCAAAGGGGGTTAACCCAGGCCAGAGCCACACCCTCCAAGTGAGACACAATAAAGGCCACCTTAGCTCGGTCAGTGGGGTATTGTTGTGGCAGAAGTTCAAAGTGCATCTGGCATTGGTTTAGGAAACCTCGACACAATTTAGGATCTCCACCGTATCGCGGCGGCCTAGCCAGACGAGGAGGAGGGTGCGAAGCCGGAGCCTGGGCAGGGGCCGAGGCGGCAGTTTGAAGGGTGAGCAGATGATTATCCACAGAAGCCATGTAACTCAGTATGTGGCCCTGGGTATCACGTTGCTGGGCGAGCTCTTGCTGGAGACTGGCCAGCTGGGTTGCGTTCCCCGGGTCGGAGGGTTGAAGAGCAGCTAAACGGGACTCCATAGATTTAAGAAAACCCATAATCCGGCTTTGGTTCTCCCGTAAAAACAAGAGTTCCTTTTGGGTGGAAACAGAGGTACCAGCGGGATCCATGGCCTGTCTGTACTGTTACGCTCAGGGACCAGGAAAGCGAGATACGTGGACCCACTGGACCGAAACAGCGAACCTCCCCAGGACGAGTGGACCAGGTGGACCGCCCCCTATACAGGGAGCGTTAGGAGCAGGCCCAGGGGAGACTACTGAACGGCAGCCGGTACCAAAGTACAGGGAAAGGAAAAGGTCAGGGCAGGGACGACGGAAAAGAGAACGAAGAAGGTGAAGCGGAACGGATAACGGGAACTGACAAGACAGACAGAGAATGGAAGGACAAACCGGAAGACAGGATGGAGACACGAGACCACGGAAGCGCAGGAGACGATGGCGGAAGGACTAGGCAGAGGATCTGGAACACCGGGAAGAAACGAAGGTACAGGAGAACTGGAGCTGCAAGGGAAGCACGGAGACAGTTAAAGAAAATACACAGAAACGGAAAGTCAGAGACAAGCAGCAGGGAGAACGTAAGGTATGCTAGGAAGCGAGGGGGCCAGAGGCATTTGCCAGAAAACAAATGACAGACAGGCACAGCCAAAAGGAAGAGGCGGCCTTAAATGCAGAGTGGCAGCGTACCTTCTGGGTCATGGTCCTCCAGGACCACAGAGAGCAGGGGAAAGAGTGTCCAAAGAAAAAGGCAGAGTGTGCATACATGTGCTCCCAGTAGAGGGCGCTGTGGACGCGCAGGAGCGCTGCTAAGTAACGTCAGCGCTGCCAGCGAGACACAGAGCTGACCGGAGCAGGGAAGGCAGAGTGCGCGTGCGCAGGACACCCTAGTGCGCGCGCGCCTGACAGGAAGCAGGAGCCGGGAGAGCGAGCAGAGAAGGCGGCGCTGGAGAAGGAACAGGAGCGCGCCGGGACGCCGAGGAGCGGTAAGTAAAAGAGGACAGCAGGGGCCGCGGCGGTGATAATGGCGACCTGACAGGTACGCACAGAAACGCTGGACGCAACCGGCAGTAGGCGGAGCTTCACGAGAAAGCAAGGAGGAAGTACGCTGCTATCTGCAGCACACAGGAACGCAAGTCTGAAACTAGCCTTAGTGCAGGAGCTTGGCCACTAGCAGCACTGAGCTCCTGCTGTGATCGGGAGAGAGGTGCTGATATTTAGGCACCTCCTGTGCTATCAAGCTGAGATCGGACACGATCACCGTGACCTGAGTATGGGGACTGACGGCATGGGTCCCTGCACCTCTTCCGTGCGCTCCGCTGTCAGTGACAGCTGTCGGCACTGAACAGTCACTGCGTGTTCACATGACGGGCATAGCTTGTCATGGTGCGGGAACTGACACTAACTTATGATATGCTATGTCCGTGATTGGTTGTAAAGGGGATAACATTTTGATGGGAGTGCTTCTTTGTCCTCTTATTATATTCCAATCTTATTATATAGCACTGTGTACTTACAATTGCTCATTTTGGCTTTCTAACCAGCTAATTCTTCTCTTTTTCATTAGGCCTGTGAAATCATGTGATTAAAAACAGACTAACTGAATCCTTTTAAACTCTATTAAGAAATAGGAAGTCAATTTTCCCTGCAAGAGTCATCACTGCAAAAGTATCTGCCAGGGGGAGAGGGAGCAGCTGGGTAGGAGTTGAAGAGGAGGAGGATTTATGCAGGAAAGAGACTTCCTGTTTCTACAAAGAGCAGAGAAAAGCTAAGAATTTACTGGGTAGAAAGACAAAATGAGCAATTGTAAGTACACAATGCGGTATACAGTAAAACGAAACTGCAATATATTCAGATAGAAACTTTAATGGAAGGAGTCCTTTAAGTCAGTTAGGGTATGTTCACACGTTCCTGATTTCCATCCTTTTTTTTTCAGGACTGTTTTTTAAAAAACTGCAGCTCTTGGCAGAAAATGCAGGTCCTTTTTTTGGTCCTTTTTTTTGTCCTTTTTTGATCCTTTTTTTGATCCTTTTTTTTATGCAGTTTTCTATGCAGTTAAAATGGCTGAAAATACCCTAACCCTACCCCTAACCCTACCCCTACCCCTAACCCTACCCCTATTCTAACCTTAGTGGAAAAAAAAAAAAATTCTTAATTTTTTTTATTGTCCCTACCTATGGGGGTGACAAAGGGGGGGGGGGGGTCATTTACTATTTTTTTTTATTTTGATCACTGAGATAGGTTATATCTCAGTGATCAAAATGCACTTTGGAACGAATCTGCCGGCCGGCAGATTCGGCGGGCGCACTGCGCATGCGCCCGCCATTTTGCAAGATGGCGGCGCCCAGGGAGAAGACGGCCGGACGGACACCGGGACGCCGGGTAAGTATAAGGGGGGGAGATTAGGGCATGGGGGGGGGGCATCAGAGCACTGGGGCGGGGCATCGGAGCACGGGGCGGTGGGATTGGAGCACGGGGGGCAGCCACATTCCGCCCACGCACTTCCGCCCGCTTCCCCGCACTTCCTGCTGCAGCGGTTCGGCACCACAAACCGCAGTAAAACCCGCAGATATTTTTTTCATCTGCGGGTTTTACTGCGGGTTTGACCTCACAATGGAGGTCAATGGGTGCAGAACCGCTGCGGCTCCGAAAAAAGAAGTGACATGGTACTTCTTTTTTACCGCGGCTATTCAGCGCGGCTTTTTTTCCCGATTCCCGCATCATGTGCACAGTGGTTCCTGTTTTCCATAGGGTACAGTACACTGTACCCTGCATGGAAAACAGCTGCGGAACCGCAGCGGCAAAAACGCTGCGGTTCCGCAGAAAAAAACGCACTGTGTGAACATGGCCTTATTGTTTTTCTTATGTGTTTACATTATTATATAGAGAAGCTTATGAGAAATCCCAAGAAAAACACTACATAACAAAGAATCACAAAAACATGAAGACCAAAAAGTGAAGTGTGTAGCAGGCCATGCGCAATGTTTTATTCACACCCCACATATCTGATAAGTACATGACCCTATCAAGCAGTATTTGAATATGGCCTTATTCACACATCAGTATTTTGTCAGTATTTTGCATCAGTGTTTGTAAACCAAAACCAGAAGTGGAATTAACAGAGACTAGCTATGGTTGAAAGTCTGATATCTGTTCTGTGTTTTTGAGACACTTCTGGCTTTGGCACACAAATACTGATGAAATACTGATGTGTGAATAAAGCCTATGTGGAGACACGAGGGTCTATGTGGGTGCTCTAGTCTGCTGGCCTGGCTGTCTTTAGAAAGACCGCATGGACCAGGGATCATGCCACTGAACGCCCACACTCCTTCCCCGTGGGCAGAACACTACTCAGACAACATAGGATGAGGGTACCACAATCCAGTAAGACTTTATTGGATCACCAACAGTCAAAAACATATAGTACATTCCCAGAAAGTACACGAGATGATGTAAATGACAGAGTCTCACCTTTCCGCTGGCTCACCAAGGATTACAACCTACGTGACTTTAGGGCATCAAGGACCAACTCCCCCAACCAGTAGCATCCAGCACTTGGTGGGCACCCACAGAGCAGAGGTATCAGCAAGCTTAACAAGCTGACAGAGCACAGCAAGGTATGTGGCCAGGTGACCTGATTGTCCCAACCTGGGTTATCCAAATGACTTTGTGGGTTCAGTGATAGGTAGTGGAGCAGATCTGTAATCCACCAGCTGGAACTATGGCTCCTGGGCTGACGTCCGGTAACGTCACACAGGGACAGGAGCAGGGCCCTTTTATATCCCACAGCTCACATTTCATGGAATTGTCCCACAGGATTGGAGGTAGGTAATCCCTCATTGTTTGATTGTTCAATTAGACTGCATATTTGTCATCCAAGTTGTGTAGACTAGTAAATGGCAGAGGGCTGATACAACACGTAATCAGCAGGCATTCCACAAGTTAACATACAAGGGTCAATGGACAGTCTCACATGAAACAATTGCTCATGTATGTCCCTTGACCTAATGAACAAAGGGACAGTACGACTGGCATAATTAATAATAATGCACCCCACACCAGTGGCCAGACTGACACTGTGTTGTCATAGCCTAACAGATAGTATATATGACAGCAAACCATAGCTGAACACAAACCACATCGGAACCCCTAAACAAATAAAACATACTGTAGACCAAACATTTTTTCTGCAGACCCAGGCCTGACTTCACCACCTCCCCGGTATAAGAACCTCAAACCAGACGACCCTGTATACTGAACCCACCATCTATCGAACCAGACCAGATGTTTCGGCACACTTCTTCACTCCAGGCATTGCTGCCCTGGCACACAATGCCCTAATATCAGGGTCAGCATCAGAGTGTTGCTGCACCCACACCCAGGATTGTAGAAAAGTGCAAAATGGAGAAAAGAGTAGTGCAATTAAAAACATTTGCTCCTTGGAGGGTTTGCTAACTTTTCTTGGAGAATCAAGTGAGCATGTTCTACAAATTGAGCGGTAAGGTGGCCTATTCACTTGTTATCAATGGTATTATTCTGTATCTGCCTCCATCTTCACAATACAGGTGTTTCATAGTAGTCCTCCTGCCTCTGATGATTATGGGATGACTGCTGACCCTGCCCACATCGTATAAAGCACAAACTAAAAAGTAAAGGGATGTCTAAGGCTAAGTTCACACGCACAATTTTGCTGCTCTTTTGATGTGGCCAAAACCTGCTCTCTTGGCAGTAAAAACGCTGCTTTCAAGATGCCTGTTTTGCAGCGTTTCCGTTTCATGATTTTTGCAGCGTTTTTTTGTGTGTGGATTACGTTTGCTTTCTCTAAAGTACATGTTTAAAGGGAACCTGTCACCTGAATTTGGCGGGACTGGTTTTGGGTCATATGGGCGGAGTTTTCGGGTGTTTCATTCACCCTTTCCTCCTTGGTTCGTTTCATTCACCCTTTCCTCCGTGGGTACCGTCACACTATACGATTTACCTACGATCACGACCAGCGATATGACCTGGCCGTGATCGTAGGTAAATCGTAGTGTGGTCGCTGGGGAGCTGTCACACAGACAGCTCTCCAGCGACCAACTATGCCGAGGTCCCTGGGTAACCAGGGTAAACATCGGGTAACTAAGCGCAGGACCGCGCTTAGTTACCCGATGTTTACCCTGGTTACAAGCGTTAAACTAAAAAAAAACAAACAGCACATACTTACATCTGGTGTCCGTCAGGTCCCTTGCAGTCTGCTTCCCGCACTCAGTGACTGCCGGCCGTAAAGTGAAAGTGAAAGCACAGCCGCTGTGCTTTCACTTTCACTTTACGGCCGGCAGTCACAGTGCGGGAAGCAGAGACGGCAAGGGATCTGACGGACACCAGAATGTAAGTATGTGCTGTTTGTTTTTTTTTAGTTTAACGCTTGTAACCAGGGTAAACATCGGGTAACTAAGCGCGGTCCTGCGCTTAGTTACCCGATGTTTACCCTGGTTACAAGCGAACGCATCGCTGGATCGCATCGCTAGATCGCTAGATCGGTGTCACACACACCGATCTAGCTATGACAGCGGGAGATCCAGCGATGAAAGAAAGTTCCATACGATCTGCTACGACGTACGATTCTCAGCAGGATCCCTGATCGCTGCTGCGTGTCAGACACAGCGATATCGTAACGATATCGCTGGAACGTCACGAATCGTACCGTCGTAGCGATCAAAATGTTATAGTGTGACGGTACCCTTACCTGCTGGCTGCATGCTGGCTGCAATATTGGATTGAAGTTCATTCTCTGTCCTCCATAGTAAACGCCTGCGCAAAGCAATCTTGCCTTGTGCAGGCGTGTACTACGTAGGACAGAGAATGAACTTCAATCCAATATTGCAGCCAGCATGCAGCCAGCGGGTAAGGAAAGGGTGAATCAAACACCCGAAAACTCCGCCCATATGACCCAAAACCAGTCCTGCCAAATTCAGGTGACAGAGTCCCTTTAATACATTTTGTTTCAGTCATCTAAATCACTGTGAAAAACACTGCGGGATTTTTTTCACTTTCTTATTACCGTACTTTCTACGGATGAAAAAAACACAGAAATACCGCTGCAAAACTTGACATGCTGCAGATTTTGCAAACACTGCACTTCTCAAATTCAGTCAGGAAAATTATATCAGGAGTGTAAACGAGATTTCTGAAGTCTCATAGCTTTTGCTGGGACTGTACAAAGCAGCTTTTAATTTGTGTAAAAAAAAAAAAGCTACAAAAAAGCTGTATGTGAACATAGACTTAACACATGTAGAGGAGTTGCCAGTGTGCAGTTATATTTTTACAGCAGCATGTGGGTAATAGCTCACATCTTATTCTCCGGGGTCATTTATAAATATTTGAGGGAATGCAAAACTTAGGGTACCGTCACACTATACGATTTACCTACGATCACGACCAGCGATATGACCTGGCCGTGATCGTAGGTAAATCGTAGTGTGGTCGCTGGGGAGCTGTCACACAGACAGCTCTCCAGCGACCAACTATGCCGAGGTCCCTGGGTAACCAGGGTAAACATCGGGTAACTAAGCGCAGGACCGCGCTTAGTTACCCGATGTTTACCCTGGTTACAAGCGTTAAACTAAAAAAAAACAAACAGCACATACTTACATCTGGTGTCCGTCAGGTCCCTTGCAGTCTGCTTCCCGCACTCAGTGACTGCCGGCCGTAAAGTGAAAGTGAAAGCACAGCCGCTGTGCTTTCACTTTCACTTTACGGCCGGCAGTCACAGTGCGGGAAGCAGAGACGGCAAGGGATCTGACGGACACCAGAATGTAAGTATGTGCTGTTTGTTTTTTTTTAGTTTAACGCTTGTAACCAGGGTAAACATCGGGTAACTAAGCGCGGTCCTGCGCTTAGTTACCCGATGTTTACCCTGGTTACAAGCGAACGCATCGCTGGATCGCATCGCTAGATCGCTAGATCGGTGTCACACACACCGATCTAGCTATGACAGCGGGAGATCCAGCGATGAAAGAAAGTTCCATACGATCTGCTACGACGTACGATTCTCAGCAGGATCCCTGATCGCTGCTGCGTGTCAGACACAGCGATATCGTAACGATATCGCTGGAACGTCACGAATCGTACCGTCGTAGCGATCAAAATGTTATAGTGTGACGGTACCCTTACTCTATGGTGGAGGGTCGGAATGTAGAAGATAGGGCAGGGAACCAGACGATCAAAGACACAAAGCTTAGTTTAAAAAAAACTAGTTTGCTTTGTTTCCATCGTGGCATAGGAGGGCCCTTCAGCCTGAACATTTATATAAGATAACGGCCTGGGGGCCACAGATAACGGCCTGGGGGGATATAAGCTCCAACTCAAAGTCATATATCAGGCTTTTAGGTTCAGGTCTGAAGACCCGCGGACAGTGGGTCCACACGTGGACTGTGTGATTCCACCATATCAGACCCCACCGCTAGGCATAGTCCACCCTCATCATCCACGCCCAGCGCAAGAAACGCAATGCAGCAAGGTTCAAGACATCTCCAACACAGCGTGGCCAAGAGCTAGAACCCTTTTGTCCTGTCAACATGGCTACCAAGTGCTATCCGGGGAAAGGACACAGCCCTATAAGTGTATGTTCACATGACGTCTTTTTCAGGCGCATTCTGACTGGAAACTGTCTGAAAAAACGACTTGCTGTGCACAAGTTCCGTCGTTTGTAAGAACCATAATTTCTGCAGCGCACACAGTAATAAGGCTACGTTCCCGCCATGAGTATTTGATGTTGCAGATTTTCTGCATCCATTAAGTTAAAAAAAAAGGTCACTTGCCGTTTTTAGAAAATACACAGCATAAAAAAACTCACCAAAAACTCGTCGTGGGAATGTAGATTTTATCAGGTAATGCACTCACATGCAGGCTTAAAGGGATGGTCTGGACAGCTACTATTGATGACTGATCCCTAGCATAGGCCATCAATATCAGATTGGTGGGGGTCTAATACCTGTCACCCACCCAGATGTTAGCAGCTCTGGCAGCGGCTGTGTGTAAACACTAAGAGGAGCTGTAGCGCACAGCCGCTTTATGTGTAGCAGCCGCTGCCGGGTGCTGAAGATCAGCTCCACAGTTAGGCCGGGGTCACACTTGCAAGTGCAATGCGAGAAACTCGCGCAAGTCTCTCACATCAATACCGGCACTGTTGCCGGCGCTCGGAGTGTGTGGCTGCACGTATTTCTATGTAGCCGCATACTCCAGTCCCGAGTGCCATTGCACTCCCAAGTGTGACCCCGGCCTTAATGAGGTGAAGGTGCCAGTTATCGGACCCCCATCAATTTGATACTGGTAACCTATAATAATAACAGGTAATTTGACGGCAGGCGAGCGGGGCTGGTGATGTCACGTGTATGGATACCTGGATGGGACATATGCTGGTATCCGCCAATCTCTACCGCCTCCCCGGCAGGTATCTGTGTCGTCCCCGGCCCTTCTTACCTTTCCATACAGAAGTGAATATTCCTTCAATAAGGGGTGGGCTACTTGCTCAAGAAGGTTTTAAAAACCCCACAAATTATTGTAAAATAATAAAATAGCAAAAAGGAACGACTGCGGTGATCCACTCCATGCCCACCCCCAGCTGTCCGTCTCAGGACCCCACTAGTCACCATACCGAACGGACATGTGACTTCTGCAGCCAATCACAGGCCACAGCGGTGATAAAAGCAGCATGGTTTTTGGCCCCAAACAGCAGGCTTGGAGAGCAGAGGAGCAAGCAGCAGTGCTGGGACAGGAGCGCTGGTAAGGGGTCAGGCTTGGATTAGGTCACTGACCTCTGAGGCTGTGTGCACATGTGGCAGATCCGCAGCAGTTTCCCATGTGTTGTACAGTATCATGTAAACCTATGGAAAACAAAATCTGCAGTGCCCATGGTGCGGAAAATACCGTGCGGAAACGTAACGTTGTTTATTCCACAGCATGTCAACTCTTTGTGCGAATTCCGCAGCGGTTTACACCTGTTCCATAATAGGAATCCGCACAAAAACCGCAGGAAATCCGTGGTAAATCTGCTGGCAAAACGCAGTGCGTTTTACCTGCGGATTTTGCAAAAGCAGTGTGGAAAAATCAGCACACGAATCTGCAATGTGTGCACATAGCCTGAGAGGTTTCATGCGCACATTTGTGTGGCCAGACATCCCCTTTAAGTGAGGCAGATCTCCTCCATTGTCTTCCACCACCAGAGATCAGGCCCTGCCTGCGCCTTTTAGTAAGGTCACTTATATCTAATACCTTAAAAAAAACAACTTTGTAATTAACGAAATGGCGCCTAATCTTGTGCAATTTCAACCACCCACCAAGACAGGGATCACTGTAACGGCTGCCACTCTGTGCCTCTGAGCTCATTGGCTCCCTCCAGCGGGGTCGCTCTAACTCGCACTGTGATTGGTCACACGGCACGTCAGTCATATGTTTGGCCTCAGCAGGAGAAGAGGAAGAGAGCGACGCCCGTGTTCCCGCCCATGTCACATTCCTATTCCCCCTCCCCCAGTCGCCCAAGTTCGTCACTCCGTGGCGGGGGCGGAGCGCCAAGGTCTGTGATTGGTTGATTCCTCCTGTCAGCTACACGCCCTTTCCCGCCCACCATGACACCCCATTGGGCGGGTGGAGCCGCCCCTCAGCGGGAGTGGTTAGGCAGGCTGTCGATCTCCGCCCGTGGCCACGCCCGCTCCCCGTCTCCGCCGCGCGGCAGGCAGGTTACGTTGCTATCTTCAGCCGAGATTAGTGTGAAGTGCCTGCGCCCCGAGACGACATGAGCGGTAAGCAATGGCGGCCCGTGCTGATGACCTCCCCGACTGAGCGGAGGGAGGGCGGGGTGAGGACTGGCGGGTCAGCGCCGGGGAGCGCAGTGTCGTGCGGCGGAGGTCGGTGTTACCGGAGGGGGCTGTGCGGCCTGTGATATCCGCCCTCACCCCGCCGTCCCCGCACTACCTCGCCCCTTTTTCCTGCCCCGCATTCGGAGGTTCCCTCCCGCCCGTCTCTCCACCTCTCCCGCCCTTTTCGCTGCCCCCCTGGGTGGGTGGGGTAGAACTACAATTGCCCCCTCTGCCTTGGCGCCCGGCTGTGCCTGCTGCGGGCATGTCCCCCGGGCGCAGGCCTCTCCCTCTGGGCCCGTGTCCCGGAAGTGGCGGCCCGCCCGCCATGTTGTGTGATCGCGTGCACTGTGATAACGCGGCCGCTTCTATCTCTGACCCGCAGATCAGGAGCCCAGCACCGAGGACATCGCCGCCGGAAAGTCGGAGAGCCGGGCGGGAGGAGGCGGCGGCTTCGGCCAGAAGGGGCAGGTATGTGCGCCCACCCAGACGGCAGCCCTTCCCCCCTCGTTGTGAGCCTCTGCTCTGTAGCCCGGCTGCCAGCCCACCCGCCCCACGTCTGACTGCCCACAGGGGGCTGGCTCCGGAGACCCGTCCTCCAGCCCAGGCCCTCCTGCTCTGGGATTCTCTTCACACGCTGGTTTGTTTACATGCGGGCACAATTGGATGGGAGGGCTGGCCCAGAGAGGGTTAACTCCACTGGCAGCTGATGGGTCAGTGTGGGGTGAGCGATCATGGCCGGGATCCGCCGGTGATCCCTTCCTATATTGATGTGGTGGCAGACATTGTGTCCTGTGCAGCTGCTGGTATGTGGCCCTGCAGGGTCAGGGGACCGGTCAGATGTCGCAGCTGATGGGTCAGTGTGGGGTGAGCGATCATGGCCGGGATCCGCCGGTGATGCCTTCCTATAGTGATGTGGTGGCAGACATTGTGTCCTGTGCAGCTACCGGCTGCTGGTATGTGGCCCTGCGGGGTCAGGGGACCGGTCAGATGTCGCAGCTGATGGGTCAGTGCGGGGTGAGCGATCATGGCCGGGATCCACCGGTGATCCCTTCCTATAGTGATGTGGTGGCAGACACTGTGTCCTGTGCAGCTGCTGATGTATAGCCCTGCGGGGTCATGGGACCGGTCAGATGTCGCAGCTGATGGGTCAGTGTGGGGTGAGCGATCATGGCCGGGATCCGCCGGTGATCCCTTCCTATAGTGATGTGGTGGCAGATACTGTGTCCTGTGCAGCTGCTGATGTATAGCCCTGCGGGGTCATGGGACCGGTCAGATGTCGCAGCTGATGGGTCAGTGTGGGGTGAGCGATCATGGCCGGGATCCGCCGGTGATCCCTTCCTATAGTGATGTGGTGGCAGACATTGTGTCCTGTGCAGCTGCTGGTATGTGGCCCTGCAGGGTCAGGGGACCGGTCAGATGTCGCAGCTGATGGGTCAGTGTGGGGTGAGCGATCATGGCCGGGATCCGCCGGTGATCCCTTCCTATATTGATGTGGTGGCAGACATTGTGTCCTGTGCAGCTGCTGATGTATAGCCCTGCGGGGTCAGGGGACCGGTCAGATGTCGCAGCTGATGGGTCAGTGCGGGGTGAGCGATCATGGCCGGGATCCACCGGTGATCCCTTCCTATAGTGATGTGGTGGCAGACACTGTGTCCTGTGCAGCTGCTGATGTATAGCCCTGCGGGGTCATGGGACCGGTCAGATGTCGCAGCTGATGGGTCAGTGTGGGGTGAGCGATCATGGCCGGGATCCGCCGGTGATCCCTTCCTATAGTGATGTGGTGGCAGATACTGTGTCCTGTGCAGCTGCTGATGTATAGCCCTGCGGGGTCATGGGACCGGTCAGATGTCGCAGCTGATGGGTCAGTGTGGGGTGAGCGATCATGGCCGGGATCCGCCGGTGATCCCTTCCTATAGTGATGTGGTGGCAGATACTGTGTCCTGTGCAGCTGCTGATGTATAGCCCTGCGGGGTCATGGGACCGGTCAGATGTCGCAGCTGATGGGTCAGTGCGGGGTGAGCGATCATGGCCGGGATCCGCCGGTGATCCCTTCCTATAGTGATGTGGTGGCAGATACTGTGTCCTGTGCAGCTGCTGATGTATAGCCCTGCGGGGTCATGGGACCGGTCAGATGTCGCAGCTGATGGGTCAGTGTGGGGTGAGCGATCATGGCCGGGATCCGCCGGTGATCCCTTCCTATAGTGATGTGGTGGCAGATACTGTGTCCTGTGCAGCTGCTGATGTATAGCCCTGCGGGGTCATGGGACCGGTCAGATGTCGCAGCTGATGGGTCAGTGCGGGGTGAGCGATCATGGCCGGGATCCACCGGTGATCCCTTCCTATAGTGATGTGGTAGCAGACACTGTCCTGTGCAGCTGCTGGTATGTGGCCCTGCGGGGTCATGGGACCGGTCAGATGTGTCCACATTACTATAAGAACAGTAGCAAAGCCGTAGAGGTGTGCGCCCCAAATATAAAGGGCGGCAATGCATGTTATTGAACATCTTAAACAGCAAAACGGACAACAAACGGTGTAAAAAAAGCACTTAAAATTGTATATTGGAGAGGGATGCCAGAGTGCATACAGGATATGGTGACCATAAGGTGAAAAACAAGTAAACCCATAAAGCATACAGCTAAGAATACTGAGTGGTTAGAGGTATCTGCACTTACAAGTCCCGGCACACAATTGAACATGTTTTCAAACCGTTTGTCTGTGTTGCTTTTAATGTATTCAATAACATTTATCAGCCTTGATATTGGGTTTGCACATACATATCTTGTTTTCCTTCCTACCTTTCTTATATCAATTTGATCAGTTTTTGCAGGGTTGATGTAGCACCCCCTAAGTGTACTATGCTGTGCCCACTTTCTCTCCTCGCTGTGCAGTCTGTTCTGTCCTAACATTCTACATGAGGGATGTCAAACACAAATACCATGGGACAAAATTAAAAGCTTGGACAGTCACATGCAAACCTTCACATGTGGTAATAAAGTCTGCAACTGAGGAAGTTCTTCCTTATCAAATATAACAAACAGTTTCAGATGGAAATCAACTTAAAGGGGTTATCTCACAAAGTACATCCTCATTGATCTAAAGGTACCTTCACACTGAGCGACTTTAGAACGATAGCAATCCGTGACGTTGCAGCGTCCTGGATAGCGATATCGTTGTGTTTGACACGCAGCAGCGATCAGGATCCTCCTGTGACATCGCTGGTCGGAGCTAGAAGGCCAGAACTTTATTTTGTCGCTGGACCTCCTGCAGACATCGCTGAATCGGCGTGTGTGACGCCGATCCATCAATGTGTTCACTGGTAACCAGGGTAAACATCGGGTTACTAAGCGCAGGGCCGCGCTTAGTAACACGATATTTACCCTGGTTACCTAAAAAAACAAAAAACAAACACTACATACTTACATTCCGGTGTCTGTCGCGTCCCTCGCAGTCAGCTTCCTGCACTGACTGAGCGCCGGCCGTAAAGCAGAGCGGTGACGTCACCGCTGTGCTCTGCTTTACGGCCGGCCCTCAGTCAGTGCGGGAAGCTGACGGCGAGGGACGCGACAGACACCGGAATGTAAGTATGTAGTGTGTGGTTTTTGTTTTTTTTGTTTTTTTGTAACCAAAGTAAATATCGGGTTACTAAGCGCGGCCCTGCGCTTAGTAACCCGATGGTTACCCGGGGATCTCGGCGTCGCTGGAGAGCTGTCACTGACAGCTCTCCAGCGACTAAACAGCGACGCTGCAGCGATCGTAATCGTTGTCTATATCGCTGCAGCGCCGCTTAATGTGACGGTACCTTAAGAATAAAATGCTGGAATAAATGTAATGTTATGCCAGAGCTCTAAAAAGCATATGGCCTAACTATAAATATGTAATAAAGGATAAAAACCCATGCATACAGAAAGTATGATGCAAACAAGTGTCACCAGTGAATTTCTCCACACGCATGATGTGACCCAATCACAGCATGATTCGCAAACTGTAATCCCCACAGTCTTTCATACAGTATAACGGGGCCTTGCTTTGCCTTCCACACAGTATAATAGTCCCCACATTAAAAAGAATGTATACAGGTCCTTCTCAAAAAATTAGCATATAGTGTTAAATTTCATTATTTACCATAATGTAATGATTACAATTAAACTTTCATATATTATAGATTCATTATCCACCAACTGAAATTTGTCAGGTCTTTTATTGTTTTAATACTGATGATTTTGGCATACAACTCCTGATAACCCAAAAAACCTGTCTCAATAAATTAGCATATTTCACCCATCCAATCAAATAAGTGTTTTTTAATAACAAACAAAAAAACCATCAAATAATAATGTTCAGTTATGCACTCAATACTTGGTCGGGAATCCTTTGGCAGAAATGACTGCTTCAATGCGGCGTGGCATGGAGGCAATCAGCCTGTGACACTGCTGAGATGTTATGGAGGCCCAGGATGCTTCAATAGCGGCCTTAAGCTCATCCAGTGTGTTGGGTCTTGCGTCTCTCAACTTTCTCTTCACAATATCCCACAGATTCTCTATGGGGTTCAGGTCAGGAGAGTTGGCAGGCCAATTGAGCACAGTAATACCATGGTCAGTAAACCATTTACCAGTGGTTTTGGCACTGTGAGCAGGTGCCAGGTCGTGCTGAAAAATGAAATCTTCATCTCCATAAAGCATTTCAGCCGATGGAAGCATGAAGTGCTCCAAAATCTCCTGATAGCTAGCTGCATTGACCCTGCCCTTGAGGAAACACAGTGGACCAACACCAGCAGCTGACATGGCACCCCACACCATCACTGACTGTGGGTACTTGACACTGGACTTCAGGCATTTTGGCATTTCCTTCTCCCCAGTCTTCCTCCAGACTCTGGCACCTTGATTTCCGAATGACATGCAAAATTTGCTTTCATCAGAAAAAAGTACTTGGGACCACTTAGCAACAGTCCAGTGCTGCTTCTCTGTAGCCCAGGTCAGGCGCCTCTGCCGCTGTTTATGGTTCAAAAGTGGCTTTACCTGGGGAATGCGGCACCTGTAGCCCATTTCCTGCACACGCCTGTGCACGGTGGCTCTGGATGTTTCCACACCAGACTCAGTCCACTGCTTCCTCAGGTTCCCCAAGGTCTGGAATCGGTCCTTCTCCACAATCTTCCTCAGGGTCCGGTCTCCTCTTCTCATTGTACAGCGTTTTCTGCCACATTGTTTCCTTCCAACAGACTTACCATTGAGGTGCCTTGATACAGCACTCTGGGAACAGCCTATTTGTTGAGAAATTTCTTTCTGGGTCTTACCCTCTTGCTTGAGGGTGTCAATGATGGCCTTCTTGACATCTGTCAGGTCGCTAGTCTTACCCATGATGGGGGTTTTGAGTAATGAACCAGGCAGGGAGTTTATAAAAGCCTTAGGGTACCGTCACACTATAACATTTCGATCGCTACGACAGTACGATTCGTGACGTTCCAGCGATATCGTTACGATATCGCTGTGTCTGACACGCAGCAGCGATCAGGGATCCTGCTGAGAATCGTACGTCGTAGCAGATCGTTTAGAACTTTCTTTCATCGCTGGATCTCCCGCTGTCATCGCTAGATCGGTGTGTGTGACACCGATCTAGCAATGCGATCCAGCGATGCGTTCGCTTGTAACCAGGGTAAACATCGGGTAACTAAGCGCAGGACCGCGCTTAGTTACCCGATGTTTACCCTGGTTACAAGCGTTAAACTAAAAAAAAACAAACAGCACATACTTACATTCTGGTGTCCGTCAGGTCCCTTGCAGTCTGCTTCCAGCACTGTGACTGCCGACCGTAAAGTGAAAGCAGAGCACAGCGGCTGTGCTTTCACTTTCACTTTACGGCCGGCAGTCACAGTGCGGGAAGCAGAGACTGCAAGGGACCTGACGGACACCAGATGTAAGTATGTGCTGTTTGTTTTTTTTTTAGTTTAACGCTTGTAACCAGGGTAAACATCGGGTAACTAAGCGCGGTCCTGCGCTTAGTTACCCGATGTTTACCCTGGTTACCCAGGGACCTCGGCATCGTTGGTCGCTGGAGAGCGGTCTGTGTGACAGCTCCCCAGCGACCACACTACGATTTACCTACGATCACGGCCAGGTCATATCGCTGGTCGTGATCGTAGGTAAATCGTATAGTGTGACGGTACCCTTAGGTATCTTTTGCATGTGTTTAGAGTTAATTAGTTGATTCAGAAGATTAGGGTAATAGGTCTTTTAGAGCAGAGGTCCCCAACCGCCGGTCCGCGGACCAGGACCGGGCCGTTGGGGTTTTTCAGCCGGTCCGCGGCGCCGCTGACAGCTAGCTTCATGGCCCTGCGCCTGGTCAGAGCACGCTCTGTGACAGCTCGCAGCTCCCGGCAGAGAACATTATGCAGGACGGGGCGAGGCGTCAGGCGGGTCTTAGTGACACAGCCCTCCTGCGCAGCATGGTGTGTTCCTGACGGGGTGGGGCGGCAGGCTCTCCTCACTGACACGCCCAGTGGCGTATCTAGGGGGGCGCAGCCGGGGCGCAGCCGGCAGGGGGGCGCAGTCGGGCCGCCTCATTCGGCGGTCCGCAGTGTCTCCCCCGGCGGCTGCATTCTGCCGCCCCCGGTCAGGGAGTCAGCTGTTCTCTGTGCCGACTGTCAAGCTGACAGCCGGCACAGAGAAGCTGCAGAGCGCCGGCTCCCAACAAGTGCAGAGGTGAAGGGGAGCCCCTGCAGGGTGGCTGTGACGGGCAGGGAGAAATCCCTGCAGCTCCACTGCCCAGCGATCTGTCTTCCTGCTTCCTCTCACACAGACGCGCCGCTGGATGACGTCATCATTCAGCGGCCGGCTGTGTCAGAGGAAGGCAATGAGATGCTGTGGGAGAGTGCGAGGAGAGGTGAGAGGGGTGTGAGAATGTGTGTGTGAGAATGTGTGTGTGAGAATGTGTGTGTGAATGTGTGTGTGTGATTGTGTGTGTGAGAATGTGTGTGTGTCAGAATCACATTCTCATTATAAATGTCATAATTATATGATAAGTATGCACTAAGCTCCACCCCTCCATAACTCCACCCCCATATGACCAGAGCCCCGCCCCTGCCCCACCCCCACCCCACCGGGCCATGGAAAACTGGTCTTGCTTAAAGCCGGTCCCTGGTGCAAAAAAGGTTGGGGACCTCTGTTTTAGAGAACCTTTTCTTGATATGCTAATTTATTGAGACAGGTTTTTTGGGTTATCAGGAGTTGTATGCCAAAATCATCAGTATTAAAACAATAAAAGACCTGACAAATTTCAGTTGGTGGATAATGAATCTATATGAAAGTTTAATTGTAATCATTACATTATGGTAAATAATGAAATTTAACACTATATGCTAATTTTTTGAGAAGGACCTGTACTTGCCTCTGCCCATTTCCCCGCTGCTCTTCATGGTGTGTTCAGATCTTTTGCACATTTCAGTACAGGGGGTGCATTGTAATGACTTCAGGCGCAGAGGGGGAGTAATGGGAGAAGGAGCGACTGCTGACGCTCCCTCCTCCGTCATTGCATTTAACTGTATTGACACCTAGGATGCTGTTATATGTGAAAGTATAACGGTGGGTGAAGGTACAATTATGAGGAAGGGATCTGAATTTACTTGGAAGACCAGTCTGGCATCTTGGGGAAAATACTCTCCCACCGGCCAGTTTTTCACATGTATGTTCTATATGGAACGTACGGATGATGTGCATTATTAGCCCCTGCAGTGCCTCATGATCTACCCATGTCATTAGTTTTAAGCAGTTGTCCACCTAATGGGACTTTTTTTTTTTTTGTGTATTTTATTTAAGTTCTTTTTCTTCAGATTACGGTAGCTATATTATAAGATTGGCAAATAGTGAAATGTTAGTTACTAGTTTCAGACTTAACTTTCTTGTTTGTGAAGACTCCTTGTGATAAACACTGCAGTCAGGCTCAAGTATCACATTTAGTGTCTGTTTTGTTCATATTACTATAGAAATGATACTGGAGGCAAAAAGCTGGAATTCAGCTAGGAAAGTTTGAAAGTTGTTGTGTGTGTGTGTGTTTTTTTTTTTTTCTGGTTGATTTGCACTTTTAAATGATACCATCCATTGTTGTAATGTACTGGAAAGCGGGGGAGAACTCGATTGTGGAAAAATGTACCGTATTATTATTTATTTTTTTCCCCCTAATTTACAGCGTTCATTATGATTATTGCAATAGCAAACATGCATAGTTTTTTTTTTTTTTCTTTTTTTTTGACATGGTGAGAAAATTAGAAAATGTGTAAAGAGAAAAATTAGCTTGTCTCCATTTTACAAGAGCCATAATGTTTTCTGGTGATGGAGTTATATTTTTGTTCTTTTGCAGCTTTTGATAGATCAGGCTGTTATGGACGTGGAGATTAGTGACAAGCAAACGTGCTCTAATAAGGCTTGTTTCACGCTTCCATCGGCAGTGCCCTGTCGTAATGTGTTGAGGAGACCTATTGATGGACGTTCAGTTACTAGTGTTAAAACGGATACATCCTGCGGCCATAGGCTGCCATTCCGTGGAATGACGCAGGAGGCGTCCTGGCATGTTTTTCCACTGCAGACAAAAAAAGATCCTTTGAACATTTTTTTTTTTTTTTTCCAAAAGAAGGTCCCGTCAAATTCCGCAGGATCCAGTGCACGATGGACGAAACGTGTGGCCATCCGTCGCGATACGTCGCTAATACAAGACTATGAGAAAATGCAGGATCCTCCAAATTTTTTTGCAGGATCCTGTTTTCTCAAAAAACGACGTATCTCGACACGGGACTACAAAGACGAAAGTGTGAAAAAGGCCTAAGGCTTTTCACACTTGCGTCGGTACGGGGCCGTCACAATGCATCGTACCGACGCACTTTATGAAAATTTGGCACAACGCGGGCAGCGGATGCAGTTTTTCAGCGCATCCGCTGCCGATTGTAAAGTCCTGGGGGGAGGGGGCGGAGTTCCGGCCACGCATGCTCGGTAGGAAATGGCGGACGAGACGTACGAAAAAACGTTACATTGAACTTTTTGTGCCGACGGTCTGCCAAAACACGACACATGGCTGATACATAATACTGGACAGCAGAGTGGTGATGTCTGGGCCAGAGAAGTAGATCTGAGTGTCATCAGCATAAAGGTGGTACTGGAATCCATGGGACTTTGAATTGTCCCAGGCCGAGTGTATGGATTGAGAAGAGTAAGGGTCCTAGAACAGAGCCTTGAAGGACCCCATCAGGGAGAGGGTGGGATGAGGAGGTAGTGTGGGAGTGGGTAACGCTGAATATGTGGATGGAAAGGTATGAGGAGATCCAGGATAGGGCGAGGTCTTTGATGCCAAAGGAGGAGAGGATCTGTAGTAGGAGGCAGTGGTCAACTGTGTCGAAAGCCGAGGACAGGTCTAGGAGTACAGAATATTGTCCGTTAGCTTTGGCTGTAAGTAGGTCATTAATAATTTTGGTCAGGGCTGTCTCAGTTGAGTGATGGGGCAGAAACCAGATTGTAAATTGTCAAAGAGCAAGTTAGATGAGAGGTGGGAAGAAAGTTCAGCGTGGACGTGCTGCTCCAGGAGTTTGTAAGCGAGAGGGAGCAGCGATATTGGGCGATAGCTGAACATAGCGGTTGGGTCTAGGGTTGGCTTTTTAAGGATAGGTGTGATTGTGGCATGTTTGACAGCAGAAGGGAAGGTGCCGGAAGTTAGTGATAGGTTGAAGAGGTGGGTTAGGGATGCGTCGAGCGCACAGGTGGTGAGGTGCGATTTGGAGAGGAGACAATTAAGCTTCCCTTCAGTGATGTTGGATAGGGGGTTGTGGTTGAACAATGAAGATTTGCCTCGTTTGATCGATCTTATTTTTTTAAAGTGTGTGGCAAAGTTCTCGGCAGAGATGTGGGGGGCGGAGGAGGGAGGTAAAGGTTTGGAAGAACTGTTTGGGGTTGTAGGATAGGGAAGATACAAGGGTTGTGAAGTAGGCCTGTTTAGCAGGCATCCCCTATACAGCCATCTGCCACAAAGATGCAGGCTCTGTTCCTCGGTCCACATTATCCTTGGGGAGTAGACATGTGATGTACCAGCACGTCCTATCACTCTACAATGTGGTTATCTAGCTCTTCTTTTGCTTTACATGAGTGGTAATACTGACATGGATGAACCCTTTCTATTTGTAAGTCTGGTACACACCTAGCAGATATTGTGCACACTTTTTGCCCCAGTAATTATAATAGGACATGTGCACGAGACCTGTCAAGGGGCTGTTGACACCATGTAAGCAGCGCTTCTTTCCTCCCATTAGTGAAGTGAGTAGTATTCCCCAACTCCGGTCCTCAAGAGCCACCAACAGGTCATGTTTTCAGGATTTCCTCTGGATTGCACAGGTGATTTGAATTCTTGCCTGTCCAGGTGATGCAATTATTACCTGTGCAATACTAAGGAAATCCTGAAAACATGGTCTTTTGGTGGCTCTTGAGGACTGGAGTTGGGGAACACTGCTCTAGAGTGTGTAATTTGCCTTGGCTTAATGCGACACTCCACCCTAGCACCAATATGGGGCTCTCCATGGGTGGTTTCCTTGGTGCCCTATTGTTTTCCCCCGCTGCGTCCTGTCCTTATATTGGCTATCTGTTCTTCCTGCTTCCATTATAACCGCCTCGGTTGCAGGTGGAGTAACTTTGTTGTAGGATAGGGACACCAGGGGAGGAGCTCCCCATGCCACTGGTGGGGCCTTCTTGGACAGTAGAAATGAGTCCACAAGATTGCTGAAATGCATGCACGATCAGCAGGTATTGCGCATTTGTCCTTTGTCTATTGAACAGGGCACCTGCTCAATACCTGATGCTGGAGGAGTGCAATGCCCTGAATAGCACCAAAAACACATTTAATGGTGGTGGGGGGTTGACCATGAAATGGATGCAGTGTTTATTGGCGAGTTCTGTATTGAAGGGGGAATTTGACTCCACTCATTTCATAGGTGAGCGGAGCAGGTGACGTCAGGGCAGGAGCACTGTTCTGAGCACTCGCAGATGTTGGTGTGTGTAAATTTCCTCATCTGCTGTGTGGAGATGGACTTTACCCATTTTTAAAAGGGTTTTCTGGTCTTGGAAGAGAAATCTGCAGTCACTGTTTGTGACCGCAGACTACCAAATTGCGACAGTGTGCAATGCGCACTCATTTACCTGTATTCTTGGTGTAGTAGACTCACGTGACAGCATGTATGTTATTATTTGGGGGTCACGTAGCAACAAGTCTTTCAGCTTGTCTTGGTAGAAGAGAATTGAGGGTCACGCACAAGTCAAATCGGCACGCACTTGGGAAATATGCAAGTCACATACATGGTCACGTGACTTCCCACCTACATTAATAACACTGGAATCGTGACAGTGTGTGCATTGCACATTATCAAGATTCAGCAATCATAGTGACTACAAACTTTACTCCTAAGCCTGGACAATCCTTTCTCACCATGGAAAGTGGCCCTCTCGCTGGAATGGTTGTGTAAGGAACTGCAGCTGGCTGTCCTCCTGAATGGGGTCAACTATTGTGAACAGCTAATCAAGCACAGCGCCCCCTTTACACTCTGGAACTGACCTCTGGGACCGTCAATCATAAAGTGATGGCATATTATAGGAGTGTGCCATGACTTGGCTTACACTTTTTTTTTTTTTTTTATCTAAGGGTTTTTGTCCACCTTGTTTGCGGCTACTTCCTTGATTAAACACTTTTTGTTTTTCCCTGAAGGAATACTCTTGTTTTAATGTATAGTTTAGGCATTGTGCAGTCAGTTTTGTGTTTGTAGCTTTAGTGTTATAATCTTTGACTTTCTGACAAGTGTACGTGCTCAGTATATTATTCACTGGTGAGTGAATCACTTTTTTTGATGGTCATACTGGGATGTAAATGCATGCGCATAATGTTCTGTCCCCACATGAGGCGAATGAGGGTGTCGCAGACTAATAAGAGTTGTGAGAGAGATAATCGTACCTTCGCATTTCCTCGATATGAGGCAGACCGGACCAATGCTGCTCAGCGTCCAGAGAGATGATGCACTCCAGGGATTGTGTAATCCAGACTTGTTTATTTTGTTGATCTGGACATACAGCGTATAACTGGTAATACAGAACTTCTCCAGAAATGCAGGGCAGACAGGGTACAGTAAAGGTACCTTCACACATAACGATATTGTTAACGATATCGTTGCTTTTTGTGACGTAGCAACGATATCGTTAATAAAATCGTTATGTGTGACAGCGACCAACGATCAGGCCCCTGCTGGGAGATCGTTGGTCGCTGAAGAAAGTCCAGAACTTTATTTCGTCGCTGGATCTCCCGTGGACATCGCTGGATCGGCGTGTGTGACACCGATCCAGCGATGTCTTCACTGGTAACCAGGGTAAACATCGGGTAACTAAGCGCAGGGCCGCGCTTAGTTACCCGATGTTTACCCTGGTTACCTTCCTAAAAGTAAAAAAAACAAACACTACATACTTACCTAACGCTGTCTGTCCTCCAGCGCTGTGCTCTGCACTCCTCCTGTACTGGCTGTGAGCGTCGGTCAGCCGGAAAGCAGAGCGGTGACGTCACCGCTCTGCTTTCCGGCCGCTGTGCTCACACAGACAGTACAGGAGGAGTGCAGAGCACAGCGCTGGAGGACAGACGGCTGTAGGTAAGTATGTAGTGTTTGGTTTTTTTTACTTTTAGGAAGGTAACCAGGGTAAACATCGGGTAACTAAGCGCGGCCCTGCGCTTAGTTACCCGATGTTTACCCTGGTTACCGGCATCGTTGGTCGCTGGAGAGCAGCTGTGTGACAGCTCTCCAGCGACCAAACAGCGACGCTGCAGCGATCCGGATCGTTGTCTGTATCGCTGCAGCGTCGCTTAATGTGAAGGGGCCTTAAAGGGAACCTGTCACCTGAATTTGGCGGGACTGGTTTTGGGTCATATGGGCGGAGTTTTCGGGTGTTTGATTCACCCTTTCCTTACCCGCTGGCTGCATGCTGGCTGCAATATTGGATTGAAGTTCATTATCTGTCCTCCATAGTACATGCCTGCATAAGGCAAGATTGCACCTTGTGCAGGCGTGTACTATGGAGGACAGAGAATGAACTTCAATCCAATAGTGCAGCCAGCGGGTAAGGAAAGGGTGAATCAAACACCCGAAAACTCCGCCCATATGACCCAAAACCAGTCCCGCCAAATTCAGGTGACAGAGTCCCTTTAAGATGTAGCACAAAGTGTGTCTGCAAGTGTGAGCAGCATGAGAGAGTGTGGTCGAAAGACTGCCTTCCTAAGCCCAGTTCAAAAGCACGTCCTCTCACAACAGAAAGTAAACTGGAAATGGCTGCCAGAGGAAGAGAAGATTTGACCCCTGAACCGGATGTAAGACATGCCCACAAGAAATACATGAAAAACAAGCTGCCATACAGAAAAAGGCCATTGGGTGGCAGCAAAGTAAAATATAACAACATACATGGAAACTGAGGAATATACATGGAACAGCACACTCCCCGTCTGAAATTCCGAAAGGGATTTCACTATATCAATGTCCTTAAAAAGTCCAACAACCTAGAAAATGAGACCAAACATGCATGTAATGCAATAATAACTTTAAACAAGACATTAAGTCAGTTCCTGAGATAATCCAATGGAAAACCCATCTTCGGATCAGAGAAGCCGCACTAGGCCAAACTATCTCTGACCCACTGTAATCCAATGGGTAAAGTACTAGTGCAGTGTTCATAGTTTATCCTACCGGAATGTCCTCGATTGGTAGTACCAGTACGAGCTCGTGGATTGGCCTCTGAAATGTCTTAGGTTCACCTTTCCTAAGGACTTTCAGCTCCACCTTCCGGACCTTACCGTCTTCACTAGGGAAAGTCTTTTTAATGATTCCCATAGGCCAGTCAATCCTTTGAGCTTGTTGTTCCTTCATTAACACAATATCTCCTTCCTTCAAGTTCGGTTTACTCTGTCGCCATTTTCTTCTTCCTTGCAGAACCACAAGATACTCCTTTCTCCATCGGTTCCAGAAGTAATTGGCGAGGTACTGTACGCGTTTCCACTGCTTCTGGTAGGAGTTTGCGTGAGTAAACTCTCCACTGACTGTTAGCGGGTTCCCGATCTTTTGGGTAAGAAGAGTAGCCGGCGTAAGAATAGTTGGCGTTTCAGGATCCATTGACACTGGGACAAGGGGTCTTGAGTTGATTATGGCAGAAACTTCAGCCAGAAGAGTAACCAAGGTCTCATGCGTAAGTCTTGAAGAGTTTATGTCCATAAGCATAGAGTTCAAGATGTTGCGTGAGATCCCGATCATCCTTTCCCAGGAACCTCCCATGTGAGAACTATGCGGAGGATTGAAGATCCAGGTGCAACCTCTTTCTGCCAGTTGATCCTGAATTGGCTTGATGTCAATATCCAGCTCTCGATATGCACCGATGAAGTTGCTTCCGCGGTCGGACCTTAACTGTTTCACTGGTCCTCTGATCGCTAGAAACCGCCGAAGGGCGTTAATCAGGCTGGATGTGTCCATAGATTCTATCACTTCTATGTGAACGGCACGGACACTCATGCAAGTGAATAGTACGGCCCAACGTTTGCTGTTGGCATGACCTCCACGAGTCCTGCGTGCAGATACCATCCATGGCCCAAAGACGTCTAGGCCAACGTAGGTAAAAGGCGGTTCGGTGCTCAGTCTGTCGAAGGGTAGGTCAGCCATTTGTTGATGTACCTGTTTTCCTCTAGTTTTGCGACATTGCACACAGCGATGTATTGATCCCGCTACACGTCTTTTCATGCCTATGATCCAAAGTCCCGCAGACCGTATCTTGCCCTCTGTGATCTGCCTGCCTTGGTGTTCAGTTTTTTCATGAAAGTGCCGAATCAGTAGATCGGTGATGTGATGTCTACTGGGAATGATGCAAGGATGTTGCTCTGAAAACTCTAGCTTGGCTCGACTTAATCGACCTCCGACTCTCAGCAAACCGAAGCTGTCCATTAGTGCAGAGGTCCCCAACTCCAGTCCTCAAGGCCCACCAACAGGTCATGTTTTCAGGATTTCCTTTGCATTGCACAGGTGATGCAATTATTACCTGGGCAAGACTAAGGAAATCCTGAAAACATGACATGTTGGTGGGCCTTGAGGACTGGAGTTGGGGACCTCTGCATTAGTGGATTCAAATGGGCAATGGGGCTTTTCGGAGGGATCTGCTGTTTGTGGTATAAGCATTCCCATTCGGTACTGAATACACTCTGCTGGACATAAAGTATTATAAGAGACTCCCAGTGAGAAATGTCCTCAGCAGAGAGTGGTTTTTGACAGACGTGCCAACCATGACAGTCTTTGTCTCCATGTGAATTGTGATAAGATCTCGCAATGTGGACTAACCTTGCAATAGTCCTGACGAGTTTCATCCAATTGGAGAAGCGTTCGAAGCGCTGACAACCGAGGGTGGAGGTTGGTTTTGCATTCGTGGCCAGAGCACTGACCTCGGAGCGGACTTCTGGATCATCGTCCGGATCCTGGATGCTGAAGAGTTCCTGAACACATTCACTTCCCTTCTGTTCCAGCAGAAACTTTGGACCTGAAAGCCAAGAAGAGTTAGCAAAGGAATTTATAGACATGGGTCTAGTGGCATGGTCGGCTGGATTAAGTTCAGATGGGATATAGTGCCACTGTTCAGGTTTGGAAGACCTTCTTATTCTCTCAATGCGGTTACTGACGTACACGTAGAAGCGCCTTGTTTGGTTGTAGATGTAACTTAAGACAACTTTACTGTCACTGTAGTATTGTACGTCATCTATGTGAGTGTCCAGCTCATGCTGAATAAAGTCTGCGAGTTCTACTGCAAGCACAGCCCCACAGAGTTCCAGCCTGGGAATAGTGTGGTCAGGCTTGGGAGCCAACTTGGCTTTGCCAAAAACGAACCCAACATGATCTTGATTGTCAGATCCCGTTACCTTCAGGTAGACAACAGCTGCAATGGCCTCCGTGGATGCATCCGAGAACACATGGAGTTCCGTCCTGGTGCTAGCAGCAAGTGAGATTCCAGCGTAGCATCTCGGTATATGGATTTTATCCAAGGCACACAAAGACTGCTTCCAGGTTTCCCATTTTGGTTCCTTATCAGGAGGTAGAGGGGTATCCCAGTCCTTGACAGTTTCGGACAGCTGTCTCAGAAGGGATTTACCTTGTATGGTAATTGGTGCTACGAATCCCAGTGGGTCATACAGGCTATTTACCACTGACAGGACACCACGTTTAGTGAATGGTTTGTCTGCACAGTTGATTTGGAATCCGAAGGTGTCGGCTGACAGGCTCCACCTCAGGCCTAAGCTTCTCTGCACAGGCGGACGGTCTGGTCCCAGGTCTATGTCCTTGAATCCAGGTGCGTGGTCGCTTGACTCAAAGGCTCTCATGACAGCCGGGCTGTTTGAAGCAATTTTGTGCAGTCTAAGCTTAGCTCGGTACAGCATATGTTGGGTCCTTTTGAGTAGGTCAATTGCAGCTTCTTCTGTAGGTAGAGACTTTAGTCCATCATCTACGTAGAAGTCTTTCTCTACAAAGTCTCTGGCGTCTGTTCCATACTCTGACTCTCCTTCTTGTGCGGTTCTCCGCAGGCCATATGTTGCCACTGCGGGTGAAGGGCTGTTCCCGAATACGTGCACCCGCATGCGATACTCCACCATCTCTTTGCTGGGGTCATTGTCCTTGTACCACAGGAACCTGAGGAAATTCCTGTGGTCCTCTCGGACTATGAAACAGTGGAACATCTGTTCAATGTCGGCGGTGATGGCAATGGGCTCTTTCCTGAACCTCATCAACACTCCTACTAGGTTGTTTGTCAGATTAGGACCTGTGAGGAGGACATCATTGAGAGATACGCCTTGATGTTTGGCGCTTGAATCAAAGACAACTCTAATTTGTTTAGGTTTCTTCGGGTGATATACTCCAAATGAGGGTAGGTACCAGCACTCCTCGTTTTCCTTTAAGGGAGACGCTGGCTCCGCATGGTTGTTATGGAATATTTTGCCCATAAAGGTGACAATGTGTTCTTTCATCTCCGGTTTATTGCTTAGCGTGCGCTGGAGAGGGTTAAATCTGGACAAGGCTTGTTCACGATTGTTCGGGAGCCTTACCCTGGTAGCTCGGAAGGGTAAGGGGAAAACCCAGTGATTGGTTTCGTCCCTAAGGAACTCATTGTCCATTATCCTGACAAATTCCTTGTCTTCCATAGATGGGGCTACTTTGTTGTCATCCTTAGTGGTACGAAACACCAATTTTCCCAAGTCGTCTGCATAGGGAGAAGGGATAACATCAGGCAGCTGTACAGAATCTGGAAGCTTTTCCTTCACCTCATAGTGATGAGGACATGGTTTGCAGAAGGTAGTGCGCCCGTCTCGGCGTACGTACGTCTTAAAGGAATGGACTCCTGTTTGGTCCAAGCATACATTTCCTATGACTACCCACCCCAAGTCAAGTCTCTGGGCGTAGGGGGCGTAGTCAGGACCATTACACTGTTGGCGGACCTTATGTATCCTCAAATTGTCTCTGCCGAGCAGAAGTAGGATTTCAGCATCTGTGTCCAAAGGTGGGATAACGCTGGCTAGGTGCCTTAAGTGTGGTTGGTGGAAAGCAGCTTCCGGGGTAGGGATCTCATCCCTTTGGTCTGGTATTTGATCGCATTCAATTAGCGTAGGTAGGGGTATTTCTACGTCTTCATTGACAGGAGAAGCGATGAAACCTTGTGCTCTTCTGCCACTAGTCTCTATGCGCCCCGAGCAAGTATTCAGAGTGTAGGGCGTTGCTGGTCCCTTGATTCTAAAGGCTTCAAAGAACTTAGGTCCAGCTAGGGATCGATTGCTCTGATCGTCAATGATGGCATACATTTTTACAGCCTTCTCTGGTTGCCCTTCTGGATAGACTCTGATTAGGCATATCCTGGCACAGCATTTAGCACTTTGATTCTCCCCACATACCTCTGAGCATGAGCAGGACACAGCTGTGGTGGGCTTGGCGTGATTCTGTGGCTCCCCGCCATGGTTTGTAGCGGGACTAGAGGTAACTGCAACTGCTGTTTCGCCGGTGACTGAGCCTGGGTGCAAGGCTGATGGGTGTCTGTCGCTATGACACTCTTCACACTTAATGGCAGATTTACAGTCCTTGGCCATGTGTTCTGATGAAGCGCAGCACTTGAAACATACCCCAAGTTCGTTGAGGATTTTCTTGCGCTCCTGCATGGTTTTGGACCTGAAGCCTCTACATTTGTTCAGTGAGTGTGGTTTTTTGTGAATGGGACACTCACGATTGAAAGACTTATCCCTCGACAGAATAGTGTACTGCTTGTCGGCAGGTACTGCAGGTGATGGCAGGTTAGTCTTTCTGACGCTTACACTGTTCCTTGAGTCCTTGCGTCTATGTGCGACGCTTTCATACCTTGATGAAGGTGTTGCTGGAGCTGCATTGTTAGACTCCAGGAAGTCGAGGCTAGGGTCGTTCCTCATTTGGGCTTGTTCGTCAATGAACTTGCAGAACTGAATGAACGGAGGAAAGGTGACGTCATGTGACCTTTTATACCTGGAGACACACACTGCCCACTTCTCCTGCAGACTGTGGCAGCTTTGAGACGATTGGGTTCACCCCATGGGCAGTGTCCAGGTAGCACAGTCCAGACAGACGAGGGTCTCTTTTAGCAAGTTCCAGCTCCATAAGCAGGTCACTTAAATCCAGAAGCTTGTGTGCTTCCTTAAGGTTGATCCTTGGAACGTTCTGCAGTCTCTTGAATAGGGACTTTTCTATGGCTTCAGCGCTGCCGTAGGTTCTTTCGAGTCTCTGCCAGGCAGCAGCGAGACCTGCTTCAGCTTGCCCCACATAGACGGTCCTAAGACTCTTGATACGGTTTGTGGATTCAGGACCCAACCATTTTACCATGAGGTCGAGCTCCTGCTCCGCGGATAGGTTGAGATCAGCAATGGCGGCCTTGAAGGTTGCTTTCCAGGCTCTGTAGTTCTCTGCACAGTCGTCGAATTTTGAGAGGCTAGTGCTGATTAGCTCCCTGCTCACCATGAACCTGGCAAACTCTGACATGTCTGATCCTTCACTCCTTGTTACCATATTAGCTTGTGGTGCCCCTCGGGCGTATAAGCCGTGTGGCGTGGAAGGGTGAATTGTTCCCGGGTAGAATGATGTCGCTGCAGGGTTGAGCTGTGGTTTAACCTCTAGAGATTCCGATGACTGCTGCTTGAACTGTGGAGGCGGGCTGGAGTGTGCCTTGTGGTCGTCTTGCGATGATGATTGTTCCTGAGGGGGTACATCACGGCGTTGGTCTTGGGTCTCTGTAGGGGCTGTGGGCGATACTGGCACCATAGGTTGGGCTGACTTGGACGTTTCCGCAATGTTGGGTTGAACGTCACTGGAGAAGGTGTGCGCTGCAGGTATCTGTTTCTGCACGTAGTCTCTGGTACGAACAGCTGGGTCGTCTTCTTCCTGTGGTGGCAGGCAAATTGGGTCGAGGTTTTGCTTCAATGCTTGCTCGAGTATTTTTACTTCGGCTAATGCAATTTCTTCCTCCATTTCTGTTTGAAGAATCTTTGCTCTAGCCTCTGCTTCTGCTCTCTTTTCGGTGTATGAACGTCTTAGTTTGGACCGCTCTGCATTTAAACGGGCCTCTAGGATTCTGTCGCTGAGGGCTGAAGTTCTTGAGCAGGATGATTTGTATGACCGAGCAGAGTGTTTAGACGAGGCTGACCTGTGCGATCTAGTTTCTTGCAGATGGGTGATACGAAGCTCCGCTTTATCTTTGGCGTCTTGCACGGCGGCGTCCCTTTCTCTGTCTGTGGAATCTGCCTTGCTTAACTCTGATAGGGCTTCGTCGATTTTAGATTCTTTTAGGAAGGCAGCATACTTCGCGGACAGTCTCTTGTATCTGCCGTGGGCCACGTCTAGCTGTCTTAGTGTCCTGTAAACCCGCTGCATCATTTTTATGGCGTTGGACGCTTGACATAAGGGAGGCGACTCGTTCCCATAGGTCGTCCAAGTTGTCATTGAACTCATCCCTTGTGGAACAGTAATTCTCGAGGACCTTTAATGTTGGCTTGATGGAACGTACTGGTCGTGCATCTGGGTCTGCTGTGGAAGCGGGCTCTGCTTCCTGGTCTTCATAATGGACAGTATCAGGTTGTATTTGCTCTGTTTCAGCATTGGGGAACTGTGGAAGGTCCTTTTCGGCCATTTTGATTTAAGGTGCGCTGTCCCTTTAAGAAACTGAACCTTTGAATTGGGGGCTGGAAATTGCGGTGCAGCTTAGTTGCGACCCCCTGATAAGATTCCCAAGGTGGTGTTGGAGAATTGTGGGGTTCTGCGGTCCGACGATCTGCAGCAGTGCGGTATAATACACAGAGAGTCTTTATGTACAACTAGATGGCAGCCCGATTCTAAAGAATCGGGAGTCTAGAATCCATATATACTTTATTTATTCAAATGTAAGAATAATACAATTAATAAATAATAGTAAGAAAGAACAAAAAATGGCTGCACTTACCAGCTCTTGACAATTCTTGTTATTTAAGAAATTGCTGGGCAATAATGGACAATGTCCTTATGTGGCAAATAATAGAGCAATATACCCAATGTGGCAAAGAAGAGGTTAATAAACGGCAGTCTCTCAGTATAACAGTCAGTGAATAATAGGCAGTATATGGAGAAAACACCAAACAAAAGTTCAAAATTGGTGTGAAAATGTCACTGAACCACTTCACAACTAAATATATATAGTTTTGGTAAATGGTATTATCATTTTTTTGACGAAATTCGGCAGGAGCTTGAAGAGCAACGTCACTGGGCCCGCCTCCACGCAGTAGAAACTTGCTGTGAGGTAAACATTCAAAAATCACACCAAAATGGCGGGCGGAGTGTGTCACAGTACGGCACGTTTCTGATTGGTCGCTCGCAGCAGGCGGCAACCAATCAGACACTGGACACTGATGACGTCACTTAGCTCCGGACATTAGCTCCGGACAGGAAGTTGGCACAAATTGCAGGAAGTAGTATTCTAGGCAATTATATATTAGATGCAGTCTGAGGTGATGCTGCAGGAGATTTCTTAGCAGAGCAGGGCTGCAGTATGAGAGCGGGTACGTGAATAGTGATATAAGGGTGATTCTGGCCGGGCTTCAAGGCAGTCTTTCGACTGTTCTGTCCCCACATGAGGCGAATGAGGGTGTCGCAGACTAATAAGAGTTGTGAGAGAGATAATCGTACCTTCGCATTTCCTCGATATGAGGCAGACATGACCAATGCTGCTCAGCGTCCAGAGAGATGATGCACTCCAGGGATTGTGTAATCCAGACTTGTTTATTTTGTAGATCTGGACATACAGCGTATAACTGGTAATACAGAACTTCTCCAGAAATGCAGGGTAGACAGGGTACAGTAAGATGTAGCACAAAGTGTGTCTGCAAGTGTGAGCAGCATGAGAGTGGTCGAAAGACTGATGCCTTCCTAAACCCAGTTCAAAAGCACGTCCTCTCACAACAGAAAGTAAACTGGAAATGGCTGCCAGAGGAAGAGAAGATTTGACCCCTGAACCGGATGTAAGACATGCCCACAAGAAATACATGAAAAACAAGCTGCCATACAGAAAAAGGCCATTGGGTGGCAGCAAAGTAAAATATAACAACATACATGGAAACTGAGGAATATACATGGAACAGCACACATAACAGTGATCTGGCACATGTAGAGTTAAATAATTGTGTAGGCGATAATGCAATGATGGCATTGCTTGTACTTGCCAAGATAAATGCTCACCAGTACTGTCACACATGTGCAAGGCTTGAGGGTAGAAGTTAAAATCATGAGATGGCACCTGCCATCCCTGCCTGTGCTCAGTGACTGGCAGCAATGCCCATATTGTGTTTACAGGGTAACCTGTCAATGTGGGCGAGGTAAGCGTGAAAGTCTGAGTCCTGTCAGGATTTACAATCTTTCCTTTTTCAAACCCTGTAAACCTGCATATGAACGGTTACCCTGTCAGATGCCATTACTGCCCACTGCAGCTTTTTGTATTGGCTGTCAGACAGAAATTGCCTTGGATGTTGGACTGCCTTGTCTTGTGTTCAGCTGTTGTCGCTGAAGCCTCTAACCCCTTAACTGCCGCTACCCCTTTTAACGACAGCAGTTAAGGGTACTTATTCCTCATCACCACTTTTGAACGGTGCTGAGAAATAAGGATATGCCCCCCCCTCCCCCCCTCTCCCACTGTCGGAAAATCTTCAGGGTCTCTGCTACCGGGGATAGCTGAGAGCCTGCAGAACATGATCAGGGCTGGTTTTTGCACTCCCCTGTAACATGATCGCTGCTGTTGACCGAATAACAGCGATCACTGAAGGGGCTCGAGTGTCACTCCGGCACCCACAATATTTGGAACATACCCGGGCACCTGATGCAAACTGGAGTCGCAAGCACTTGCGTTCAACACTGATAACATATTCAATATGATGACCGAACGTTATCAAATTCTGTTGTAGCTGTGGGTTCAAAATACTCACTATACCCCAGGATAAACTCCTTGAGGGGTATGGTTTCCAAAATGGGGTCATTTGTGGGGGATTTCCAAACGCGATGTGGCGTCCGCTCTCAATTCTAGCCAATTTTGCGTTCCATAAGTCAAACTGTGCTCCTTCCCCCTCCAAGCCCTGCCATGCGCCCAAAATAATGGGTTTCACCCACATATGGTGTATCTGTGTACTTTGGCGAAATTGCATTCTAGTCTGCAGTGACATTCTGAAACCACACTGCACAAGATGGTGCTAGAGCTGGGATGCAGCTGTGAAACTTACCTGACCTCACCATAGAAAAGGCAGAAAGGGTTTGACATATTTTTAAAATGTGCCCAGAAATGGACACCGTATTTCAGGTGAGGTCTGACCAAGGAGGAGTAGAGGGGGGTAATTTCTTCACGCAATCTAGACTGTTTTTCTTAAAGGGAACCTGTCACCCCGGTTTTTCAGTACGAGATAAAAATACTGTTAAATAGGGCCTGAGCTGTACGTTACTATAGTGTATTTTGTGTACCCTGATTCCACCCCTAAGCTGCCGAAATAACTTACCAAAGTCGCCGTTATCGCCTGTCAATCAGGCTGGTCAGGTCAGATGGGCGTGGCGACATCGCTGTATCTTCCCCCAGATCTTGCATATATTTCCGTTGGTGGCATAGTGGTTTTTCGCATGCCCATCTTCTGAATCCACTGGGCAGGAGAAGAAAAAACGCACGATCGGCGCTATTTCTCTGGTGATCTGTGGGGGCGGCCATCTTCCTGAGGCCGTGCGTGCGCATATGGAGTCCTCTGCTGCCCGGGGCTTCAGGAAAATGGCTGCGGGATGCTGTGCGTGCGCAGATGGAGATCGCGGCGGCCATTTTCCTGAAGTTGAGATGCGAACTCTGCTTCAGGAAAATGGTGATAACACGTGCAGTGTTGCACATTCCATTTTAATGTCCCTGTTTGACAGCAGCTTTTAAATGGGTAATGGCTGCGGCTGGAGATCACTGCTACTGCTGTTGGACAGAGCGGCTGTATTAAATGGCTGATATCTTCCACATGTGTGGGAGAAGCGAAGTTCCTGAAACCCCTTCACGATCATCCCCCTCAATTGCACATGTGCATCAGAAATTGCATTAAGGGTTGTTTTACTTATATTTATCAATTACCTATGTCCTTTGGATTGGTCATCAATATCAGATTGGCGCGGCTCCGATATCTGGCATCCCCATGTTCAGTTCTCAGTGTTGGTTGCAGCTGGATGTTATCAGATACTGAGCTGAACAGCACAGGTCTGTCATCTGTGTGGTGGAATTTTGAGCTCCGGCACTGAGAAAAGGGGATTAGATCTGTATCGAATAAATTGTCAAAATTAGTGTATAACAACCCTCATCCTGCTTTTCATTATACCAGCATTCACTAGAGTTGAGCAAAAAGATTTGAAGAACCCTGGTACTGCAGCCACTGCCACCGGACCAGAGCTTTGCAAGCTCCCTCCTACCTGGCACCTTCTGGCATTATGCACCCGGCCTACTAACCAATGTAGGCATCAGGCAAGTCAGCCAGTCGGAGGTTCTCGGTGCTCTGATCCGATGGTCACATGCTACTGCCATGGCTGTTGGTCCAGGATCCTGTGAATCCTTTTGGTCACTTCTTAACCGTTCATACCTAAAACCTTTTCAAGTAATTGAACCTAGTAATGCATTGGTGTGAGCTTATGCTATATAATTGCGCTTTATGAATGAAATCCTCGATTAGATTGCTGTAGTCATATCATCATCTGTTTGGTATAGTTAGTCTAGTCTGAAGATGTTGTCTATAGGAGAGCGCTCTAAGCATTCAGTGCAGGGAGGGGGAGGAGGTGAGTTGTGACATCACTTGTTGTGAATGGTAGATCCTGTGCTCTCTATTTTCTATAGGCGTTAACTTTCATTATATTCCTGCCTTGTAATGATGAGATGACAACTGAGTAGTGATTGCTACAGAACAGGAAGTGTCAGCTTATTAGATTTGTGGGCAGAGTGCAAAAAAAATTCCTGTATTTAAACATTAACATTAAAAAAGATTTATAAACACACTAACTTTCTGATGACACATTACATGTTGAGCTTGATCATTTCTAGATCCTGCAGATCCCTTGGCTGATGTGAACCCAGTTTCATTAGTTTCTTGCCACTTGTTGCTGTTATATTGTATTTCTTTAGCATTGTTCTCACACTGTGCGGTGGTTAACCCTCTGGATACCTGTCAGGCATTTGTCCTTTCTCTTGTATATTGACATTCTCTTTGTAAAATTGAAGAAAGTCCATCCGACTCGTAACTGTTTGCTAGTTCCAAAATGTTTGGATTTGATTGCCTGTTCATATGACATAATGACACAAGGACCAGGTATCCTGCTTTCAGAAGCCCCACTGACGTGGCATTCACACCAGAATACTTTGCTCTACACTTGGCTGACTTTTTCATTAATATTTTACTTCTATTTCTCTCTTGCTAGGACTCTCAACCTTCCCCACTGGCTTTATTGGCTGCTACGTGTAGTAGAATCGAGCCTCCTGAAAACGGAAATGGTGCTGGCCAACAGCAGGGTGCAACAGAACTGGATTTAAGCACTGCCCAAATAGCACAGACAGCCAATGGCTGGCAGATAATATCTACAGCTGCTACATCCAAGGACCACATTGGAGGAGATGGCTCTTCAAAGAATCGTCCAATAGCCCCTGGACAACAGTTTGTGGTGGCTGCCCCGAATGTGCAGAATCAGCAGGTCCTGGCCAGTCTTCAGGGTGTCATGCCTAACATTCAGTATCAAGTTATTCCCCAGTTCCAGACAATGGATGGGCAGCAGCTCCAGTTTACCACTGCCCCTCAGGTCAATGTCCAGCAGGATGCCTCTGGACAGCTGCAGATTATCCCAGCTAGCAATCAGCAGATAATTACTACCAATCGCAGCGGTGCAGGAAACATACTTGCTGCCATGCCAAACCTTCTTCAGCAAGCTGTCCCTATTCAGGGGATGGGTCTAGCGAACAATGTCCTTTCAGGGCAGACCCAGTATTTGGCCAATGTTCCTGTTGCTCTTAATGGCAATATCACCCTTCTCCCTGTGAATGCGGCTTCTCTGACCCCCACATCTCAGGCGGTAACCCTGAGCAGTGCCACTCAGGATAACTCCCAGCCTGTTACTTCATGTGTAAGTACCTCACAACTGGTCACCTCTCAGGCCAACACATTCTTTACAAACGCCAATAGTCTCTCCACCAGCACCACCACTAGCGGCATGAACCTCCTGAACTGCAGCAGCGGCAATCCTGGGACCAACGTCCAGATTCAGAGATCCAGCGGCCAGCTCAGTTTGGTTACTGACTCTGTCCAGCAGACCAATGCATCTATGCAGCAGGGCCAACAGAAAGACTGTGAACAATCTCAGCAGCAACAGATCCTCATTCAGCCACAGATTGTACAAGGTGGACAGGCTATCCAGACTTTACAAGCCGCTCAGCTTTCCGGCCAAACCTTCAGTGCACAAGCCATCTCACAAGATGCCCTGCAAAATCTTCAGATTCAAACTCTGCCCAGCAGTAGTCCCATCATAATCCGTACTCCCACAGTGGGTCCAAATGGGCAGGTTACTTGGCAAACCATCCAGTTGCAAAACCTACAGCTGCAAAATCCTCAAGCTCAGACAATCACTCTTGCGCCTATGCAAGGTGTATCTCTGGGGCAGACGGGCAGTGCTACTGCCTCCATGCCAGGCACAGTTACCTTGAATGCTGCTCAACTCTCGTCAATGCCTGGCCTTCAGACCATTAACCTCGGTGCCTTAGGAGCCTCCGGCATACAAGTACACCAGCTTCAAGGGGTTCCCCTGACAATAACTAGTGCAACTGGTAAGTGTCACACGTTGCCCTCGACTTTACATTAAATATTTGTATAATGCTGATAGAAATGCTATTGATGGGTAGGTGGCCAGGGCAGTTAGAGACTTGCCCAACCCTAACAGTAAGATACCATTTCTGGAACTGGTCTTAACAAGTCCTAAAGGCCACAGGAAGTCCTTTTTAGCACAAAGATATCTTGCAGCTCCTTACAACTCCACAAGTAACAGAACATGAACAATGTGTATGTTGGGGGTCTGTCAGGATGGTTTCAATACCGATTTTGCAAATGTATGCCACATAGGCATGCATCATCGATGGGCTCATAAATTTATAGAGGGTAGGGGATCGTTAAAAAAAAATTGCTTAAGATTTCTAATTATATATTTTTTTATTTCAAAACTACAAATTTGATAAAAAAATAGAAAAGGAAACTTTATATAAAAAAAAAAAATTAAAATGTGTAGAATAATAAGTGTGTATATAAACGAGATGTGATCTGGACTCTACAAGTAGATTGTGACTGCGTGTCCCCAGTAGTCCCAATAAGCCTCCTTTCCAGTGACTTGTCCCGGGTGCAGTGACGCAGCCGATAAGTTTCCTTGTTCTCGGTGACTGATCTCTGGTAAGCGACACTGGTTTTACAAGTTATGTGCAGCTTGCAGGTACCAGTCTCATATCGCTGATAAAATAACGGCATTATCTACAGGTATAAAACATATGTAACTGGTGTGGGTTTTGTATGTTCATTCTGGTAACGATTCTTCTTTGGCTTCACTATCTCCACCATAAAAACAGCATTAAATGTGTTGTGGCCCGATTCGAACGCATCGGATATTCTAGAATATTTTTACAACAGAGTATTTTTGACCTCACTGTGCTCTTTTGTGTCTTCAAGTTTCTTGGTGGTGTGTGAACAGGTTCCTACAGACTTGTTCATTGTGCAAGTAGCCCATGTGTTTCTGGTTCTAGAATATAGAATATGCATGTCCACGTAGTATATTGCCCAGCCACGTATGTCACAGGTTAAAAAATAAGCATATACTCGCCTTCCGAGGGCCCCTTGTAGTTCGGTCACATAACCGTGACATCATGGCAGGTCCTTCTCCCATACCATCCTTGCCACCGGAATCTGCCACTTGCATGGAGCTCTCACCTGAGCGTAGTCAGGAGCGGGAAAGGCGGCGGAAGGTGAGCATATAACAAATTTATTAATTTTTAGCATTAGATGTTTTTACTATTGACGGCTATACTATAGGCAGCATCAATAGTAAAAACATGGTCACACAGGGTTAATAGCGGCGGTAACGGAGTGAGTTACCCGTGGCATAACGCGGTCCGTTACCGCTGGCATTAACCCTGTGTGAGCGGTTACTACGGGGAGTACGGAGTGGGCTCTGACTGCAGGGGAGTAGGGAGGGACTAATCGGACTGTGGCCGTCGCTGATTGGTTGTGGCAGCCATGACAGGCAGCTGGCGAGACCAATCAGCGACTTGGATTCCATGACAGAGGCTGCGACCAATGAATATCTGAGACAGACAGAAAGACGGAAGTGACCCTTAGACAATTATATAGTAGATGATTCTCCATACACAGGGGATACATTGGTACTTAATTTGGTATGAAGCTATACAACTCCTGGCAAATTATGGCATCACCAGCCTTGGAGAATGTTCATTCAGTTGTTTAATTTTGTAGACAAAAAGCAGATCAGACATGGCACAAAACTAAAATAATTTCAAATGGCAACTTCCTGGCTTTAAGAAACACTAAAAGAAATCAAGAACAAAAAAATGTGGTAGTCAGTAATGGTTGCCTTTTTTTTTTTTTTTTTTTTTTTTAAACCAAGTATAGGGGGGGGAAATTATGGAATCACTCAATTCTGAGGGAAAAATTATGGTATCATGAAAAACAAACACAAAATCACTAGTATTTTGTTGCACAATCTCTGGCTTTTATAACAGCTTGCAGTCTCTGAGGCCTGGACTTAATGAGTGTCGAACAGTACTCTTCATCAATTTGGCTCCAACTTTCTCTGATTGCTGTTGCCAGATCAGCTTTGCAGGTTGGAGCCTTGTCATGGACCATTTTCTTCAACTTCCACCTAAGATTTTCAATTGGATTGAGATCCGGACTATTTGCAGGCCATGACATTGACCTGATGTCTTTTCTCAAGTAATGTTTGCAGTTTTTGCTGTATGGCAGGATGCATTATCTTGAAAAATGATTTCATCATCCCCAAACATCCTTTCAATTGATGGGATAAGAAGTGTCCAAAATATCAACATAAACTTGTGCATTTATTGAAGCTGTAATGACAGCCATCTCCCCAGTGCCTTTATCTGACATGCAGCCCCATATCAATGACTGTGGAAATTTGCATGTTCTCTTCAGGCAGTCATCTTTATAAATCTCATTGGAACGGCACCAAACCAAAGTTCCAGCATCATCACCTTGCCCAATGCAGATTCGTGATTCATCACTGAATATGACTGTCATCCACAGTCCACGATTGCTTTTCCTTACTTAGCCTATTGTAACCGTGTTTTTTTTTTTTTTTTTTTTTCTGCTTCGGTGTTAATGATGGTTTTCGTTTAGCTTTTCTGTATGTAAATCCCATTTCCTTTAGGTGGTTTTTTACAGTTCGGTCACAGACGTTGACTCCAGTTTCCACCCATTCGTTCCTCATTTGTTTTGTGCATTTCCGGTATTTTTCCCTCCTCATTTAAGCATGCCATCATACATCGATTACTTAAAAAACCATCCCTCAATCAAAACTGTGCTGCTAATTCTAGACCTGTCTCTAATCTTCCCTTCATCTCTAAACTCCTCGAACGCCTGGTCCACTCCCGTCTTACCCGCTATCTCTCAGATAACTCTCTTCTCGACCCTCTTCAATCTGGTTTCCGCTCTTTACACTCTACTGAAACTGCCCTCACTAAAGTCTCTAATGACCTACTAACAGCTAAATCTAATGGTCACTACTCCATGCTAATTCTCTTGGATCTCTCTGCAGCATTCGATACTGTGGATCATCAGCTCCTCCTCACTATGCTCCGCTCCATCGGCCTCAAGGACACCGTTCTCTCCTGGTTCTCCTCCTATCTCTCTGACCGATCCTTCACTGTATGTTTTGCTGGTTCCTCCTCCTCTCACCTTCCCCTTACTGTTGGGGTTCCTCAAGGATCAGTCCTAGGCCCCCTCCTCTTCTCGTTGTATACTGCCCCTATTGGACAAACAATCAGTAGATTTGGTTTCCAGTACCATCTCTATGCTGACGACACCCAATTATACACCTCTTCTCCTGTTGTCACGCCGACCTTTTTAGAAAACACCAGTGATTGTCTTACCGCTGTCTCTAACATAATGTCCTCCCTCTATCTGAAACTAAACCTGTCAAAAACTGAACTCGTGTTCTCTCCCTCTACTAACCGACCTTTGCCTGACATTGCCATCTCCGTGCGCGGTTCCACCATTACTCCTAAGCAACATGCCCGCTGCCTTGGGGTCATCCTTGATTCTGACCTTTCATTCACCCCCACATCCGATCACTGGCTCGCTCTTCTTATCTGCATCTCAAAAACATTTCTAGAATTCGCCCTTTTCTTACTTTCGACTCTGCAAAAACTCTTACTGTTTCACTTATTCATTCTCGTCTGGACTATTGTAACTCTCTACTAATCGGCCTCCCTCTTACCAAACTTTCCCCACTCCAATCTGTCCTGAATGCTGCTGCCAGGATCATATTCCTCACCAACCGTTACACCGATGCCTCTACCTTGTGCCAGTCATTACACTAGTTACCCATCCACTCCAGAATCCAGTACAAAACTATTACCCTCATCCACAAAGCGCTCCATGGCTCTGCACCACCCTACATCTCCTCTCTGGTCTCAGTCTACCACCCTTCCCGTGCCCTCCGCTCCGCTAATGACCTCAGGTTAGCATCCTCAATAATCAGAACCTCCCACTCCCGTCTCCAAGACTTTACACATGCTACGCCGATTGTTTGGAATGGACTGTACAAGTCCCCTCTATAATTTGTAAAGCGCTGCGGAATATGTTGGCGCTATATAAATAAAAATTATTATTATTATTCTTTGTTGTTTTGGAGACATACTGCTTTACGTTTCCGGTCTTGACGCTTTGATGTCTTCCTTGGTCTACCAGTATGTTTGCCTTTAACAACCTTCCCTTGGTTGTATTTGGTCCAGATTGTAGACAGCTGATTGTGAACAACCAACATCTTTTGCAACATTGTGTGATTGATTTACCCCTTTTAAGAGTTTGATAATCCTCTCCTTTGTTTCAATTGACATCTCTCTTGTTGGAGCCATGATTCATGTCAGTTCACTTGGTGCAACAGCTCTCCAAGGTGTGAGCGCTTCTTTTTAGATGAAGATTAGCTAGCAGATGTAATTTGATGCAGGAGCTGTTTTTGGGGTATGGAAATTTACAGGGTGATTCCATAATATTTTTTCCCCCCCCCCTCAGAATTGTGATTCCATAACTTTTCCCCTATGCTTGGTTTAAAAAAAGTAACAATTACTGACTACCACATTTTTTGTTCTTGATTTCTTTTAGTGTGTCTTAAAGCCAGAAAGTTGCCATTTGAAATGACTTTAGTTTTGTGCCATGTCTGTGATCTGCTTTTTTTTTTCTTTTTTTTTTTTTTCTACAAAATTAACCCCTTTACCCCCAAGGGTGGTTTGCACGTTATGGACCGGGCCAATTTTTACAATTCTGACCACTGTCCCTTTATGAGGTTATAACTCTGGAAAGCTTCAACGGATCCCGGTGATTCTGACATTGTTTTTTCGTGACATATTGTACTTCATGATGGTGGTAAAATTTCTTTGATATTACCTGTGTTTATTTGTGAAAAAAACGGAAATCTGGCGAAAATTTTTAAAATTTCGCAATTTTCCAAATTTGAATTTTTATGCAATTAAATCAGAGATATGTCACACAAAATGCTTAATAAGTAACATTTCCCACATGTCTACTTTACAGCAGCACATTTTTGGAAACAAAATTTTTTTCTGTTAGGGAGTTATAAGGGTTAAAAGTTGACCAGCAATTTCTCATTTTTACAACAAAATTTAGAAAACCATTTTTTTAGGGACCACCTCACATTTGAAGTCATTTTGAGGGGTCTATATGGCAGAAAATACCAAAGTGACACCATTCTAAAAACTGCACCCCTCAAGGTGCGCAAAACCATATTCAAGAAGTTGATTAACCCTTCAGGTGTTTCACAGCAGCAGAAGCAACATGGAAGGAAAAAATTAACATTTTACTTTTTAGTCACAAAAATGATCTTTCAGCAATAATTCTTTTAATTTCCCAAGGGTAAAAAGATGAAATGGACCTCAAAAGTTGTCCAATTTGTCCTGAGTACGCTGATACCCCACATGTGAGGAGGAACCACTTTTTGGGCGCACGGCAGGGCTCAGAAGGAAAGGAGCGCCATTTGACATTTTCAATCTAAAATCGGCTGGAATTGAGATTGGACGCCATGTCGCGTTTGGCGAGCCCCTGATGTGCCTAAACAGTGGTAAAACCACCACAAGTGACCCCATTTTGGAAACTAGACCCCCTAAGGAACTTATCTAGATGTGTCGTGAGCACTTTTATCCCCCAAGTGCTTCACGAAAGTTTATAATGCCCGGGCGTGAAAATAAAAAATCATATTTTTTCCACAAACCTCATCGTTTAGTCCCCAATTTTTTATTTTCTCAAGGGTAAAAGGAGAAATTGGACCCCAAAAGTTGTTGTCCAATTTGTCCTGAGTACACCGACACCCCATATGTGGGGGGGAACCACTGTTTGGGCGCATGGCAGGGCTCAGAAGGAAAGGAGCGCCGTTTGACATTTTCAAGCTAAAATCGGCTGGAATTGAGATCGGACGCCATGTCGCGTTTGGCAAGCCCCTGATGTGCCTAAACAGTGGAAAACCACCACAAGTGACCCCATTTTGGAAACTAGACCCTCTAAGGAACTTATCTAGATGTGTCGTGAGCACTTTTATCCCCCAAGTGCTTCACGAGAGTTTATAATGCCTGGGCGAGAAAAAAAAACCCTATTTTTTCCCACAAAAATGATCATTTGGTCCCAAATTTTTAATTTTCCCAAGTGTAACAGGAGAAATAGGACCCCAAAAGTTGTTGTCCAATTTGTCCTGAGTACGCTGATACCCCACATGTGGGAGAAAACTACTGTTTGGGTACACTTCGGGGCTCGGAAGGGAAGTGGTGACGTTTTGAAAAGCAGACTTTGATGGAATGGTACGCGGACATCATGTTCTGTTTGCAGAGCCCCTGATGTGCCTGAACAGTAGAAATCCCCCACAAGTGACCCCATTTTGGAAACTAGACCTAATTTGGAACTTATCTAGGTGTGGTGACAATTTTGAACCCCCAAGTGTTTCACTTAAATTTATAACGCCCGGGCGTGAAAATAAAATATCCTATTTTTTCCTACAAAAATGATCATTTAGTCCCCAATTTTTAATTTTCCCAAGTGTAACAGGAGAAATTGGACCCCAAAAGTTGTTGTCCAATTTGCCCTGAATACGGTGATACCCCACATGTGGGAAAAAATACTGTTTGGGCACACGTCGGGGCTCGGAAGGGATGTGGTGACGTTTTGGAAAGCAGACTTTGATGGAATGGTCTGCAGGCATCATGTTCCGTTTGCAGAGCCCCTGATGTGCCCAAACAGTAAAAAAAAACCACAAGTAGCATTTTGTAAACTAGACCCCCAATGAACTTACATAGATGTGCCCCCTTTTTGGAACTAATCTACTGTTTCCTGTAAAGTAAATTAGTAGTGCATGGAGGTGTGGTACACTCTGAAGCAATCCTTCATACACAGGCCAGGTTTTTCGGGGGAAGGTGTCGCATTGATAAATGGTGTCCTTGCGTATTCCCCTTTTGTAACACACTCTGCACCTTTTTTGCGACTTACCTCTTTTTGCAGTTTGTGGGACCTCCCCCGGGAAATGCTGACCTGGTACGATACGAGCACCTTCAGTTCCGGAAGTACTGGGGCCAGCTCCTTCCCTCGTGCCAAATAACAGGGCCTTAACCACTACCTCCTGGAACTGAAGGTACGACGTATCGCTGTGGTGTGCACATCGTGACAGCAGGAAAGCGTTGAGCATTGCCATTTGTACGATGTGCACTGACAGCTTTTTGTACCACACCTTGGCCTTTCTCAAAGCACTGTATGGTTGGAGGAGTTGATCGGAGAGATCAACGCCCCCCATGTTTTTGTTGTACCCCAGTACACAGTCCGGTTTGCAGACCTGTGCAGAGGTACCCCGTACAGTGCTGAGGGCACTGCCATCACCGTGTATGGTGGTCAAGAGAAGGACATCCCTCTTGTCCTTGTACTTGACCACCAGCAGGTGGTCGCTACATTGGGCTCTGCTCTCACCTTTTCTGAGCATCTGCCCAAGTAGCGTCTTTGGGAGGCCTCTCTGATTTTTGCGGACAGTACCGCAGGCTGCGGTACCTCGCGCAGAGAGGGATTTGTAGAGTGGGATGCTGGAATAAAAGTTATCAGTGTAGAGGTGATAACCTTTATCCAGCAGTGGGTGCACCAAATCCCACACTATTTTCCCACTCACTCCCAGGACAGGGGGACACTCAGGCGGTTCAATCCTGCTGTCCTTCCCCTCGTAGACTCTAAAGCTGTAGGTGTACCCTGAGGTACTCTCACACAGCTTGTAGAGTTTGATTCCGTACCTGGCCCTCTTGCTGGGCAGGTATTGACGGAATCCGAGCCGCCCCTTAAAATGAAAAATCCACGCAGATGTCCCTTTTGGGCACGTACACTTCACCGAACTTTTTGTTGAAGTGTTCGATGACAGGCCGAACTTTGAACAGACGGTCAAAGTTGGGGTCATCTCGTGCAGGACACTGTGCATTATCGGAATAATGCAGGAACTTGTGGATGGCCTCAAAACGCGTTCGGACCATGACCATTCGGAACACTGGAGTGTTGAATAAAATATCAACACTCCAATATTGCCGAACTTCTGGCTTCTTCAGGAGCCCCATATGAAGCATCAGGCCCCAAAACTGCATCATCTCAACTGCGTCTACAGGAGACCAGTTGGAATATGAGGAACCGGTGTTTTGCTCCAAAAATTGACGAGCGTACAAATTAGTTTGCTCCACCATGAGGTTAACAAAATCCTCAGAGAAAAAGACTTTGAAAAAGTCTATTTCTGTGAGGCCGGTGGTGTCAAACCTGATTCCTGATTCTGCCACAAAATCAGGAATCAGTGGCTCGTAATTTTCGGGGGGCGAGGTCCATACGGGGTCCGAAGAGGGGCGCGCTGGTTCATCTTCAGGAGTGGGCCCTGCCTCATCTTCATGAATGATGGGCACTTTTTCTGTCCTGCGGCGTCTGCGTGGCTGTTCCGCAGGGCCGGAGGAGGAAGATGAGGAGGGGGAAGAGGATGAGGAAGAATCAGAAAAATAAAGAAAAGTGGGATCCTCTCCCTCGCTATCAGTGTCGGAGGCAAGGAAAGCATATGCCTCCTCCGCTGAATAGCGCTGTTGGGACGAACGGGACATTTTTTTTGTCAGTATGGTGCTTTTGTGTACTTTATTGGGAACTATGTGTACGTGTGGGGGGATAGTGTTTGGTGCAAACTATTCTAAAAAGAAAAGGCTAAAGGAAAAAAAAGCAAAGGGGAGAAAAAAATACCTGTGAAAGGAAAAGTCTAAAACAGCAGGCCCTAGCTCTGATAAGTGAACCGCGTCACTTATCAAATTTTGGCGCCTGCTGGGTGTACGAACGGGGATGTGGAAAAAACGCCAGGCACGAGAGCTCTGATAAGTGACACGGTTCACTTATCAGAGTTCGGCGGCTGCTGGGTGTGCGAACGGGGATGTGAAAAGGGAAGGCACGGATTAGACGCAGCGGCTAGGGGAGCGCAAGGGGATGGGGAATAAAAAGAAAAGGGAAGGCACAGATTACACGCGGCGGCTGGGGGAGCGCAAGGGGATGGGGGAAAAAATAAAGGAGAGACACGGATTAGACGCAGCGGCTGGGGGAGCACAAGGGGATGGGGGGAAAAAAAGAAAAGGGAAGGCACAAATTAAACGCGGCGGCTGGGGGAGCGCAAGGGGATGGGGGGAAAAAAAGGAGAGACACGGATTAGACGCAGCGGCTGGGGGAGCGCAAGGGGATGGGGAAAAAAAAAAAGGGAAGGCACAGATTACACGCGGCGGCTGGGGGAGTGCAAGGGGATGGGGGAAAAAAAGAAAAGGCACGGATTAGATGCAGCGGCTGGGGGAGCGCAAGGAGATGGGGGAAAAAAAAATAGAAAAGGCACGGATTAGACACGGCGGCTGGGGGAGCGGATGGGGAAAAAAGTGAGCACGAGTGATAGGTGAACTGCGTCACCAATCAACGCTCGGCGGCTGCTAAATTTGGGCACGGATACGGCGCAAGGAGGGGGGATGGGAGAAGGATGGATGGGAGAAGGGGGGATGAATAGAGATCGGGCCGGGATCGGGGTATCAACACTTACGGTTTGTAGTCTCTCTTCTTTCTTCTCTCTTCTTTCTTCTCTCTTCTTTCTTTAGCAAGAATTGTGGTGTCACAGGCTACTGTGGCACCACAAGTCTTAGCACAGGAGGGGATCTCGCAGCGTGACCGCTCTGAAGGAATCCTCACCAATCAGCGTTGAATGCTCCGGAGCCATGGCCCGGGGCTGCAGAGCGCGCAGGGACAGGCAGGGCACAGAGCGGTAACACCGCCGCTGTGCCCTGCGATTGGCGCGATCGATCTCGATCGCGCCAATCCTGGGGGGGTTTGGGCCCATGCCTGGCATTGCCAGGCACTGGCCTAGGATCGAGTACATCGGTACTCGATCCTAGGCTGGGACCTCACTGTTTCAGCCAAATTGATTGGCTGAAGCAATGAGAGGCTGCGATTGGCTGCTCAGAATTGAGCAGCCAATCACAGCGATCGGGGGGGCGGCGACAGGCCCTAGGATGCCGACACCATCTTCCTGCAGGTAAGATGGCGTCGGAATTTTAATGCGATCGCTGCGACTTAAGTCGCAGTGTCGCATTAAAGGGCATGACGTACTATTCCGTCCTTGGGAAGTAAAGCCCACCCCACATGGACGGAATAGTACGTCTGATGGCAGAAAGGGGTTAAACAACTGAATGAACATCCTCCATGAATGAACATCCTCCATGGTTGGTGATTCCATAATTTTTGCTAGGGGTTGTATTTGGGCTTTCTTTGTAGTGTTTGGTGCCTTATGGTATTGACATTAACCCTATGAGTGCGCACAGATTTATTTGTCTTTATTCATTAAGAATTCACAACAAATATGATCCATTGTATTCTCTGTATGGAGGGCTTCTGCTGGTGCACAGCTCTGTACCTACAGCTCTATATTCTCCACTACGAGGGGGCACTGTGTTGCAGGGATGTCATCCCAGGATCTTGTAGATTAGTCTTTACTGCTGCCTGTCCGCCCTCCATCCATCCGCTCTTTTGATATACATATAGACAGTTTGCATTGAAGCTCTTTCAGCTTAGTAATATTCTTGATATCATAGTTTCCTTATGACAGGGTCATGTAGCAAACTAGATCTTTGTAAACTGTCCATTGCCTACTAGTTTGTGCCTGAAATGAGCTTCAGTGTTATAATTTCCCACCCTTCCTCTTCCCAAAACAGGAGATGGAACTGGCCACTTAAGCATTCATGCTGCTGGTGCTGACGGGTTACACGAGGATCATTCTGCCATGGAAGAGGGTGAAACTAGCCCAGATCCCCAACCCCAACCTGGACGGAGAATGCGCAGAGAGGCTTGTACTTGTCCTTACTGTAAAGACAGCGAGGGAAGGTAAGGGTCACCACTGAGGCTGCCATCACACTATCAGTATTTGGTCAGTATTTTACATCAGTATTTGTAAGCCAAAACCAGGAGTGGAAGAACTAGAGGCAAAGTATAATAGAAACATATGCACCACTTCTGCATTTATCACCCACTCCTGGTTTTGGCTACAAATACTGATGTAAAATACTGACCAAATACTGATGGTGTGACGGCAGCCTAACAGTGTGATGCGTCTTGTGAATGTTTAATGATCTGGTACCACCATGTAAACATTAATGAGGTTGTATAATCCAGAGAATACTGTTCTGGGTGGCAGTCCTGACATGGACCTGTTGGTTTGTTTTGGGGTTTTTTTCCCGAAGGAGAAATGTTATGCTTTGAAATCACTAGGTTGTCTGGTGAATGCACAGCTATGTTTTGGTTTTTTTTTAGGCATTTTAGGTACATATGTCTGCAACAAGTATGTAACCTATAGTAGTGAAGTGTTGGCGGGGAAAAAACACAGTTCATTGTCCGATGTCTTGTCATGTTTTTCTGACATTTGATTTCTCTCCCTGTGAGTGAGGTAGAAGCTGCAGACTGTGGTCATGGCGAAGGATGACATGGCAGCTTGAATCTGTTCATGAAGTGCTGTTCACCTACTGACAGATTCCTTGCATGTTTAATGTGACTTGTGTGAATATCATTCTCTCCACCAACCCCCCCCCCCCCCCCCCCCCGATCGCTTATTCCACAACATGGAGTTCTCATTTTCAAACAAACTCTCTTCTCAGGAGTTCAAGTGATCCAGGGAAGAAAAAACAGCACATCTGTCACATCCCGGGCTGTGGCAAAGTTTATGGAAAGACTTCACACCTGAGGGCTCACTTGCGTTGGCATACAGGAGAAAGACCTTTTGTTTGCACGTGGGTGTTCTGTGGAAAGCGTTTTACACGAAGTGACGAACTGCAGAGGCACAAGCGTACCCACACTGGTGAGTAATGCATGCTTTCTTCTGTCTAAGGCTACGTTCACATTTGCGTTGTGTGGTGCTGCGTCGGCAACACACAACGCAAACCAAAATGCATGCAAAACGCATGCGTCCTTTTTTGGCATGATTTTGGACAAAAAAAAATGCAACTTGCTGCGTCCTCTGCGCTCTGACATGTGCACCAAAAAAGACGCATGCGTCACAAAACGCAATGCAACCCATGTCCATGCGCCCCCCCCATGTTAAATATAGGGGCGCATGCGTCGCCACGGCTGCGCCCGGCAGAACGCAAATGTGAATGTAGCCTTATGCAGTCATTGCTGCCTAATTCTGATGCTAAATAATTGTGCTAAAAGAGAGGTAAAAAATATGCGCTTGCAATGTGTAGTGGAGCTTAAGATCTAAAGCTTCCATAAGGTATGTTGGCGTTTAGAAGAAACTTTGCAATACAGTTTTTGGTAAATGCCTATTGCGTGTTTTTTTTTTTTTTTTTTTTTCACGGCGGGTTCTCATCCGCATACCTACCAGCATCTAGAGGTCACTGGACAGTACTACATTATTTAGAGAATTCAAGGATTTCATTGAGAACTCTGTACTGCTGCATTTTCTCTGTATGGGGGCGTTCCAGGGGAATGGCATGGCACACCTTGTTCTCCGCTTCCGTCATGCTAATGTTAGACAAAGGGATTTGTTAAAGTTCACTTTTTAAATCAGATCATTTTTGATTATTTGATTTTAGAAACCATTATATACATCATATTATAAACTTAATAAACTAGTTTAACCCTTAAAGTTTATATAGTCCTATACATGCCAGGGTAGTCCACGCCAAGCAAAGTTATCAATCTTGTGCAAATGAAAATTTTCCCAGACTGGTGACATGTTATTAAATACAGGGATTTTACCAAGACATAGTATTGGTTGTAAGTTCACTAACCTGTTTACGAACAGAAAATAATTGGTATCTATATGTCCTCAACATGCAATATTTAAAAAGCCGAAATGGCCAACCGAGCTAGTGGTTATTGAGTAGGTCCACAGATGCCACCTCAGGGGTGACCAGCCACCATTCCCATATATTTCTAAACTTTTTTTTTTTTTTTTAATGGAGTTTTTTTTAATTTAAGTACCTCTCTGGCATATGGTATTAAATTTTAGCTTTCAATTCCTCCAATGTTGGGGGTTACGGTCTAACCAGTGCAATGTCAACAATTTCCTGGCCAGAATTCTCAGAATGGTGGTTGTCACAGGGGATCTTAAATCTACCCCCACCCCTAGAAGGCCCAGTATGCACACCCTAGGATGAAGTTGTATGTCTATGCCGATTACTTGCTTAATCAGGAAGGTCACCCCCACCCAGTAATGGCCTATATCAACACATTCCCAGAGCATATGCATCAGATGGGCCCCATTCATACCGCATCTCGGACATGAGTCTTCAGTCCGAGTCCCAATTATAAACAATATATTGTTTAATATACCCTGTGGATATGGAAAATTTGCTACTCAGATAAAGGGAGTATAGGAATTGTTTCTAGTATTTCATTCCATTGTTCTTCAGATATGGGGCCAACATCCTCTTCCCATCTTGACCTGACCAACATTGGATGCTTATGTAGACATAAGGGTAATATCCTGTCAATGGAGGAAATAAGGCCCTTCGTATGCTGTAGTGATCTACACCTTAGTAGTCTTCATATGTCTGGAAGGCATGACAAAGCTGCTTTTTTTTTTTTTTTTTTTTTTTTTTTTTTATATTTCTGCAGAAAAGTTCAGGTAAATGGAAGTTTAATATTCATTAATAAAGAGATCTTCAAGCTCCCTGGCTTTTTAGCATGACAGTACATAGGGAGCACCTGGTTGGAGGGGTATGCTGGGCACCCTGGCGCTCGTTCAATTGCAAAAACTAATGAGCACCTCCTTTCCTATGGTGTTATATAGCCACTTTTCAAAAAATCCCACAGGATCATTTCCACTTTTCCAGAGACCCCCACCAGCCTTAGACGATTTCTGCGCATCCTGTTTTCAAAATCGTCTGTTTTATCCAACAATAGGGATATGTTCTGCAGTTTTCTTAAAATTCAGATCGTTATCCTCCATACATCCAACCTGTTCCTCTACGCTTTCATTTACTGTATGGAGGTCCTGTTTAATACAGTGAATATCCTCCTTCATGCTGCTCATTTGGTCACTAATCATTGCTAGAGTACTGTTAGACAAGGTGGCTGCTGCAAATACATCTCTCATAGTTGGTTCATGGACATCATCCTGTTAGGGAGCACATGGCACAGACCTTCTCCCTTTGGTCTGCGGTGGTGATCTTTCCTCCCATGATGTGTGTCTGCACCATGTGATTTTTTTTTTTTTTTCCCCACTTTTGTGCAAAAGTTTTTGTGAAAGGAGAGCAAGTGGGTCAGATGTGAAGTCACTTATTGTGACTGGTGGATCCTGTGTCGTCAGCAGTGTATATGTTTGTTGTCCGTTATTATGGACCAACATAGAAGCAGACCAAAGTATGATGCGCACTCGGCGTTCTCTGCAGTAGGAGTCCTGTTTACACAGCACTAAAAATCTGTTATTGGTGGAGCATCACTGTAAAGGAACACTTCACTCAGTGAGCGGTTCTAACACTAGTTTGTGATTATCTTGGTGTAAATGCAGCTTTCCCTGTTATGATAATGAGGATGTCCAGAAGTGTTATGTAAAGGCCACTAAGCCTCAATAGCTAGTGTGAACATTGCAGGAGAGAGCTGGATAATTTTATATTCATTCTTTAACCCCTTCTCAACCTTGGATTTTTCGGTTTCTGAGTTTCCGGTTTTTCTGCTCCCCTTCTTCCCCAAGCTGTAGCTTTGTTTTCCATCAATATGGCCATGTGAGGGCTTGTTTTTTTTGCGGAACGAGTTGCAATTTTGCACGACCCCACTGATTTTTGCCAGATGTACAGGAAAACTGGTTAAAAATTCAAAGTGCAGTGAAATTGCAAAAAAATGCAATTCCACAATTGTGGTTTTTTTTTTTTTTTTTTTGCCTTGTTCATGAAATGCTAAAACTGACCCGCCATTATGATTCTCCGGGTCACGAAGTTTAGATCCCAAACATGTATAAGTTCTTTAAGTGGTGAAAATAAATCCAAAAAGTCACCATTTTGAGACCTGTAGCGTCTCCCTATTTTTGTGATCTGGGGCTGGCTGCAGGCTTATTTTGTGTGCCGAGCTGAAGTTTGTATTGATAGCATTTTGGGCACATGTCAGCTGATTTGAACAGCTTACATGTGTTGGAAAAATTGTGAGCTCATCGCTGGAGCCGGCAGCAAACATTGGGAGGCCACATTAGATGTACCTGTATAATGTACCTGACTCCCCTCTAGCACTCTGGCACCGCTCCAATCCATCCTACACTCTGCTGCCCGACTAATCCACCTGTCCCCCCGCTATTCCCCAGCCTCTCCCCTGTGTCAAGCCCTTCACTGGCTTCCTATCGCCCAGAGACTCCAGTTCAAAACCCTCACACTGACATACAAAGCCATCCACAACCTGTCTCCTCCATACATCTGTGACATGGTCTCCCGGTACCTACCTACACGCGACCTCCGATCCTCCCAAGACCTCCTTCTCTACTCCCCTCTCATCTCTTCTTCCCATAACCGCATCCAAGACTTCTCCCGTGCTTCCCCCATACTCTGGAACTCTCTACCCCAACACATCAGACTTGCGCCTACCATAGAAACATTCAAAAAGAACCTGAAGACTCATCTCTTCCGACAAGCCTACAGCCTGCAGTGATCCTCAACCTACTGAACAGCCGTACAGCCAGCTCTTCCCTCTCCTAGTGTATCCTCACCCACCCCCTGCAGACTGTGAGCCCTCGCGGGCAGGGTCCTCCCTCCTTATGTACTCGTGTGCCTTGTTATCTGCTCATGTTTAATGTATTTGTCTATATTTGCCCCGTATTCACATGTAAAGCGCCATGGAATAAATGGCGCTATAAAAATGTATAATAATAATAATAATAATAAGGTGGTAAAGGGAGGTTAAATGCCATGAAGAAATGCATTTAAAATATAAAACTAATTTTAAAGTTGTCTGGGACATTCATATTGACGTGTCCTAAGGATAGGCCACCATCAATGTCAGATCGTGGAGGTGCGACACCTGGGACCCCTTCTGGTCAGCTGTTGCAGCTGTCTGTGGCAATTGGATACACTCATGTGCATAGCAGCACAAGTTATAGGGGCCATGGATGGGTGCTGCACATAATGGCCCCCTAATCGAATCTGTAGGGGGCAGATGTACATTATTCCCAATCAGCCAGTCTGCAGCTGGTAGACCCGGGTAGCTCGGCATCCGAACACATCCAGCTGACACAGGGCAAAAATAAGAAACTATAATATAATGTAATACTTTACCTACCTGGCTATAATATAAGCCAGTAAAGTTTTCCATGACGTTGAATGTAATGACTGTTTATTATAACGTTCTTCTCCATCTTCTCTATAGGTGAGAAGAAGTTTGTGTGTCCGGAGTGTCCAAAGCGATTTATGAGAAGCGATCACTTGTCCAAACACATAAAAACACATCAAAACAAGAAGGGGCAGTCCGGACCAGTAGCCATGACAACAGTTACTTTGGAAGCGGGGACAGGCTCTGATGGAAGCGCTGCCTCCACGCCCACCCCACAGGCCCTCATCACCACCAACATGGTAGCCATGGAGGCAATATCACCTGAAGGCATTGCCCGACTCGCCAGCAGCGGCATAAACGTCATGCAAGTGGCAGACCTGCAGTCCATCAACCTCAGCGGCAATGGCTTCTGACGGGCCTTGTTCAGGCCAGACTGTAAATAATTTGGCAAATGTGTATTGGAGTTTTGGGCTATGAAAGAATGATGGGTCCAAATTCGTATACATGGAAAGTGTCAAGCATCTGTGACATGAAAGGTTGTGCCAACTTATCTCCCCAGCCTCCGCTTGGGGAGACTCACGTTCTGTAGCAGTTTTCTTGGGTTTTTCCTTCCCCTCCATTCACGTTAACTAACAATATATTACAGATATCTACAGGGCTTCCTGTTTGGAAGGGACATAACCATGTATTTGTATAAATGGAAACCTTCTTGCTATTAAACCTTGATTGTGGCAGAGCTTAATACCACCCAAAGGAGAGCCAGAGCTCGCCACTGTAAAGCCCCTGACTGTTAGGGTGAAGGTTGTGAAGAAGTTTGCCAGGACTTATCTATTCTTCCTTTTTTATTATAAATATATATATAAAATATTTCTATTTTCTTATATTTTCAGAAACAGAGGAAACCTAAGGTACATCCTGTAAACGTTTAACCTTTATAATTATTGTCAAAGCAATACATTTTTAACAAGACCTATATATAGAGGATATTAAAATGTGGAATTTAAAGAAAAAATGCCAAATATATTCTAACAAGTGTTTAGACCAAAATTTTTCTGGTCACTCTGCATAGCCTTATCTTGTTAGTACGTGTTCCTTTCCCAATTAGTGTCATTAACATTAGATTTCAAGCATTTCCTGGGATTCTGTATACATATATCTTTTTCCACTCTCTTGCTTTTCACGAGCTGTCACATTCCCATTGTGCAGGAGAAATAATGCCGCTATATGGTTTGTCACAAGCACTCTCTATAATGAAGTCCTTTGCTCTAGGTCTTTGGTGTGTTGCATGAAAAATGTGAAACCTGTATCTAACAGCGGGTTTATAGAATATGGAGGCTAAACACCTACTTTAGGATTTGCTGGCATTGCATGGTCCAGGCAGAAGCAATATGAATCCCCTGGACTGTAACACCCTGGAATAATGAACTTGTTGGTCAGTTCACTTTCTTTTTATTGTTTGTGCTGCAATAAGAGAACTTGTGGAGGTTTATTTTTCCCTTTCTCCGACTGGAGGATCTTGGTCATTGTCGCTGTCAGTGAATTGGACGCAATGTCTCTGAATGTGCAGAGAAATCTTGACATTGAATGTTTTATAATGGCGCAATGATGGTATATACGTTCTGTTCATGTCCACATCCCGTTTGCTCATGTTCTGGAGCCCTTGCAAAATGTTAGTGGAGTATAGAGGGTATTCACTTTTTTTTTTTTTTTTTTTTGTTAAAGAAATGACTTGTGTACATAACATTATTATATTTTTTTTTTTGGGGGGGGGAAATTGTATTTTAGGGGCGCCAATGTACATATTTTTATATGAAGCTATACCCACATCCAAACATGTAAGCAAAGTAGTTTTATACCGTGGTTTCTCCCCCTCCACAGGGTATTTCTGCTTCTAGAAATATTTAAGGTAGGGGTTTGCTGATCTCATGAGGTCTTGGCGTAAGACACGAAATTGGTCCATCGTGGACGTCTGGCTTCATGAGTCGGGGGTTTCTGTTCAGGTTGGAGGCATCTGCTGGAGATGTTGTACGTGGTTTTTCTTGTTTTCTCAATGACTGTGCCTTAATCTGATCTCATTATGTGGCTAGACCATGAATGATTACTATGTAAGGAGACAGAGTTGGATTAGTTACAAGCTATGCATTATTGTCAGTTGTTGTCACTTATTGTATATCACACCCTATTATTTTAACATTTTTTTTTTTTTTTGTCTTGAAGAAAATGCCCCCTCTTTCAATATACCTGATCCTTGGCATCTGTTTAGTTTTTTATTTTATTGACTTGTGACCTCCATATAACTATTTCTTGTAGAAAGTGGTAATTTATTTACATCTGTCAAAGAGGCTTTAAGTTTATCAATTTACCCTGCAATTAAATGGGAGTCCGGAATATTCCATATGTATCTCCAGAAAGTTCAATTTATTCAATCTCGCTGTACACCCCTCACTTTTTTTTTTTTTTCTTTCCCCGTGACGGGGCTAATGGCGTTGAGTGAATTTGATTGGGTCCCTGCTTATTCGGCAAGCTATAGCCCTTGCCAAATAAGCTGCTGAGGGAACCCGGATACATGGAGCGCTCCGGCTGTTCAGCTCCCCACTGCATGTTGTCAGTGTCACAGTACATGCATGGAGAGCCTGTGTTGGGTTCTTCATGCATGTGCTGTGACAGTGACACAGCCACAACACATGGCACCAAACAGCTGGTCACACAGAACGCTCCATGTATCCGGGTTCCCTCTGTAGCGTGCACTACTTTCACACTAGCGTTGCTCGCTGTACGTCGCAATGCGTCGTTTTGGAGAAAAACGCATCCTGTATATGTGCTTGAAGGATGCGGTTTTTTTTTCTCCATAGACTTGCATTAGCGACGGATGTGTTGTGGCGGACCGTCGGCACAAAAAAAAAAGTTACATGTAACACTTTTTGTGTGTCGAGTCCGCCGTTTCCAACCACGCATGCGTCGGCAAAACTCTGCCCCCTCCTCCCCGGACCACAGTGGGGCAGCGGATGCGTTGTAAAACTGCAGCCACTGCCCTCGTTGTTCACCATTATCGCAGTTTGCGTCGGTACGTCGAGCCGACACATGGCGACGGCCCCGTACCGATGCTAGTGTGAAAGTAGCCTTATTTGGAAAGCTCTGTAGCTTGCCGAAAAAGCAGGGACCCGATCAAATTCACTCAACTCTAGTGGCCAATATAAATCTCTAATCTATTTATACAAATGTAATGGCAGACAAACTCTGCTCAACTTGGAAAACAACTCCTGAAGTCGTAGCCTTGGTACATCATTGGTAAAGCCTATATCTTCAGGAGAAGAAAAAGCGTTGGGACCCCAGAATTCATGACCCCAGAATTCATGAGTGGGCATCCAATGTGCCACGTTTGAATGAAGTGGCAATCCGATGCCACTCTGTTGGAAGTACAGCGCTTAGTTGTTTTTTTGTTTGTTTTATTATTCCATAGACTGAGAATGGAGTGACTGCTGCTTCATGAGAATTGTCTTGTGTAACCTTTTGTGGATGGTCAGTTTCAGTGGTCAACTTATCACCTATACACAGGTGAAAGTCTAATTGTAGGACGATAGCTTTACCTTGAAGCTGTTACTAGGTGTTGACCACCTAATCTGAGAGCAACATATTATGACCCTGATTCCAGTGATGTCACTTTTTTTCAGCTGCTTGCTGTAGTTTTGATAATATTGGTTTACCAGCAGTGCATTGACACTAGAAAACTATTAAATATGCTGCCATGTAGTCCTCCATATTCATGAGCTGTTACTCTGCCTCCACCATTGGCGTCTTTCTGCCTATGCACAGTGTGCAAAGAAAGCTGCCAATCAGTGGTGTGAGGAGGAGTTAAACAGGCTCTGCATTCAGAGAGCTGTTGGATCTTCAGCAAAGAAAACAGGGGTTTTATCAAAACTGCAGCACATAGTCCAGTAAGTGATGCATCATTGGATTCTCGGTATCTGCTCCTACAATATGCTGCTCTATCACCAGGTTTATGCCTTTCCCATCTATTTCCTTAAGTCTAATCTAAGACTTTAGTGGTAGTCTCATAACTTTTTTTTTTTTTGTACATTTGAGACCCATCCATAAACTTGTACCAAGTAAAAATAAATAAATCAGGAATACAGCCTTTCTATGGACTTATCTTCTACATTTGTCTCCTTTCATTTGAATTGATCGGTGCTGTGGTCTCCAATCGGTCACATGGAGGCGGGGGCATGATTTCTTGAGCAAGGGGGACGTGATGACCTGTATGACCTTGAATGGAAAATGTATTTTGTTCGATGAACAAGCCTCAATGTAGGTGATGGGTGCTGTTTAATCATACGTAGATGGTTCCCCGAAAAGGAAATGTTTTGTGATGTGTCCAGTGAAGGAAATCTACTATTGAGTGGTAAGTTATTATAAGCTGGCTGGCTAGATGGCTTCTAGTTGTGCTCCTATATCAAAAGCTCCAGTGATGTAGGTATTGTAAAGACTAAGGGTACAGTTGAAGTTATTTTAAAGCTTCCATTAAAAATGCTCATTCTTTGCAACACCTCATCCTGTGTAAACAGATCTGGTGCTGCCGAGAACAATGACAAGTGTGAGCGTAAAACCATTCTATTAACTATTGTCTTGTGAGATGGGTCTCAACAAGCTATTAAACAGCCGATCAGCGGCCTTTTTTAAAGGCTGTCATCGGCCAGAGTAAACATGTCCTAACTTGAAACTAGAAAAATACCCGAGGAGCCTTAATACTGTCATTGCAGTTTTTTGAAAACTGTTCAAAAGATGAACAAATGGGTCTACATCTTGTCTGCACATAATGTCCTCTTTTATAGGTTGTGCTGCCTGAAAACCCAATGGATCTTCACATGTAATAGGGCTTCCATGTAGTATTGCCATTGGTGAAGAGCAAAGATTGACTTGTTCAGCATTTGGCTGCCGTGGCTTTTCATAGGAGTTATGTGAATTCATGTACTGTAACTTAAATTGAGCAAAGTCATATTTAGTCCATTATAAGTCGAGGGTCATCGCTCAGTAAGAGGTTTGGGTACAATTCTGCTACAGATAAGTGTTAGTGACTCCTATGAGATGAGCTGATGACAGTAAATGTACATAGTTGATTTCTCATAGTGGCTTTCCTTTTTTCGATCAGTTTTTTTTGTCTTGTACTTTGCTAATTTTTCTGTATTCTTAAGTCTACTCTGCTGCTTGCTTTCAATTTTGGGCAGTATTCAAGCCATTAACTTTTCTAAAACCTCTGGGAATGTATAAAACCGTGCCTAAAATTCTAACCCTGGCAATAAGTAAAAGCTAATGTCTTTGTAATGTTCTATGATTTTTTTTTTTGATTTTTTTTTTTTAAATCCTGGTGTAATATGGGAAACATTTTAAAACCAGTCTTTTGTACAAAGGTGACAATTACTGTAGTTTATAACTCATTTGTAAACTTAATTGCATTTTTGTTTTTAATAAAGTCTCAAGAGCTCTCAGATCTGGTGTTTTATTTCCTTTAGTGATCTTTCATTGTGTTTTTTAGTTGAAGACTGTTTGTTTTAGCTACTTAAACATTTGTCTGAATTAGGCTATGCACACGCTGCGGAATGGTGTGCGTATTTTTCGCACTGTTTTTGGTAAATGCGCAGGTAAACTGCACTGCGGATTAACCGCGGTTTTTGTGTGGATTCCACCTGCGGTTTTACACCTGCAGATTTCTATTGTGGAGCAGGTGGAAACCGCTGCAGAATCCGCACAAAGAATTGACATGCTACGAAAAATAAACCGCTGCGTTTCCGCGTGTTTTTTTTTGTTTTTTTTTCTGCAACATGTGCACTGCAGATTTTTTTCCCATAGGTTTACATGGTACTGTACATACACCTCATGGAAAACTGCTGCAGATCTGCAGCATGTGCACATAGCCTCACTGTATGCCCAAAGGAAATCGATACCCAATGTAGCCATAGCATAGCTTGGGCTAGTGTGCAGTATGTACAGTGGCATGTAAAGGTTTAGGCAACCCTTCTCACTGTTCCTGGTATTGTGAACAGTTAACAAAGTTGAAGATGAAATGATCTCTAAAAGGCCTAAAGTTAAAGGGAACCTGTTACCCCGTTTTTTCGATATCAGATAAAAATATTGTTCAATAGGGCCTGAGCTCTGCTTTACATTAGTACCTTTTATATCCCCAACTTTGCAGAGAAAATACCTTGGTAATCTAACCGTTTGTCTGTCAATCACCCCGGTCTGATGGGCGGGGCCTAATAGGCGATTCTCCCCACCTCCGGCTTTTCACTAAGAATCCTCTTCCCGGCATTGTATTTTGCGCCTGTGCATTCAAGTGTCCTCTCACACCTGTGCAGTATGCTTTGAACAACTGTGGGCAAAGCATACAACATATTATTGCGCATGCGCCGCCTTTGAATGCTAACCTCTGTGCCCCGGAAGTCTGTATATGCAAATTGTGGTGGTCTGGACGCCAGAAAACATTTCCCATCCAGGACATAACGCCGTAACCCACTGCTAGCGTAAGATTAGTGACAATTTTGCCTCTTTCGATCTCTTTACATCAATCTATCTCATTCTGTTATTCCTTCTAACTTTCTGATATCTTCTATTTATCTCATCTAAGAGTAGAATACATGCGACATGCATCATATACACAGTACATTAAACAGAGTACTTACTCACTATCACCTTAATCCCCAAAGCCATTGTCACCTGTAATAAACAAACAATATACTTCCTGATCTGCAGACAACGAATTAAGACAAGTGTCCCTTGACGATCTCCCGTGGAGAGCAGAGAAAACATTCAGAGGAACGTTTTTCTGCACGTCAGTAAACTGGTCAGCGACGCATCCTGCGCTGCCCGTTACTGGCTACAATGGAAGCCTATGAGCGCAGGATGCGTCGCTGCCTGTGAAAAGCAGGAATCCAGCGACGGGTCCCGTCTTTTCAAACAGCATGCGTGGAAGAATTTCCTGTCGGAAATTCTCGCTCGCTCTCTTACTATTGATGCTGCCTATGCAGCATCAATAGTAGCAAGATATAATGTTGAAAATAAAAAAAATTAAATTGCGCTGAAGGTGCGAAGACTTTGCTCGCACATCCACTGAATCTTCCCCAGCACCGCCTAATAATTGACGTTGCAACAAGGAAGAACTCCACACTGCACATGCTTCAGAGGCTGTGCGAACAGAGGCGTGCTGTAATTAATTTGTGGGAGGATACACATACACGGGCAGGCAGTTGGATGGCAGACATGGAGTTGTCTGGTGTGCAGTGGTCGAAGCTCCAAGACCTCTGTCAAGTCCTTCAGTGTTTTGAGGAATGCACACGGCTGGTTAGTGCAGACGACGCCATCATAAGCATGAGCATCCCACTAATGCGTCTGCTGATGCAAAGTTTGATGCACATTAAGGAGCTGGCGTCTGCAGCCGAGGAGGAGGGAAGCCTTGATGACAGTCGGCCATTGTCTGCTCAGGGAACTCTCCTGGACGAGGTGGCAGAGGAGGAGGATGCTTCTCAGGGGGCAATAGAAACTGGTGGCGTAGCAAGATCCGGTACAGGGTTTTTGCGGGACACAAGTGATGTTGATTTGCAAGAAACTGCTCCTCAACCCAGCACAAGCAATGAATTGACACCTGGAAAACTGGCCCACATGGCTGAGTATGCCTTGCGTATCCTAAAAAGGGACCCCCGCATTATCAAAATGATGACCGATGACAATTACTGGTTGGCCTGCCTCCTGGATCCACGATATAAAGGAAAATTACAAGATATCATGCCACATGAGAACCTTGTGCAAATATTGGCTACCAAGCAAGCAACTCTTGTAAACCGTTTGGTTCAGGCATTCCCAACACACAGCGGCGGTGATGGTTCTCGCACGACCCGTAGGGGGCAACAGGGCAGAGGTGTTTAGAGGTGCACAAATCCGAAGTGGCGTTGGACTGAGGGGTTTTCTGACCAGGTTGTGGAGTGATTTCGCAATGATCGCTGACACGACAGGTGCTGCAGCATCAATTCAGTGACAGGAGACAGCATTTGTCCAGTATGGTTACGAATTATTTTTCCTCCCTTATCGATGTTCTCCCTCACCCGTCATTCCCATTTGATTACTGGGCATCTAAAATAGACACCTGGCCTGAATTGGCAGAATATGCATTACAGGAGCTCGCTTGCCCTGCTGCTAGTGTGCTATCAGAAAGAGTCTTCAGTGCTGCTGGTTAAATATTGACCGAAGAAAGGACACATTTGGCTACCCGAAATGTTGACGATCTAACCTTCATTAAAATGAACCAATCATGGATTTCAAATTATTTTGCCCCACCTTGCCCTGCTGACACGTAGCTTGCTTGAAAAATGTCTTGCTTTTGGCCTCCTCTTACTGACTTCTCCAATTCCTCCATTTGCAGCTGCTGAATGTCCACCATAGGCCATTTTTATACCTCCCTAAATGGACTGACTCCCCCCCAGCTCGAACAGTGCTCTACCACTTGCAATACTTACCTCTCCCTACACCACTGTGTAGTCTGTGCTGTTAAATCCTTCAATCAGACTAGTTCCCTGGATCAACGCCCTATCAAGGAATCTAGTGTATATACCCTGTAACATTATACTTTTCCAGAAAGCTATCCAGTCCCCTCTTAAATTTAAGTAATGAATCACTCATTACAACATCATACGGCAGAGAGTTCCATAGTCTCACTGCTCTTACAGTAAAGAATCCGCGTCTGTTGTTATGCTTAAACCTTTTTTCCTCCAAACGTAGAGGATGCCCCCTTGTCCCTGTTTCAGGTCTATGATTACTGTCCCCTCATATATTTATACATTAAAATAAGATCACCCCTTAGTCTTCGTTTTTCCAAACTAAATAGCCCCAAGTGTAATAACCTATCTTGGTATTGCAGACCCCCCAGTCCTCTAATAACCTTGGTTGTGCTTCTCTGCACCTGCTCTAGTTCAGCTATGTCTTTCTTATACACCGGAGACCAGAACTGTGCACAGTATTCTAAGTGTGGTCGAACTGGTGACTTGTATAGAGGTAAAATTAATGCTGCCTGTGTACTCCTGTTACCAATTTTGAACTGCATTTAGCCTACTTTTTTATTTTGGGCCTACTAAGTCTGTCTGCGCCACTCATTACAGTTGTCCTCCACTGAACAAAGCTATGCCGCCTGTTTAGTCCTGTTACCAATTTTGAACTGCATTTAGCCTACTTTCTTATTTGGGCCTATATCTGTTTCCTCCTCATCCTGCCCATTGCCCAGCCACTGCTAGATGAGTCTGCTGGTACATTGCAAGGGGAATGTAGTGGTCTGGGTCACTCTACACAGCCAGAATCTGACCCTGCTGAAAGTCAGGTTCCCCTTCCCGCATACTGTACCACCTTACATGGGGACAAAGAGGAAGGTGCAGGTTCCTTCAGTGGGGGGGGCATACTCGTTGGCACTGGCACAGGGCCCCTCATAGTACGCAAAAGTGTGTCTGGCAGTGGGAGGCGCCACCCGCCGTCAAATACACCGCCATACTATGAGGGGCCCTGTGCCAGTGCCAACTAGTGGGCCCCCCCCCGCTTGCTCAGGATCACAGCACTTGCAAAGTTGAAATACTTACCTCTCCCTGCTCCATCGCCATGACGTATTCCGCGTTTCCTGGGCCCACAAAAATCTTGAGCCAGCCCTACCCCCCCGTCCCCCCCCCCCCAACTTTAGCCAAATGACCCCCAGTTTTCAATGCCTAACTATTATTATTAAGTAAATTAAGATTGACAAGCTTAAGTAATAAGAATTGATGTTTTTGGCATTAAAATGGGCACTGTAGGTGTTTTCCTGTCCTCCACTCACTGCCGACTTTGATTCCCCATTGACTTGCATTGGGTTTCGTGTTTCGGTCGGCCCCCGATTTTTCGCAATAATTGTCCGATTTCACCCAACCCGACTTTTGACAAAGTCGGGTTTCGCGAAACCTGACTCGATCCTAAAAAAGTAAAAGTCGCTCAACCCTAACCACCACTGTTCCTCCTACTGTATTTTTTTTTTTTCCCCTTCAAAAATGTGGAGGAAAATGGGGGTGCGTATTGTTGTCTGGATGTTCCTGGTGGGAGAGGAGCCGCAAGTCTCAGGAGGCAGGAGCCGGCTGCTGCGGCTAAAGCCTATGCCCGCTGCTAAAGAGAAATGAATACTCGCTGCATGCTATGCCCATGGGCATGAAGGGCAATGAATATTCATTTCTCTTCAATAGTATCCTGGTATGATTGGCCCCTGTATTGGTATGCACGGGCCCCATCAGAAAAACATTTAAAACTTTTTTTTTTTTTTAACTGCACTTGCCTTTCTGCTCCCCCTGAGATCTCAATCGACCAGATATGTAAGGCAGCTACATCGTCTTCTCCTTCCGCCTTTTTATAATCATTTATATAGTGCCTTGCGGAAGTATTCGGCTCCCTGGAACTTTTCAATCTTTTCCCACATATCATGCTTCAAACATAAAGATACCAAATGTAAATTTTTGGTGAACAATCAACAACAAGTGGAACACAATTGTGAAGTTGAACGAAATTTATAGGTTTTTAAATTTTTGTGGAAATTCAAAATCTGAAAAGTGGGGCGTGCAATATTATTCGGCCCCTTTACTTTGAGTGCAGCAAACTCATCCAACAGTTCATTGTGGGTCTCTGAATGATCCAATGTTGACCTAAATGCCTAATGATGATAAATATAATCCACCTGTGTGTAATCAAGTCTCCGTATAAATGCACCTGCTCTGTGATAGTCTCAGGGTTCTGTTTGAAGCACAGAGAGCATCATGAAGACCAAGGAACACAACAGGCAGGTTCGTGATACTGTAGTGGAGAAGTTTAAAGCCGGATTTGGATACAAAATGATTTCCAAAACTTTAAACATCTCAAAAAGCACTGTGCAAGCGATCATATTGAAATGGAAGGAGTATCATACCACTGCAAATCTACCAAGACCCGGCCGTCCCTATAAACTTTCATCTCAAACAAAGAGAAGACTAATCAGAGATGCAGCCAAGAGGCCCATGATCACTCTGGATGAACTGCAGAGGTCTACAGCTGAGGTGGGACAGTCTGTCCATAGGACAACAATCAGTCGTACACTGCACAAATCTGGCCTTTATGGAAGAGTATCAAGAAGAAAGTCATTTCTCAAAGATATCCATAAAAAGTGTTTAAAGTTTGCAGCAAGCCACCTGGGAGACACCAAACGTGGAGGAAGGTGCTCTGGTCAGATGAAACCAAAATTGAACTTTTTGGCAACAATGCCAAACGATATGTTTGGCGTAAAGGCAACACAGCTCATCACCCCGAACACACCATCCCCACTGTCAAACGTGGTGGCGGCGGCATCATGGTTTGGGCCTGCTTTTCTTCAGCAGGGACAGGGAAGATGGATGGAGCCAAATACAGGACCATTCTTGAAGAAAACCTGTTGGAGTCTGCAAAAGACCTGAGACTAGGACGGAGATTTGTCTTCCAGCACGACAATGACCCCAAACATAAAGCAAAATCTACAATAAAATGGTTCACAAATAAACGTATCCAGGTGTTAGAATGGCCAAGTCAAAGTCCAGACCTCAATCCAATCGACAATCTGTGGAAAGAGCTGAAAACTGCTGTTCACAAATGTCCTCCATCAAACCTCACTGAGCTTGAGCTGTTTGCCAAAGAAGAATTGGCAAGAATTTCAGTCTCTTGATGTACAAAACTGATAGACATACCCCAAGCGACTTGCAGCTGTAATCGCACCAAAGGTGGCGCAACAAAGTATTAAGTTAAAGGGGCCGAATAATATTGCACGCCCCACTTTTCAGTTTTTGATTTTTCCACAAAAATTAAAAATAACAAATATATTTGGTTCATCTTCACAATTGTGTTCCACTTGTTGATTCTTCACCAAAAATTTACATTTGGTACCTGTGTTTGAAGGATGATATGTGTGAAAAGGTTGAAAAGTTCCAGGGAGCCGAATACGTTCGCAAGGCACTGTAGGTTGGATATGTGTGCCTCCTCAGATCTCACCTTTGGCATAAGGGTATGTGCACACGTCAGGATTATTTCCTGACAAAATCCTGAGAATTCTGCCAGAAATCCGCGTCCTTTTTTCCCGCTGATTTCTCGCGGAATTTGCGCGTTTTTTGCGCGACTTTTTTGCGGATTTTTTTTTTTTTCCGGAATGTCTTTTTTGATAGGAAATCCGCAAAAAATCCGCAAAAAGATAGAGCATGTCAGTTTTTTTTTGCGGAATGCGTTTTTTTTTGCGGAAAAAAACGCTAACATATGCACAAAAAATGCGGAATGCATTCTAAAAGGATGCATAATGTTAGCTTTTTTTACCGGATTTATAGCGTTTTTATAGCGAAACTCCGCAAAAAAAAACACTAAAAATCCTGACGTGTACACATACCCTAAGGGTGCTGCAGCCTGTGGTTCCTCCCTAAGGCAGTTATTTCCTCTCTGTAAGTCTCTCATGGTGCGGTCATGGGAGACAGAATAAAGTCTTAGTTACTTACCGGTAACTATTTTTTTGGAGCCCATGACAGCACCCTTAGATTCCCTCACTTCATGTGTAGGTGTGTACTTCTTTCTCTTGTAAGTTTTCACGTGTGTAAAATTGTTGGGTGTTAGGGTATTAGGGTATTGTATGTAAGGGTATTGTATATATTTCTGCCATTAACCATGGAGGTCCTCTTGGGCTCTATAATCCAACTGATGTGGGAGAGGTGCCGCCCTTTTTAGATCTGTAGGTTTCTGTTTCCCTCTCATGGCGCTGTCAAGGGCCCCGAAAAATACTGTTTCCGGTAAGTAACAAAGACTTTCTCTACAGATATCATTACTGTAGGACACTGAGTTCATTATATAAACAAACCTCTCAAGTGTGGTATCAGATACTTAATGTACCTCTTTAGTATACACTGGTTCTCTTCCTTTATTTTCTTTAAATAACCCATAATCGCCTGTTGAATGTTTTTCTATTTTTATTGTACTTATGAACCACATTACTGTGATATTTTTGGCCCTCCTTGGGGAATATGATAATTTCCTCTGTTAAATTACAATGGCTATATATATATATATATACACACTTTTGTTCTTATGGATCACCCCATCAGGGCAGCGGGGTACTCGGTAGCGGGTCCTTCGGTTCCCGGGGGATGTCATGGTGGCTGACCCGGTCCGTGGCCCTAGGACGGCCGTTTTAAAGGGAAAGGTCTTTGAAGGGAATGTTCGTGGCGCCACCTGTGGTATTCGGTCAGGGTGACCGATGCTGCTAGGGGTCCGCTGGGGTGATGTGATAGCAGCTAGATGGTATACCTTCCCAAGGGTGAAGTGTATCCCCAGGGCTTCCCGGTGTGTAGGTGGTGGATGGTGAGAGGTGCAGCGAAGAACGAGGACACAAGGTTGCAGTCTCTTCACCTTTTACTGAAGGCTTCAGCATCCACAGGGCAGGCAGAGTCCGGCCAGTTTGGAGGCAAATCCAGATTCCCCTTATCCGGGTAGAAATCAGTAGCCTTCCTCTAGCGCCGTGGTATTGTAGTACCTTACTGTTAAGCTTCTCATAAGGTCCTCACAACTATTGAAGATGTTACAGATGTTATGTCTCTCTCTGTCCCCCAGATGGATAGGACAAACCCGTATGACCGGTGGCTTGAGGCGTTTTACAGGGACTCTATCATGCCCCAGCCTCTAAGGGGTGCCACCTTGCCTCCTGGGTGTAGGGGCGGACAGGTAACGTGAAATTAGCTGTCCTGTCGGTCTCTGGAGCAAGGCATAAAGGATCGTTTCTTCCTCGGTGTTCTTGATACCGGGATCCTGCGCCTCAGAAGGAGGCAGCCTGTGTAGGGCAGAATTCCTCTGATAGCAAAGGAGAGGATATGACTTGATTCACGCTTGCTGCAATATGTTCTGCTTTCTATCCATCTGTTTCCTAGGAGCTGCAGCACTTCAGGCCACAGGGCTACTCTGCTTCCTTTCCCTCTCTCTTTCTGACAGGAACTGAACCCTTTCCCTCCAGATCAGGATGTTCTTATAGGGGAGTTCACCTTAAACAGGCTTAGAGCTCCCCCTTCTGGTCTGGAGTGTGAACATGTTGCATGCATTGCGTTACCTGACAAAGAGTTCTCCTTCATTGCCTTCAAACGTAGCATCGCTCTCCTCGAGAGGAAAGCAATGCCACTGCAACGACCAGGACCCTGGGGCGCCGCACTTACATTGTGAAGTACGAGGGAGACTCCATTTTGAATTTATGAATTCAGGCCCCATAGATTCTGAAGCTCTCCCTCCACTCCTGAAATGTGGCCCCCACCCTTGGGAAAAGCACACAGATTCCCACTAGTGATGAGCGAATTTACTCGTTTCTCGAGCATGCTCGGGGGTCCTCCGAGTCATTTTTAGTGTTCGGAGATTTAGTTTTTCTTGCTGCAGCTGAATGATTTACATCTGTTAGCCAGCATAAGTACATGTGGGGACCCCCATATGTACTTATGCTTACTAACAGATGTAAATCATTCAGCTGTGGCAAGAAAAACTAAATCTCTGAGCACTAAAAAATACTCGAAGGACCCCCGAGCATGCTCGAGAAATCTTGAGTAAAGAGTATATTCGCTCATCACTAATTCCCACCAGAGCAGGACTTTTGCCAAATGGCCAGTGAATTAGAGACTAAGTGTTAATGAAGGCACAGAGGAGCAGAGCTAGAACACCCTGCTGTCTTTTGTGCAAGGCAGCCAACATCAAAGCAAACTCTAGACCCAATGTCACCTAGAGATGAATCATGAGAGTACCATGAAAGCTAGATCGAGCATCACCGACATGTAGAGGTGAATTATGAAAGTGTCGTGCATCTCCAGGTTATGTCTGATATACCACCAGAACCCTGGGAGCCCCCTGCACGCACCACCGCATATCATATCCCTCTAGTGTGGCCGGATTCCGAGCTATCGAGACTGGCTCTCCAGAACCACTTAGCCGACCCGAGTTTGACTCTGTATTGGTCCAGCCCCAACGAATCCGTTGAGACGTCAGTCATCTCATTTGGACCTCCCACTGGGAAGTAAACATTAGAAAGTATTAACGTAGAACAATTGTAAAAGTGAAAAATGTGTAGCATAGAGCACAGCCCATGTAGTATATAGCACAGCCACGTAGTATATAACAGCCCACGTAGCTTTCTCACACTGGGCCCTACATTATGCTGCAAAATTTGTTGGCAGTCTTCAGACTTCATAAGCCATGCACACGGTCAAGCAGTCCAGTGCCAGAGGCAGCAAAGCAACCCCAAAACATCAGGGAACCTCCACCATGTTTGACTGTAGGGACCGTGTTCTTTTCTTTGAATGCCTCTTTTTTCTCCTGTAAACTCTATGTTGATGCCTTTGCCCAAAAAGCTCTACTTTTGTCTCATCTGACCAGAGAACATTCTTCCAAAAGCTTTTAGGCTTTTTCATGTAAGTTTTGGCAAACTCCAGCCTGGCTTTTTTATGTCTCGAGGTAAGAAGTGGGGTCTTCCTGGGTCTCCTACCATACAGTCCCTTTTCATTCAGATGCCGACGGATAGTACGGGTTGACACTGTTGCACCCTCGGACTGCAGGGCAGCTTGAACTTGTTTGGATGTTAGTCAAGGTTCTTTATCCAACATCCGCACAATCTTGCGTTGAAATCTCTTGTCATTTTTTTCTTTTCCATCCACATCTAGGGAGGTTAGCCACAATGCCACGGGCTTTAAACTTCTTGATGACACTGCGCACGGTAGACACAGGAACATTCAGGTCTTTGGAAATGGACTTCTAGCCTTGAGATTGCTCATGCTTCCTCACAATTTGGTTTCTCAAGTCCTCAGACAGTTCTTTGGTTATCTTTCTTTTCTCCATGCTCAATGTGGTACACACAAGTACATAGTACAGAGGTTGAGTCAACTTTAATCCATGTCAACTGGATGCAAGTGTGATTTAGTTATTACCAACACCTGTTAGGTGCCACAGGTAAGTTACAAGTGCTGTTAATTACCCAAATTAGAGAAGCATCACATGATTTTTCGAACAGTGCCAATACTTTTGTCCACCCCCTTTTTTATGTTTGGTGTGGAATTATATCCAATTTGGCTTTAGGACAATTCTTTGTGTTTTTTTTTCATTTAAGACAAATTAACTAAAGATAATAATAAAGAATTTGTGTTTGCAATCATTTTCAGGAAGAAACTGAGCATTATCTGACAGAATTGCAGGGGTGTCAATACTTTTGGCCACAACTGTAGTATATAACACTGCCCACGTAGTATATAGCACAGCCACATAGCAAAGAGCACAGCCCACGTAGTATATAGCACAGTCATGTAGTATATAACACCACCCATGTAGTATATAACATAGCCCACATAGTATATAACAGCCCACGTAGCATGTAGCACAGCCACGTACTATAGCAAAGCCACGTAGCATATAACAGCCCACGTAGCATATAGCACAGCCACGTAGTATATAAAACCGCCCACGTAGGTTATAACACAGCCAATGTAGTATATAACACCGCCCACGTAGTATATAGCACAGCCCACGTAGTATATAACACAACCCACGTAGCATATAACACAGCCCACCTAGCATATATTACAGCCCACGTAGTGTATAACAGCCACGTAGTATATAACAGCCCACGTAGTATATAGCACAGCAAATGCATATAACACAGCCCACGTAGTATAAGTGCAAAATGTGTAGCATATAGCACAGCCACATAGTATATAATACAGCCCATGTAGCATATAGCACAGCCCATGTAGTATATAACACAGCCCATGTAGTATATAGCACAGCCCACGTAGTTTATAGCGCAGCCACATAGTATATAATACAGCCCACATAGCAAATACCACAGCCCACGTAGTATATAGCACAGCCACGTACCATATAACACATCCCACGTAGTATAATACAGCCCACGTAGCATATAGCACAGCCACATAGCATATAGCACAGCCCACGTAGTTTATAGCGCAGACACATAGTATATAACACAGCCCACATAGTATATAGCACAGCCCAGGTAGTATATAGCACAGTCATGTAGTATATAACACCACCCACGTAGTATATACAATGCCTACAAGTAGTATTCAACCCCCTGCAGATTTAGCAGGTTTAATAAGATGCAAATAAGTTAGAGTCTTCAAACTTCAAACAAGAGCAGGATTTATTAACAGATGCATAAATCTTACAAACCAAAAAGTTTTGTTGCTCAGTTAAATTTTTATAAATTTTAAACATAAAAGTGTGGGTCAATTATTATTCAACCCCTAGGTTTAATATTTTGTGGAATAACCTTTGTTTGCAATTACAGCTAATAATCGTCTTTTCTAAGACCTGATCAGGCCGGCACAGGTCTCTGGAGTGACCTTGGCCCACTCCTCCATGCAAATCTTCTCCAAGTTATCTAGGTTCTTTGGGTGTCTCATGTGGACTTTAATCTTGAGCTCCTTCCACAAGTTTTCAATTGGGTTAAGGTCAGGAAACTGACTAGGCCACTGCAATACCTTGATTTTTTGCCTCTTGAACCAGGCCTTGGTTTTCTTGGCTGTGTGCTTTGGGTCGTTGTCTTGTTGGAAGATTAAATGACGACCCATCTTAAGATCCTTGATGGAGGAGCGGAGGTTCTTGGCCAAAATCTCCAGGTAGGCCGTGCTATCCATCTTCCCATGGATGCGGACCAGATGGCCAGACCCCTTGGCTGAGAAACAGCCCCACAGCATGATGCTGCCACCACCATGTTTCACTGTAGGGATGGTATTCTTGGGGTCGTATGCAGTGCCATCCAGTCTCCAAACGTCACGTGTGTGGTTGGCACCAAAGATCTCGATCTTGGTCTCATCAGACCAGAGAACCTTGAACCAGTCAGTCTCAGAGTCCTCCAAGTGATCATGAGCAAACTGTAGACAAGCCTTGACATGACGCTTTGAAAGTAAAGGTACCTTACGGGCTCGTCTGGAACGGAGACCATTGCGGTGGAGTATGTTACTTATGGTATTGACTGAAACCAATGTCCCCACTGCCATGAGATCTTCCCGGAGCTCCTTCCTTGTTGTCCTTGGGTTAGCCTTGACTCTTCGGACAAGCCTGGCCTCGGCACGGGAGGAAACTTTCAAAGGCTGTCCAGGCCGTGGAAGGCTAACAGTAGTTCCATAAGCCTTCCACTTCCGGATGATGCTCCCAACAGTGGAGACAGGTAGGCCCAACTCCTTGGAATGGGTTTTGTACCCCTTGCCAGCCTTGTGACCCTCCACGATCTTGTCTCTGATGGCCTTGGAATGCTCCTTTGTCTTTCCCATGTTGACCCTGTATGAGTGCTGTTCACAAGTTTGGGGAGGGTCTTAAATAGTCAGAAAAGGCTGGAAAAAGAGATAATTAATCCAAACATGTGAAGCTCATTGTTCTTTGTGCCTGAACTACTTCTTAATACTTTAGGGGAACCAAACAGAATTCTGGTGGGTTGAGGGGTTGAATAATAAATAACCCTCTGAAAAGACTTTTCACAATTTAAAAAAAAAAATAAACAAAGAAATATTATTTTTTGCTGCAGTGCATTTCACACTTCCAGGCTGATCTACAGTCCAAATGTCACAATGCCAAGATAATTCCAAATGTGTAAACCTGCTAAATCTGCAGGGGGTTGAATACTACTTGTAGGCACTGTAGCACAGTCCACATAGTATGTAACAGCCAATGTAGCATATAGCACAGTCACGTAGTACAAAGCACAGCCACGTAGCATAAAACAGCCCATGTAGTATATAGCACAGCCCACGTAGTATATAGCACAGCCACGTAGCATATAACAGCCCACATAGTATATAGCACAGCCCACGTAGTATATAGCACACCCCATGTAGCATATAACACAGCCCACCTAGCATATAATACAGCCCACGTAGTATATAGCACAGCCACATAGCATATAACACAGCCCACATAGTATATAGCACAGCCCACGTAGTATATAGCACAGCCCACGTAGCATATAACAGCTCGCCTAGCATATAATACAGCCCACGTAGTATATAGCACAGCCACGTAGCATATAGCACAAACCATGTAGTATAAAGCACAGCCACGTAGCATATAGCGCAGGCCATGTATATAGCACAGCTACGTAGCATATAGCACAGCCCCGGTAGTATATAGCACAGTCATTTATAGCCCACATAGTATATCACAGCCAACATAGCATATAGCACAGCCACGTAGTACAAAGCACAGCCACGTAGCATAAAACAGCCCATGTAGTATATAGCACAGCCACGTAGCATATAACAGCCCACGTACTATATAGCACAGTCACGTAGCCTATAGCACAGCCCACGTAGTATACAACACATCCAATGTATATAACACAGCCCACGTAGTATATAGCACAGCCCACGTAGTATACAGCACACCCCATGTAGCATATAATAAAGCCCACGTAGTATATAGCACAGCCACGTAGCATATAGCACAGGCCATGTAGTATATAGCACAGCGACGCAGCATATAGCACAGGCCATGTATATAGCACAGCCACGTAGCATATAACAGCCCACGTAGTATATAGCACAGCCACGTAGCTTATAGCACAGGCCATGTAGTATATAGCACAGCCACGTAGCATATAACAGCCCACGTAGTATATAACACAGCCCATGTATTACATAGCACAGCCCACATAGCATATAGCACAGCCCACGTAGTATATAACGGAGCCACGTAGTATATAACACCGCCCACATAGTTTATCACACAGCCAACGTAGTATATAACACAGCCAACGCAGTGTATAACACCACCCACATAGTATATAGCACAGCCCATGTAGTATATAACAACCCACGTAGCATATAGCACATCCTTGTAGTATATAACAGCCCACATAGTATATAGCACAGCAAATGTAGCATATAACACAGCCCACATTGCAAATAGCACAGCCACGTAGCATATAACACAGCTCATGTAGTATGTAGCCCATGTAGTATATAGCACATCCCATGTAGTATATAGCACAGCTATGTAGTATATAGCACAGTCACATAGCATATAGCACAGCCCACATAGTATATAGCACAGTCCACATAGTATATAGCACAGCCAGGTAGTACATAACACAGCCCACATAGTATACAGCACAGCCACGTAGCATATACCACAGCCCACATAGTATATAGCACAGCCACATAGCATATAGCATGCACAGCCCACAAAGCATATAACACTGACCACATAGTATATAGCATACGTATTATAAAGCACAGCCCACGTAGCATATAACACAGCCACGTAGCATATAACACAGCCCATATAGTAAAACATATAAAGAAAAACCAGCATGTAAGATTTATCACCTAAATACTAACTCAATTGTAATACTAGTAACGAAGATAATCTCTTTCCTCTTATAATTACAAGTAATACCAGCCGTGCATGACTACCATACATGTCATCAATAGTAATTGCTGCCCAGAAACAAACAGTGCATAATAAGGGGTTAATTACCCATGGTATTAGTAGTGCCGTCCAAGACCCGACCTCTCTCCCCAACGCGCGTTTCGCGAGAATGAATCTCGCTTCCTCAAGAGGAAAGATTATCTTCGTTACTAGTATTTGTGTAGTACAAATTCCAGGCTATTCACTGTATTGTTATATCATGCAGGGCTACCTTTCTTAGTCCAGGACTACGACCCCTTTGCGTTTTCGCACCATAGGGATCACACTGTTATATTTTCATGCTTCATTATTGTAGGTGATACTTTATAGTTCTGTGTATTTTTATATTTTTGTATTTAATAAATGACATTTTTAATACTAAAAACTCTAGTCCTCCTATATTCAACAGCCCATATAGTATATAACAGCCCACGAAGTATATAGCACACGCAGCGTAGTATATAACAGCCCACGTAGTATATAGCACAGCCACATAGTATATAACACTGCCCACGTAGTATATAGCACATACACATAGCATATAACACAGCCCACGTAGTATATAATACAGCCCACGTAGCATATAGCACAGCCACATAGCATATAACACAGCCCATATAGTATATAACACAGCCCACGAAGTATATAGCACAGCCACGTAGCATATAGCACAGCCCACGTAGCATATAGCACAGCCCACGTAGTATATAGCACAGCCACGTAGCACATAACAGCCCACATAGTATATAGCACAGTCATGTTGTATGTAATACCACCCACATAGTATATAGCACAGCCCACATAGTATATAACAGCCCATGTAGCATATAGCACAGCCACGTAGTACAAAGCACAGCCACGTAGCATATAACAGCCCATGTTGTATATAGCACAGCCCACATAGCATATAGCCCAGCCCACGTAGTATACAACACATCCAGTGTAGTATATAATACAGCCCACATAGTATATAGCACAGCCACGTAGCACATAGCACAGCCCATGTAGTATATAGCACTGGCACGAAGCATATAGCACAGGCCATGTATATAGCACAGCCACATAGCATATAACAGCCCACGTAGTATATAGCACAGCCATGTAGCTTATAGCACAGGCTATGTAGTATATAGCACAGTCACGTAGCATATAGCACAGCCCACGTATTACATAGCACAGCCCACGTAGTATATAGCTCAGCCACGTAGTATATAACACCGCCCACATAGTATATAACAAAGCCAACGTAGTATATAACACTGCCAACGTAGTATATAACACTACCCACAAAGTATAAAGCACAGCCCAAGTAGTATATAACAGCCAACGTAGTATATAACACCACCCACGTAGTATATAACACAGCCAACATAGTATATAAACACAGCCAATGTATATAACACAACCCACATAGCATATAGCACAGCCTTGTAGTATATAACACAGCCCACATAGTATATAGCACAGCCCCAGTAGTATATAACAGCCAACGTAGTATATAACACCACCCACGTAGTATATAGCACAGCCTTGTAGTATATAACACAGCCCATGTAGTATATAGCACAGCCCAAGTAGTATATAACAGCCAACGTAGTATATAGCACAGCCACATAGTATATAGCACAGCCCTCGTAGTATATAGCACAGTCACGTAGCATGTAGCACAGCTCACGTAGTATATAGCACAGCCCACAGTATATAACAGTCCACATAGTATATAGCACAGCCACGTAGTATATAACAGCCCACATAGTATGTAGCACAGCCACATAGCATATAACACAGCCCACATAGTATATAGCACAGCCACGTAGCATATAACACAGCCCACATAGTATATAGCACAGCCACGTAGTATATAACAGCCCACATAGTATGTAGCACAGCCACATAGCATATAACACAGCCCACATAGTATATAGCACAGCCACATAGCATATAACACAGCCCACATAGTATATAGCACAGCCACGTAGTATATAACAGCCCACATAGTATGTAGCACAGCCACATAGCATATAACACAGCCCACATAGTATATAGCACAGCCACGTAGCATATAACACAGCCCACATAGTATATAGCACAGCCACATAGCATATAGCAGAGCTCACGTAGTATATAGCACAGCCACCTAGTATATAACACCGCCCACGCAGTATATAGCACAGCCCATGTAGCATATAGCACAGCCACATAGTATATAACACAGCCAAGGTAGTATATAGCACTGCCACATAGTATATAACACCACCCACGCAATATATAGCATACGTATTATAAAGCACAGCCCATGTAGCATATAGCACAGCCCATGTAGCATATGGCACAGCCAATGTAGCACATAGCACGGCCATGTAGCACATAGCACGGCCATGTAGCACATAGCACAGCCATGTAGCATGTAACACAGCCCACGTAGTATATAGCCCACAGCCACGTAGCATATAACAGCCCACATAGCATATAGCACAGCCACATAGCATTGTTGTGAATTCTGTTGTCGAACTACCTCCTGTGGTCGTGAATGGTACTTCGGCGAGTTCTGTCTATGGGCTCCCTCTGGTGGCTGTGAGTGAAGCTGCTGCTTCTGAGGTTCCTTACACAGGTGACGTGGTTTATCCTTTGGTTGGCTGTTCTATTTAACTCCACTCAGATCGTTACTCCATGCCAGCTGTCAATGTTTCTGCATTGGTTCAGTTCGCTCCTGGATCTTTCTGGTGACCTGTCTTCTCCTGCAGAAGCTAAGTTCCTGATAGTCATTATTTGTTCATTGTTTTCTTGTCCAGCTGGTTTTCATGATTTTGTCTTGCTAGCTGGAAACTCTGGGATGCAGAGTGGCCCCTCCGCACCGCGAGTCGGTGCGGAGGTCTTTTTTGCACACTCTGCGTGGTCTTTTGTAGTTTTTTGTGCTGACCGCAAAGATACCTTTCCTATCCTCTGTCTATTTACTAAGTCTGGCCTCCCTTTGCTGAAACCTGTTTCATTTCTGCGTTTGTGACTTTCATCTTTACTCACAGTCAATATATGTGGGGGGCTTCCTTTTCCTTTGGGGAATTTCTCTGAGGCAAGGTAGGCTTTATTTTCTATCTCTAGGGCTAGTTAGCTCTTAGGCTGTGACGAGGCGCCTAGGTCATGTCAGGAGCGCTCCACGGCTATTTCCAGTGTGTGTGTTAGGATTAGGGACTGCGGTCAGCAGAGCTCCCACATCCCAGAGCTCGTCCTGTGTGATTTTAACTATCAGGTCGTGCCTGGTGCTCCTAACCACCAGGTCATAACAGTACAGCTGGCCCAAAGTATTAATGCATCTCAATAGAGGGATAAGAGAAGTTCTGAGACCATTTTTTTTTCTTTGCACTGTGTTTTGTCTTTCTTTTCCCCTAGACCTTTGGGTGGTTCAGGACACAGGTGTAGATATGGACATTCAAGGTCTGTCCACTTGTGTGGATCATCTCACTGCAAAGGGTACAAAACACTCAAGATTGTGTGGCTCAGAATCCTATGTTAGAGCCTAGGATTCCTATTCCTGATTTATTTTCTGGGGATAGATCTAGGTTCTTGAATTTCAAAAATAATTGTAAACTGTTTCTAGCTTTGAAACCTCGCTCCTCTGGTGACCCCGTTCAACAAGTAAAAATCATTATTTCTTTGTTGCGTGGTGACCCTCAAGACTAGGCATTTTCCCTTGCGCCAGGAGATCCTGCATTGCGTGATGTTGATGCGTTTTTTCTGGCGCTTGGATTGCTTTATGATGAACCAAATTCAGTGGATCAGGCAGAGAAAATCTTGCTGGCTTTGTGTCAGGGTCAGGATGAAGCGGAGGTGTACTGTCAGAAGTTTAGAAAGTGGTCTGTCCTTACTCAGTGGAATGAATGTGCCCTGGCGGCAATTTTCAGAAAGGGTCTTTCTGAAGCCCTTAAGGATGTCATGGTGGGATTTCCCACGACTGCTGGTCTGAATGAGACTATGTCCTTGGCCATTCAGATCGATCGGCGCATGCGTGAGCGCAAAGCTGTGCACCATCTGGCGGTATTCTCTGAGCATAGGCCTGAGCCTATGCAGTGTGATAGGACTTTGACCAGAGCTGAACGGCAAGAACACAGACGTCGGAATGGGCTGTGTTTTTACTGTGGTGAATCCACTCATGCTATCTCCGATTGTCCTAAGCGCACTAAGCGGTTCGCTAGGTCTGCCACCATTGGTACGATTGTTGTGAATTCTGTGGCTGAATTCACTCCTGTGGTCACAAGTGGTACTGCAGCTTCTGAGCTTCCTCCCTCAGGTGTTCTGGTGAGCTCGTTAACTGCTTCATTACTTAACTCCGCCTGATGCTGCTATCCTTGCTCCTTGTCAATGTTTCAGTGTTGGATCTGAGCTTCTCCTGATTGTTCCTGTGACCTGTTCCTGTGACCTGCTGCTCTGTATAGCTAAGTGCTTTTTGCTTTTTTGTTGCTTTTTTTCTGTCCAGCTTGTCTTTTGTTTTGCTGGAAGCTCTGAGACGCAAAGGGTGTACCGCCGTGCCGTTAGTTCTGCACGGTGGGTTTTTTTTGCCCCCTTTGCGTGGTTTTGCTTTAGGGTTTTTTGTAGACTGCAAAGTTCGCTTTACTGTCCTCGCTCTGTCCTAGAATATCGGGCCCCACTTTGCTGAATCTATTTCATCCCTACGTTTTGTCTTTTCATCTTACTCACAGTCATTATATGTGGGGGGCTGCCTTTTCCTTTGGGGAATTTCTCTGGGGCAAGTCAGGCCTATTTTTCTATCTTCAGGCTAGCTAGTTTCTTAGGCTGTGCCGAGTTGCCTAGGTAGTTGTTAGGCGCAATCCACAGCCGCTTTTAGTTGTGTTTAGGATAGGATCAGGTGTGCAGTCTACAGAGTTTCCACGACTCAGAGCTCGTTCTTGTATTTTTGGGTATTTGTCAGATCACTGTGTGCGCTCTGATCGCTAAGCACACTGTGTTTCTGGATTGCCTTCATAACTAATGATTCTCAATAGAGGGAAAGAAAAAGTTCTGACATCATTTTTTTTTTTCTGCTCTGTGTTCACTTTTTTTTTTTTCCCCTAGACATTTGGGTGATTCTGGACACAGGTGTGGACATGGATATTCAGGGTCTGTGCTCTTCAATGGATAATCTCGTTATAAATGTACAAAAAATTCAAGATACTATTGATCAGAAATCTATGTTAGAACCAAGAATTCCTATTCCTGATTTGTTTTTTGGAGATAGAACTAAGTTTCTAAGTTTCAAAAATAATTGTAAGCTATTTCTGGCCTTGAAACCTCATTCTTCTGGTAATCCTATTCAACAGGTTTTGATTATTATTTCTTTTTTGCGCGGCGACCCTCAAGACTGGGCATTTTCTCTTGCGCCAGGAGACCCTGCATTGAGTAGTGTCGATGCGTTTTTCCTGGCGCTCGGATTGCTGTACGATGAGCCTAATTCAGTGGATCAGGCTGAGAAAAATTTGCTGGCTTTGTGCCAGGGTCAGGATGATATAGAAGTATATTGTCAGAAATTTAGGAAATGGTCAGTACTCACTCAGTGGAATGAATCTGCGCTGGCAGCTTTGTTCAGAAAGGGTCTCTCTGAGGCTCTTAAGGATGTCATGGTGGGATTTCCTATGCCTGCTGGTTTGAATGAGTCTTTGTCTTTGGCCATTCAGATCGGTCGACGCTTGCGCGAGCGTAAATCTGTGCACCATTTGGCGGTACTGCCTGAGGTTAAACCTGAGCCTATGCAGTGCGATAGGACTATGACTAGAGTTGAACGGCAGGAATACAGACGTCTGAATGGTCTGTGTTTCTACTGTGGTGATTCCACTCATGCTATTTCTGATTGTCCTAAGCGCACTAAGCGGTCCGCTAGGTCTGCCGTCATTGGTACTGTACAATCCAAATTCCTTCTGTCCATTACCTTGATATGCTCTTTGTCGTCGTTTTCTGTCATGGCGTTTGTGGATTCGGGCGCTGCCCTGAATCTGATGGATTTGGATTATGCTAAACGTTGTGGGTTTTTCTTGGAGCCTTTGCGGTGTCCTATTCCATTGAGAGGAATTGATGCTACACCTTTGGCCAAGAATAAACCTCAATACTGGGCCCAGCTGACCATGTGCATGGCTCCTGCACATCAGGAAGTTATTCGCTTTCTGGTGTTGCATAATCTGCATGATGTGGTCGTGTTGGGGTTGCCATGGCTACAAACCCATAATCCAGTATTGGATTGGAATTCCATGTCGGTATCCAGCTGGGGTTGTCAGGGGGTACATGGTGATGTTCCATTTTTGTCGATTTCGTCATCCACCCCTTCTGAGGTCCCAGAGTTCTTGTCTGATTATCAGGATGTATTTGAAGAGCCCAAGTCCGATGCTCTACCTCCACATAGGGATTGTGATTGTGCTATCAATTTGATTCCTGGTAGTAAATTCCCTAAAGGTCGATTATTTAATTTATCCGTGCCCGAACATGCCGCTATACGCAGTTATGTGAAGGAATCCCTGGAGAAGGGACACATTCGCCCATCGTCATCACCACTGGGAGCAGGGTTCTTCTTTGTAGCCAAGAAGGATGGTTCGCTGAGACCGTGTATTGATTACCGCCTTCTTAATAAGATCACTGTTAAATTTCAGTATCCCTTGCCATTGTTATCTGACTTGTTTGCTCGGATTAAGGGGGCTAGTTGGTTCACTAAGAGCTTCGTGGTGCGTATAATCTGGTGAGAATCAGGCAAGGAGATGAATGGAAAACTGCATTCAATACGCCCGAGGGTCATTTTGAGTATCTAGTGACGCCGTTCGGACTTGCCAATGCTCCATCTGTGTTTCAGTCTTTTATGCATGACATCTTCCGTGAGTATCTGGATAAATTCCTGATTGTTTACTTGGATGACATTTTGATCTTCTCAGATGATTGGGAGTCTCATGTGAAGCAGGTCAGAATGGTTTTTCAGGTCCTGCGTGCTAACTCTTTGTTTGTGAAGGGATCAAAGTGTCTCTTCGGTGTGCAGAAAGTTTCATTTTTGGGGTTCATCTTTACCCCTTCTACTATCGAGATGGATCCAGTTAAGGTCCAAGCCATCCAGGATTGGATTCAGCCGACATCTCTGAAAAGTCTGCAAAAGTTCCTGGGCTTTGCTGATTTTTATCGTCGCTTCATCTGTAATTTTTCTAGCATTGCCAAACCATTGACCGATTTGACCAAGAAGGGTGCTGATTTGGTTAATTGGTCTTCTGCTGCTGTGGAAGCTTTTCAGGAGTTGAAGCGTCGTTTTTGTTCTGCCCCTGTGTTGTGTCAGCCAGATGTTTCTCTTCCGTTCCAGGTCGAGGTTGATGCTTCTGAGATTGGAGCAGGGGCGGTTTTGTCACAGAGAGGTTCTGATTGCTCAGTGATGAAACCATGTGCTTTCTTTTCCAGGAAGTTTTCGCCCGCTGAGCGTAATTATGATGTGGGCAATCGAGAGTTGCTGGCCATGAAGTGGGCATTCGAGGAGTGGCGTCATTGGCTTGAAGGAGCTAAGCATCGCGTGGTGGTATTGACTGATCATAAGAACTTGACTTATCTCGAGTCTGCCAAGCGCTTGAATCCTAGACAGGCCCGTTGGTCGTTATTTTTTGCCCGCTTCGACTTTGTGATTTCGTACCTTCCGGGCTCTAAAAATGTGAAGGCGGATGCTCTGTCTAGGAGTTTTGTGCCCGACTCTCCGGGTTTATCTGAGCCAGCGGGTATCCTCAAGGAAGGAGTCATTGTGTCTGCCATCTCCCCTGATTTGCGGCGGGTGCTGCAAAAATTTCAGGCGAATAAACCTGATCGTTGTCCAGCAGAGAAACTGTTCGTCCCTGATAGGTGGACTAATAAACTTATCTCTGAACTTCATTGTTCGGTGTTGGCTGGTCATCCTGGAATCTTTGGTACCAGAGAGTTAGTGGCTAGATCCTTCTGGTGGCCATCTCTGTCACGGGATGTACGTACTTTTGTGCAGTCCTGTGGGATTTGTGCTAGGGCTAAGCCCTGCTGTTCTCGTGCCAGTGGGTTGCTTTTGCCCTTGCCGGTCCCAAAGAGGCCTTGGACACATATTTCGATGGATTTCATTTCTGACCTTCCCGTTTCTCAAAAGATGTCAGTCATTTGGGTGGTCTGTGATCGCTTTTCTAAAATGGTCCATCTGGTGCCCTTGGCTAAATTGCCTTCCTCCTCTGATTTGGTACCTTTGTTCTTTCAGCATGTGGTTCGGTTGCATGGCATTCCTGAGAATATTGTTTCTGACAGAGGTTCCCAGTTTGTTTCAAGGTTTTGGCGAGCCTTTTGTGGTAGGATGGGCATTGACCTATCCTTTTCCTCGGCTTTCCATCCTCAGACTAATGGCCAGACCGAACGAACCAATCAGACCTTGGAAACATATCTGAGATGTTTTGTTTCTGCAGACCAGGATGATTGGGTGTCCTTTTTGCCGTTGGCTGAGTTCGCCCTTAATAATCGGGCCAGCTCGGCTACCTTGGTTTCTCCATTTTTTTGCAATTCTGGGTTCCATCCTCGTTTCTCTTCAGGACAGGTTGAGTCTTCGGACTGTCCTGGTGTGGATTCTGTGGTGGATAGGTTGCAGCAGATCTGGACTCAGGTAGTGGACAATTTGATCTTGTCCCAGGAGAAAGCTCAACTTTTCGCTAATCGCAGACGCCGTGTGGGTCCCCGACTTCGTGTTGGGGATCTGGTTTGGTTATCTTCTCGTCATATTCCTATGAAGGTTTCCTCTCCTAAATTTAAACCTCGTTTTATTGGTCCGTATAGGATTTCTGAGGTTCTCAATCCTGTGTCTTTTCGTTTGACCCTCCCAGACTCCTTTTCCATACATAATGTATTCCATAGGTCGTTGTTGCGGAGATACGTGGCAGATTTTGGATTCTCGTGTTTCTAGACGGAAACTCCAGTATCTGGTTAAATGGAAGGGTTATGCTCAGGAAGATAATTCCTGGGTTTTTGCCTCTGATGTTCATGCTTCCGATCTTGTTCGTGCCTTTCATGCGGCTCATCCTGGTCGGCCTGGGGGCTCTGGTGAGGGTTCGGTGACCCCTCCTCAAGGGGGGGGTACTGTTGTGAATTCTGTGGCTGAATTCACTCCTGTGGTCACAAGTGGTACTGCAGCTTCTGAGCTTCCTCCCTCAGGTGTTCTGGTGAGCTCGTTAACTGCTTCATTACTTAACTCCGCCTGATGCTGCTATCCTTGCTCCTTGTCAATGTTTCAGTGTTGGATCTGAGCTTCTCCTGATTGTTCCTGTGACCTGCTGCTCTGTATAGCTAAGTGCTTTTTGCTTTTTTGTTGCTTTTTTTCTGTCCAGCTTGTCTTTTGTTTTGCTGGAAGCTCTGAGACGCAAAGGGTGTACCGCCGTGCCGTTAGTTCGGCACGGTGGGGTTTTTTTTGCCCCCTTTGCGTGGTTTTGCTTTAGGGTTTTTTGTAGACTGCAAAGTTCGCTTTACTGTCCTCGCTCTGTCCTAGAATATCGGGCCCCACTTTGCTGAATCTATTTCATCCCTACGTTTTGTCTTTTCATCTTACTCACAGTCATTATATGTGGGGGGCTGCCTTTTCCTTTGGGGAATTTCTCTGGGGCAAGTCAGGCCTATTTTTCTATCTTCAGGCTAGCTAGTTTCTTAGGCTGTGCCGAGTTGCCTAGGTAGTTGTTAGGCGCAATCCACAGCCGCTTTTAGTTGTGTTTAGGATAGCATCAGGTGTGCAGTCTACAGAGTTTCCACGTCTCAGAGCTCGTTCTTGTATTTTTGGGTATTTGTCAGATCACTGTGTGCGCTCTGATCGCTAAGCACACTGTGTTTCTGGATTGCCTTCATAACACCTGTCATTAGCAAACATAACATACGATACAGTCTAAATTTCTTTTGTCCGTTACTCTGATTTGCTCTCTGTCGTCCTATTCTGTAATGGCATTTGTGGATTCAGGCGCTGCCCTGAATTTGATGGACTTGGAGTTTGCCAGGCGCTGTGGTTTTTTCTTGGAGCCCTTGCAGTATCCTATTCCATTGAGAGGAATTGATGCTACGCCTTTGGCCAAGAATAAGCCTCAGTACTGGACTCAATTGACCATGTGCATGGCTCCTGCACATCAGGAGGATATTCGCTTTTTGATGTTGCATAATCTGCATGATGTGGTCGTTTTGGGGTTGCCATGGCTACAGGTCCATAATCCAGTGTTGGATTGGAAATCTATGTCTGTGTCCGGCTGGGGTTGTCAGGGGGTACATGGTGATGTTCCATTGTTGTCAATTTCGCCTTCCACTCCTTCTGAAGTCCCTGAGTTTTTATCAGATTACCGGGATGTATTTGAAGAGCCCAAATCCGGTGCCCTACCTCCTCATAGGGATTGCGATTGTGCTATTAATTTGATTCCTGGTAGTAAGTTTCCTAAGGGCCGTCTGTTTAATTTATCTGTGCCAGAGCACGCCGCTATGCGGAGTTATATAAAGGATTCCTTGGAGAAGGGTCATATTCGTCCGTCGTCGTCACCATTGGGAGCAGGGTTCTTTTTTGTGGCTAAGAAGGATGGCTCTTTGAGACCGTGTATTGATTACCGTCTTCTTAATAAGATCACAGTCAAATTTCAGTATCCTTTGCCGCTGCTGTCTGATCTGTTTGCTCGGATTAAGGGGGCTAGTTGGTTCACCAAGACAGATCTTCGAGGGGCGTATAATCTTGTGCGAATTAAACAGGGTGATGAATGGAAAACAGCATTTAATACGCCCGAGGGCCATTTTGAGTACCTAGTTATGCCATTCGGGCTTTCTAATGCTCCATCTGTGTTTCAGTCCTTTATGCATGACATCTTCCGAGAGTACCTGGATAGATTCATGATTGTATATTTGGATGACATTTTGGTCTTTTCGGATGATTGGGAGTCTCATGTGAAGCAGGTCAGAATGGTGTTCCAGGTCCTTTGTGCGAATTCCTTGTTTGTGAAGGGGTCAAAGTGTCTCTTTGGAGTTCAGAAGGTTTCATTTTTGGGTTTCATTTTTTCCCCTTCTACTATCGAGATGGACCCTGTTAAAGTTCAGGCCATTTACGATTGGACTCAGCCGACATCTGTGAAGAGCTTGCAGAAGTTCCTGGGCTTTGCTAATTTTTATCGTCGCTTCATCGCTAATTTTTCTAGTATTGCTAAACCATTGACTGATTTGACCAAAAAAGGTGCTGATGTGGTCAATTGGTCCTCTGCGGCTGTAGAGGCTTTTCAGGAGTTGAAGCGTTGTTTTTCTTCTGCCCCTGTGTTGTGCCAGCCAGATGTTTCGCTCCCGTTTCAGGTTGAGGTTGATGCTTCTGAGATTGGAGCAGGGGCTGTTTTGTCGCAAAGAAGTTCTGATGGCTCGGTGATGAAACCCTGTGCCTTCTTTTCTAGAAAATTCTCGCCTGCTGAGCGTAATTATGATGTTGGCAATCGAGAGTTGTTGGCCATGAAGTGGGCATTCGAGGAGTGGCGACATTGGCTTGAAGGAGCTAAACATCGCGTGGTGGTCTTGACGGATCACAAGAATTTGACTCATCTCGAGTCTGCCAAACGGTTGAATCCTAGACAGGCTCGATGGTCACTCTTTTTCTCCCATTTTGATTTTGTGGTTTCATACCTTCCGGGATCTAAGAATGTGAAGGCCGATGCCCTGTCAAGGAGTTTTGTGCCTGACTCTCCGGGTGTTCCGGAGCCGGCGGGTATTCTTAAAGAAGGGTTAATTTTGTCTGCCATCTCCCCTGATTTGCGGCATGTGCTGCAGAAGTTTCAGGCTGATAGACCTGACCGTTGTCCTACGGAGAAACTGTTTGTCCCTGATAGATGGACTAGTAGAGTTATCTCTGAGGTTCATTGTTCAGTGTTGGCTGGTCATCCTGGAATCTTTGGTACCAGATATTTGGTGGCTAGATCCTTTTGGTGGCCTTCTTTGTCACGGGATGTGCGTTCTTTTGTGCAGTCCTGTGGGACTTGTGCTCGGGCTAAGCCCTGCTGTTCTCGTGCCAGTGGGTTGCTTTTGCCCTTGCCGATCCCGAAGAGGCCCTGGACGCATATTTCCATGGATTTTATTTCTGATCTCCCTGTTTCTCAAAGGATGTCGGTCATTTGGGTGGTTTGTGATCGCTTCTCTAAGATGGTCCATTTGGTACCCTTGTCTAAATTGCCTTCCTCCTCTGATTTGGTGCCATTGTTTTTCCAGCATGTGGTTCGTTTGCATGGCATTCCAGAGAACATTGTCTCGGACAGAGGTTCCCAGTTTGTTTCGAGGTTTTGGCGGTCCTTTTGTGCTAAGATGGGCATTGATTTGTCTTTTTCTTCGGCTTTCCATCCTCAGACTAATGGCCAAACCGAACGAACTAATCAGACTTTGGAAACATATCTGAGATGCTTTGTTTCTGCTGATCAGGATGATTGGGTGTCCTTCTTGCCTTTGGCTGAGTTCGCCCTTAATAATCGGGCCAGCTCGGCTACTTTAGTTTCTCCTTTTTTCTGTAATTCTGGTTTCCATCCTCGTTTCTCTTCAGGGCAGGTTCAGCCTTCGGACTGTCCTGGTGTGGATGCGGTGGTGGACAGGTTGCAGCAGATTTGGACTCATGTGGTGGCAGTGGCGTAGGAAGGGGGGTGCGGGGGGGGGGGCGGTCCGCCCCGGGCGGCACAATGCGGGGGGCGGCCGGCGCTGCAGGAGAAGAAAAAAAAAAAAAAGACGCCCCTTTAAATCTTCGGGCGGCGCCGTCCGCCGCCACGACCAGGGCCAGCTCCCCCCACCACCGGACCCCGCCCTATACTCACCTCTCCTGGTTCCTGCGGCGCCGGCAGCTGCAGCGTCCTCTGACTCTGCGACGTCTCAGAGCAGAGGGCGCGATGACGTCACTACTGTGCGCGCCGCTCTGCCTCTCTGTCCTGAGCGTCGCAGAGCCGGAGAGACGCTGACTGGCTGCACCGGACCTGCGCTAGGAACGGGAGAGGTGAGGATTTTACTTTTTTTTTTTTTTCTTTATGTCTGACTGTCTGGGGTTGGGGCAATGCTGGAGACCATGGGGCAGATTGCTGGACACACTGGGGCAATACATGAGACCATGGGGCAGATTGCTGGACACACTGGGGCAATACATGAGACCATGGGGCAGATTGCTGGACACACTGGGGCAATACAGGAGACTATGGGGCAGATTGCTGGACACACTGGGGCAATACATGAGACCATGGGGCAGATTGCTGGACACACTGGGGCAATACAGGAGACTATGGGGCAGATTGCTGGACACTGGGGCAATACTGGAGACCATGGGGCAGATTGCTGGACACACTGGGGCAATACATGAGACCATGGGGCAGATTGCTGGACACACTGGGGCAATACAGGAGACTATGGGGCAGATTGCTGGACACACTGGGGCAATACTGGAGACCATGGGGCAGATTGCTGGACACACTGGGGCAATACAGGAGACCATGTGGCAGAATGCTGGACACACTGGGGCAATACAGGAGACCATGGGGCAGATTGCTGGACACACTGGGGCAATACAGGAGACCATGGGGCAGATTGCTGGACACACTGGGGCAATACAGGAGACCATGTGGCAGAATGCTGGACACACTGGGGCAATACAGGAGACCATGGGGCAGATTGCTGGACACACTGGGGCAATACAGGAGACCATGGGGCAGATTGCTGGACACACTGGGGCAATACAGGAGACCATGTGGCAGAATGCTGGACACACTGGGGCAATACAGGAGACCATGGGGCAGAATGCTGGACACACTGGGGAAATACTGGAGACCATGGGGCAGATTGCTGGACACACTGGGGAAATACTGGAGACCATGGGGCAGAATGCTGGACACACTGGGGCAATACAGGAGACTATGGGGCAGATTGCTGGACACACTGAATACTGGAGACCATGGGGCAGATTTCAGGACACATTGAGGCAATGCTGGAGACCCTGGGCAGACTTCTGGACATACTGGGGCAATACTGGAGACCATGGGGCAGATTGCTGGACACACCGGGGCAATACTGGAGACCATGGGGCAGAATGCTGGACACACTGGGGCAATACAGGAGACCATGGGGCAGATTGCTGGATACACCGGGGCAATACTGGAGACCATGGGGCAGAATGCTGGACACACTGGGGCAATACAGGAGACCATGGGGCAGATTGCTGGACACACTGGGGCAATACTGGAGACCCTGGGGTAGATTTCTGGACACATTGAGGCAATGCTGGAGACCCTGGGGCAGACTTCTGGACACACTGGGGCAATGCTGGACACTGGGGCAGATTCCTGGACACACTGGGGGTAATATGCTGGACACACTGGGGCAATGCTGGACACTGGGGGTAATATGCTGGACACACTGGGGCAGACTGCTGGACACACTGGGGAAAGGCTGGACACTGGGGCAGATTGCTGGACACACTGGGGGCAGTGCTGGACATACTGGGGCAGATTGCTGGACACACTGGGGGTAATATGCTGGACACACTGGGGCAGATTGCTGGACAACATGGGGGTAATATGCTGGACACACTGGGGCAGATTGCTGGACAACATGGGGGTAATATGCTGGACACACTGGGGGCAGGACTTGAGGCATGGGCAGAATGTAGATACGGGGCATGATTGAAGACACGGGGCAGGATTGGATCATGGGGCAGGACGGATACGATGGAGGCTGGTGGGGCAGGATGTGGAGATCATATGGGGTAGAATGGATACTCATGAGGGCAGGATGCGAGAACATATGGCTGGAGCCAGGAATGAGAAACGGGGCCAGGGTGGGGAATATTATTACCATAGGGGCTAATTAAGGGATATTATTACTGCAGTGATGTATTTATTTTATTTTTTTAGTATACTGTTTTAAATGGGGGGGCGGTCCTGTTACTGTGCAGAGTGACACTATATCACCTTTTTTTCTTCATGTGATGTAATGTAGAAGTTGTGAAAAATTAAGTAATGTGTTCTGCAAGCGGAGCTCGAGATAACTGTTATTTCCTGCAGAAACGAGTCCTGGCTGGAAGGAATGATGGCGGTCTGTGCTGGATGAAAGATGAAGGACTTCACCTAGAGACGTCACTGGTGAGTCAGTGTTACCTATACACTGTATACTATATAGAGGTCCTGTGTATAATGTCACCAGTGATCTCTGTATTACCTCTACACAGACACTGCATACTAAGTACAGATCTCCTGTGAATACTGGCACTTATGGTGATAGTATTGTGGGGTTTTTTTTTATTACTGATCAGTATTGTAGTATTCAGTCACTATGTGGTGGTAATATGTGGTCTGGAAATGGTGTTGTGGTATTTGTCCCTTGTATGTAGTATTATTCGGTCACTATGTGGCCTGGTCATGGTGTGGTGGTATTAAGTCACAGGTGTGGCATGTGGGGGTGACACCATTAGGCCCAGTTTAAGTTCTACAAAACAGGAAAACCGTTTTTGGTAACCTTTGTGTGTATTGAGCCGGGGGGGGGGGGGGGCGCCAAAAACGGGAACAGCCCCGGGCGGCAAAAGCTCTAGCTACGCCTCTGTGTGGTGGACAATTTGATATTGTCCCAGGAGAAGGCTCAATGTTTCGCTAACCGCCGGCGCTGTGTTGGTCCCCGACTTCGTGTTGGGGATTTGGTTTGGTTGTCATCTCGTCACGTTCCTATGAAGGTTTCCTCTCCTAAGTTTAAGCCTCGTTTCTTTGGGCCATATAAGATTTCTGAAGTTCTTAATCCTGTGTCATTTCGTTTGGACCTTCCAGCTTCTTTTGCCATCCATAATGTGTTCCATAGGTCCATGTTGTGGAGATACGTGGCGCCTATGGTTCCCTCCGTTGATCCTCCTGCCCCGGTGTTGGTTGAGGGGGAGTTGGAATATGTGGTGGAGAAGATTTTGGATTCTCGTGTTTCGAGACGGAAATTCCAGTACCTGGTCAAGTGGAAGGGTTATGGTCAGGAAGATAATTCCTGGGTTTTTGCCTCTGATGTTCATGCTGCCGATCTTGTTCGTGCCTTTCATTTGGCTCATCCTGATCGGCCTGGAGGCTCTGGTGAGGGTTCGGTGACCCCTCATCAAGGGGGGGGGTACTGTTGTGAATTCTGTTGTCGAACTCCCTCCTGTGGTCGTGAATGGTACTTCGGCGAGTTCTGTCTATGGGCTCCCTCTGGTGGCTGTAAGTGAAGCTGCTGCTTCTGAGGTTCCTTACACAGGTGACGTGGTTTATCCTTTGGTTGGCTGTTCTATTTAACTCCACTCAGATCGTTACTCCATGCCAGCTGTCAATGTTTCTGCATTGGTTCAGTTCGCTCCTGGATCTTTCTGGTGACCTGTCTTCTCCTGCAGAAGCTAAGTTCCTTAAGTCATTATTTGTTCATTGTTTTCTTGTCCAGCTGGTTTTCATGATTTTGTCTTGCTAGCTGGAAGCTCTGGGATGCAGAGTGGCCCCTCCGCACTGTGAGTCGGTGTGGAGGTCTTTTTGCACACTCTGCGTGGTCTTTTGTAGTTTTTTTGTGCTGACCGCAAAGATACCTTTCCTATCCTCTGTCTATTTACTAAGTCTGGCCTCCCTTTGCTGAAACCTGTTTCATTTCTGCGTTTGTGACTTTCATCTTTACTCACAGTCAATATATGTGGGGGGCTTCCTTTTCCTTTGGGGAATTTCTCTGAGGCAAGGTAGGCTTTATTTTCTATCTCTAGGGCTAGTTAGCTCTTAGGCTGTGACGAGGAGCCTAGGTCATGTCAGGAGCGCTCCACGGCTATTTCTAGTGTGTGTGTTAGGATTAGGGATTGCGGTCAGCAGAGCTCCCACATCCCAGAGCTCGTCCTGTGTGAGTTTAACTATCAGGTCGTGCCTGGTGCTCCTAACCACCAGGTCATAACATAGCATATAGCATAGCCCGCATAGTATATAACACAGCCCACGTTGTATACAACACAGCACACATAGTATATAGCACAGCCACGTAGCATATCACAGCCACTTAGTATATAACACAGCCCACATAGTATATAGCATAGCCCACATAGTATATAGCACAGCCATGTAGTATATAGCATAGCCACGTAGCATATAACACAGCCCACGTAGTATATAACACAGCCCATATAGCATATAGTACAGCCACATAGTATATAACAGCCAAGTAGCATATAATAGCCATGTAGTATATAGCACAGCTCACCTAGTATATAGCACAGCCACGTAGTATATAGCAGTGTGTACACCATATCCCTGTTAAAAAAATGATTAAAATAAAAAATAGTTATATAATCACTAGTGATGAGCGAATATAATCGCTACTCGAGACAGCTATGTCATCACAGGTCATTGTCCCGCAAGGCATTACTGGGAATGGGAGCTGCCGGGAGCATCACTAAGGCCTGGGCTGGATCCGAGGGCCACCAGAAGGTGAGTATTAGTGATGAGTGAATATACTCGTTACTCGAGATTTCTCGAGCATGCTCGGGGTCCTCAGAGTATTTTTTAGTGCTCGGAGTTTTAATTTTTCTTGCCGCAGCTGAATGATTTACATCTGTTAGCCAGCATAAGTACATGTGGGGGTTGCCTGCTTGCTAGGGAATCCCCACATGTACTTAAGCTGGCTATCATATGTAAATCATTCAGCTGCAGCAAGAAAAACTAAAACTCCGAGCACTAAAAAATACTCGGAGGACCCCCGAGCATGCTCGAGAAATCTCGAGTAACGAGTATATTCACTCATCACTAATACTCACCTTCTGGTGGCCCTCGGATCCAGCCCAGGCCTTAGTGATGCTCCCGGCAGCTCCCATTCCCAGTAATGCCTTGCGGGACAATGACCTGTGATGACATAGCTGTCTCGCATGATCTAAGTCATCTGGGGTAATTTCACAAGGCATCACTGGGAACGGTAGCTGCCAGGAGCATTGCGAGGATCGGGAAGGCTGCGGGGGCCGCCGGAAGGTGAGAATAGCACGATTATTTATTTATCACTCCAAGAATACTTTTGTCGTCATTGGCCAGAAAAGTACTCACATCAATTTTTTTTCAGGCTAAAGCCTCTTTCACACTTCCGTCTTTCTTTTTCCATCAGAATCCGTTGTTTTGTGAAAAAAACGGATCCAGCAAATGTTTCTGCTGGATCCATTTTTTTCTCATACACTTGTATTAGCGACGGTTTGTGACGGATGGCCTTCTGTTTCATCTGTCGTGCACTGGATCCGTCGTAAAATTGCTGTCGGTCGGGCGGAGACAACGCACAGCGGAACGTTTTTTGTGCACGACTGAAAATCGCGTCGCTGTGTGTCAAAAAGTAGGAATCAAGTAACAGGTTCCGTCTTTTGAAACTGAGCATGCGTGGAAGAATTTCCAGTCAGGGAAATTCTCTCTCGCTCTCTCTCTTTTTACTATTGATGCTGCCTATGCAGCATCAATAGTAAAAAGATATAATGTTAAAAATAATTTAAAAAAAATAAAAAATCTTGATATTCTCACCTTCTGGCGTCTCCGCAGCGTTCTCGAGACAGCTACATCATCAGGTCATTTTGCAAGGCATTACTGGGAAAGGGAGCATTGCGAGCGTCACAAGCATCGGGAAGGCTGCAAGGGACGCCGGAAGTTGAGAATATCGCAATTTTTTTTTATTATTATTATTTTTAACATTATATCTTTTTACTATTGATGCTGCATAGGCAGCATCAATAGTAAAAAGTTGGTCACACTTGTCAAAATGGGCCCCCGTCTCTCTAGGGCCCCGGCACTTGCCCGGGTGCGCCGTGTGCCGACGCTGGCCCTTACAGTGCGGTTGGCCCTGGATTCCTCCTAATGCAGGACAATGCCAGACCTCATGTGGCTGGATTGTGTCAGCAGTTTCTGCAAGATGAAGGCATTGAAGCTATGGACTTCTAGGATGTGTTATTCAAAAAAATAAAGGGAACACTAAAATACCACATCCTAGACATCTCTGATTAAAATATTCCAGTTGCAATTTTTTATTCATTGCATAGTGGAATGTGTTCAGAACAATAAAACATAACAATTATCAATGTAAATCAAAATGAATATGCCATGGAGGTCTGGATTTGGAATGATACTCAAAATCAAAGTGGAAAATCAAATTACAGGCTGATCTAACTTAAAGGGACTGTCACCTGAATTTGTAGGGAACAATTTTCAGCCATAGGGGTGGGGTTTTCGGGTGTTTGATTCACCCTTTCCTTAGCCGCTGGCTGCATGCTGGCTGCAATATTGGATTGAAGTTCATTCTCTGTCCTCCGTAGTACATACCTGCACAAGGCAATCTTGCCTTGCGCAGGCGTGTACTATGGAGGACAGGGAATGAACAAATTCAGGTGACAGAGTCCCTTTAAGTGGAAATGCCTCATGACAAGGAAAAGATGCTCAGTATTGTGTGTGGCCTCCACATGCCTGTATGACCTCCCTACTGTACAATGCCTTTGCATGCTCCTGATGAGGCGGCAGATGGTCTCCTGAGGGATCTCCTCCCAGACCTGGACTAAAGCATCCGCCAACTCCTGGACAGTCTGTGGTGCAACATGACGTTGGTGGATGGTGCGAGACATGATGTCCCAGATGTTCTCAATCGGATTCAGGTCTGGTGAACAGGCGGGCCAGTCCTTAGCTTCAATGCCTTCATCTTGCAGGAACTGTTGACACACTCCATCCACATGAGGTCTGGCATTGTCCTGCATTAGGAGGAACCCAGGGCCAAGGGCACCAGCATATGGTCTCACAAGGAGTTTGAGGATCTCATCTTGGTACCTAATGGCAGTCAGGCTACCTCTGGCGAGCACATGGAGGGCTGTGTGGCCCTCCAAAGAAATGCCACCCCACACCATTACTGACCCACTGCCAAACCGGTCATGCTAAAGGATGTTGCAGGCAGCAGATCGCTCTCCACGGCATCTCCAGACTGTCACGTCTGTCACATGGGCTCAGTGTGAACCTTCTTTCATCTGTGAAGAGCACAGGGCGCCAGTGACAAATTTGCCAATCCTGGTGTTCCACGGTGTTGGGCTGTGAGCACAACCCTTTTCTGTGGATGCCGGGCACTCAGACCATCCTCATGGAGTCAGCGTCTAACCGTTTGTGCAGACACATGCACATTTGTGGCCTGATGGAGGGCATTTTGCAGGGCTCTGGCAGTGCTCCTCCTGTTCCTCCTTGCAAAAAGGAGGAGGTAGTGGTCCTGCTGATGGGTTGTTGCCCTCCTACGGCTCCCTCCACGTCTCCTGATGTACTGGCCTGTCTCCTGGTAGCGCCTCCAGCCTCTGGCCACTACGCTGACAGACACAGCAAACCTTCTTGCCACAGCTCGCATTGATGTGCCATCCTGGATGGAGCTGCACTACCTGAGCCACTTGTGTGGGTTGTAGAGTCCATCTCATGCTACCACGAGTGTGAAAGCACAACCAACATTCAAAAGTGACCACATCTCAGTACCAATGCTTCTAGCTGATGTTTTGGTCTGTGGTCCCCATCGCAGAACCACTCCTTTTATTGAGTGTGTCTTAATAATTGCCAATAATTTCCATCTGTTGTCTATTCCATTTGCACAACAGCATGTGAAATTGATTGTCAATCAGTGTTGCTTCCTAAGTGGACAGCTTTATTTCACAGAAGTTTGGAAATCTGGAAACTGCTGGTGATACGAGCCTCTTGCATGGTACCACCAGTGGAACACCGTCACACCACATACACTGTATATGCCGTACACAGTCTCTTGCGCAGTACCACCAGCAGAACATCATCGCGAACATGCCGCCGGGATCAGCCAAATGATTCACTGATGTCGCAATCTTTCAGCTGATCCCGGCGGCAGATGCGCAACGTGTGTATAGGAAGAGGAAGCCGGTCACATTAAAGGGGTTTTCCCACTAACGAAAGTTCATTTTAAAAATTGTCTGTGTCTGACCGTGTACGGAGCATACTACATCTCCTGGGCAGGGGAGGAAGCAAAAGACAATACTGACATTACAGCAGGGGATCACAGAGGAATCATTTTGTCAGGTAAAATATTTCACTGTTTTTAAACAATATTTCACCTCACAAAATGTATCCTCTGCGATCTCCTGCTGTAATGTCAGTATTGTCTGACTGGAAATTCTTCCACGCATGCTCAGTTTCAAAACAGAACCTGTCGCTTGATTCCTGCTTTTTGACACACAGTGACGCGATTTTCCGACGTGCACAAAAACGGTCTGCTGTGCGTTGTCTCCGCCTGACCAACAGCGATTTTACGACAGATCCAGTGCATGACAGATGAAACGGAAGGCCATCCGTCACAAACCGTCGTTACAAGTCTATGAGAAAAAAACGGATCCAGCAGAAACATTTGTTGGATCCGTTTTTTTCACAAAACGACGCATTGTGATGGAAAAAGAAAGACGGAAGTGTGAAAGAGGCTTTAGCCAGAAAAAAATTGATGTGAGTACTTTTCTGGCCAATGACGATAAAAGTATTCTTGGATTGATATATTTATTGGCTAACCAGAAAATATTACATGTTTGCAAGCTTTCACACCACGGAGGCTCCTTTTTCAGGCAGGATTACAAATAAATTAATAAGAAAAAGGTACAACATTTAAGAGATATTACTGTAGGACACTTGTTCATGAGGTGGGAGGGGTGATGCCTCCTGAAGAGGAGCCAAGGAAATCAACTTGGGCATTTTCTTACAAATGGAGAGGCAGTGGGAATGTTCTTCTTAGTTATTTGGAGTCTGTCTGGTGGAGGTGTGAATTGTACCCATGTAGTGAGTCATAAATCCAGGTGTTAAATTGAGTCCTAGTGTCAAAGAATTGAACATCCTTATCAGTTTGTATTGTCAAATTTCTCTGTCCTCCTTAAAATTACCTTTGAGGCCATGTGCAAACGTTCAGTATTTTTCGCGTTTTTTTCGCGTTTTTCACTATAAAAACGTGATAAAAACGCGGAAAAAACGATTACATATGCCTCCTATTAATTACAGTGTATTCTGCATTTCTAGTGCAAATGTTGCTTTTTTTTCCCGTGAAAAAATTCGCATTGCGGAAAAAAAAGCAACATGTTCATTACAAATGCGGAATTGCGGGGATTCCACACACCTAGGAATGCATTGATCTGCTTACTTTCTGCATGGGGCTGTGCACACCATGTGGGAAGTAAGCAGATTATGTGCGGTTGGTACCCAGGGTGGAGGAGAGGAGACTCTCCTCCATGGACTGGGCACCATATAATTAGTAGAAAAAAAAAGAATTAAAATAAAAGATAGTCATATACTTACCCTCTGATGGCCCCGGTGTCTTCCCGCCTATCAGCGGTGCATGCTGCCGCTTCTGTTCCTATAGATGGTCTGTGTGAAGGACCTGCGTTGACGTCGCGGTCCTTTGATTGGTCGCGCGACCGCGACGTCATCGAAGGTCCTGCACACACACACCATCTATAGGAACGGACGCCGCTGAGGAGATCGGCTGCCTGCAGGGTGAATATAACCATTTTTTTAATTTTTTTTATTATTTTTAAACATTCTATCTTTTACTATAGATGCGGCATAGGCTGCATCTATAGTAAAAAGTTGGTCACACTTGTCAAACACTATGTTTGACAAGTGTGACCAACCTGTCATTCAGTTTTACGCTTGCAAAATGCTAAAAAAAAAAAATGCAAAAAAAACGCAAAAAAAAAAAAACACACACAAAAAAAGGGGATTTCTTGCAGAAAATTTCCGGTTTTCTTCAGGAAATTTCTGCAAGAAATCCTGACGTGTGCACATACCCTGAAGGGTACTTGTCACCCCCCAAGGCGTTTTTAAGTAAAAGAACCACCTACAGCAGCACTAAGGCTGCATTCTCTGAAGGTGGCTCTTATGTTTCTGATCCCTATTAACACTGAAATATTGACTTTTATAAATTGCGCCCCATACCTGTATTGAGTCCCAGAAGTATGTCGTCTCCCCCTGTTTCACCCGCCTCCCAACCGTCCATCATCCCTCCTCTTGCGTCTGTGTGCCGCCTCCTGTGTTGCTGTTACATGCCCGGCGCCTGCCCCCATCTCCCTCCTCCTCTTTGTCTTTCCTCCCTCTGCAGCATCTGATGAGCTGACCTGCCAGTGAACTGCATGTGGGGAGCTCAGCTCATCAGACGCTGCCGAGGGAGGAAAGAGAAAGAGGAGGAGGGAGATGGGGGCAGGCGCCGGGCATGTAACAGCAACACAGGAGGCGGCGCACAGACACAAGAGCTGGATGATTGATGGCTGGGAGGCAGCTGAATGGGGAGACACCAAACCTATGGGACTCAATACAGGTATGGGGCACAATTTATAAAAGTCAATATTTCAGTGTTATTAGGGATCAGAAACATAAGAGCCACCTTCACAGAATGCAGCCTTAGTGCTGCTGAAGGTGTGTCTTTTACTTAAAAATGCCCTGGGGGGGGGGGGGGACAAGTTCCCTTTAAGTATTAGACTTTCAAGTCTGTCATGCAGTGTCCAGGTCCAGAAAAATGTTTTCCCACAGGCGTGTCCAATTTATTCTCAGCATGCTTAGCATTTTAATCTCCACAAGGAGAAACGATACTTCTTGGATAGCGGTCAGACGCCTCTCACACAGCCAAGCCAGATCTCCACTTTGCACTGACGAGGGGCAGTATCCCAAAACACAGTGTCTGCAAATTGAGATTCTGGTTTGGCTTTTATACTAAATCATGTGACAAGGCTCGTTAAAGGGTCAACATTAACTTGTAGGATTGCTACCTTCCAATAGGTGGCACTAGAGTTCTAGTTCTCTTCCTCTCTGAAGAGACAATTTGCATAATTTGCATATGTCCCAGAGGAGCATTGCAGCTTTAAGTCTCATCTCGGCATGCTTAGCATGTCAATCCTCGCAAGGAGAAACGATACTTCTTGGATATCGGTCGGATGCCTCTCACACAGCCAAACCAGATCTCCACTTTGCACTGATGAGTGGCAGTACCCAGAAACACAGAGTCTGCAAATTGAGATTCTGGTTTGGCTATTATCCTAAGTCATGTGACAAGGCTCCTTAAAGGGTCAACATTGACTTGTAGGATTGCTACCTTCCAATAGGTGGCACTAGAGTATGTCGGTGTAGATTCATCCTTGTTTGTAGTTTTTCCATAGTTTCCACAATTTAGATACCTCCAGGGTACATTGTATCATGTACACAACATTGGAGGATGGACGTGAAAAGAAATTTGTAAAGTAGCAGCGGATATCAACTGGTTATTAAAACATAACTTTTACTAGATACAATTAAAAATATCTAACTTGAAGTGCAAGTAACCGTGCATGAAAAAAGTGCTAGGTGCAAAAAAAAAAAAAAACAATAAAAAGGCAGTATAAAAAGAAATACCACTCCTATATAGTAACATAGTAACATAGTTAGTAAGGCCGAAAAAAGACATTTGTCCATCCAGTTCAGCCTATATTCCATCATAATAAATCCCCAGATCTACGTTCTTCTACAGAACCTAATTGTATGATACAATATTGTTCTGCTCCAGGAAGACATATATTGCTAGGAAATAATCCTCATTCATAGGGTGCCCTATTAAGATAAATCAAAATGTCTAAGGCAGTGATTTTCAACCTTTTTTGAGCCGCGGCACACTTTTTATACTTAAAAAATCCCGGGGGAAAACCACCAACCAAAATGGCACAAAATGGTGCGTCCAGGTTTGAGATGAAAGTCTGCAGTCATTCTATGTGACTGCAGGCTTCTGAATTCTCACAGCGCAAGCACTGCACACTTTTAGGATTCTCCCTTGCCGGTGGCCAGAGTGGACGGTCATGGCAGCACAAGTATGTGATTTGGATACTTCTGGCCACATTCTAACTAGACGTGACCGGCCTCAGTCAATTCATTTTCATTGAATGAGGCCACACATGTCTAGTCAGCACGTGACCACATGTATGTAAATCACCAACATCAGAGAATTATGATAGCAGTGTGCACTGTGAGAATTCAGAAGTCTGCAGTCATATAGTATGACTGCAGACTCATCACAACTTTGGACATCCCCTTTAATGTTCCTAACATAAATAAAAATATGAGAATTAGTATCACAAAAAAAACACATTTACATCCAGGTACCTGATAGATGACGTTGTTTGTGGAGTCGCCTCTTTATTTTCATCTTCACCTTGTCCAGATGCCATGATGACTCTTCTCATCCACCGGCAGAGCTCGTTTCTGCAGACTTCCATCTTCTCCTGTCTTCTGCAGCACATCCCGACACAACACCCTTAAAGATAGCAGTGTTATTATAATGCTCCGGAATAAAAATATCTGCCCTAGGCTGAGCCCCTGAGTAAATAATTGCCCCTCACTTTATTCCCAGCACATAATATGACCCTCACTGTCCCTCTTATGGTACATGCCATCCACACTACCCTCTCTCTCTTTTCTATACTTCACACTGCCTTCTCATACTGTGTCCCTCATAGAGAGCCCCGTCTCTCTACTGTGCCCCTTCATTACACTCCTCCAACTTGGCATACTGTCTCCTCCTGGCTGTTACCCTCACACTACTCAGTATCTATTCTGTATCCACTCACACTTTCATCCCCCCATACTGTCTGCACACATTTCTAATAGCCTCCTCATGTACATCCCCCCCTGCTAACATACCCCTTTGCTCTCTCCATATTTCCTCCTCACACATTCCCCCGACTCCCCATACTGTCCTCACACATCCCATCACCGTTGCTCCCAATACTGTGTCAGCACACATTTTTCCCCTCGCTACTGTGTCCACCCCCATCTCCCCACTCACCCCCACAGAATATATCCACTCCCCTTCCGATAGAATAAATCCATCCCCTTCCACACAGAATAAATGCACCCTGCCCCACACAGAATAAATGCACCCTGCCCCACACATGCTAAATAAATTCCAGCCCCCCCCACGTACACACTGAATAAATCCCCCCCACACACACTGAATAAATCCCCACACACACACTGAATAAATCCCCCCCACACTTAATAAATCCCCCCCACACACACTGAATAAATCCCCCACACACACTGAATAAACCCCCCCACACACACTGAATAAATCTCCCCCACACACACTGAATAAATCCCCCCCACACACACTGAATAAATCCCCCCCACACACACTGAATAAATCTCCCCCACACACACTGAATAAATCCCCCCACACACACACTGAATAAATCTCCCCCACACACACTGAATAAATCCCCACACACACTGAATAAATCCCCACACACACTGAATAAATCCCCCCACACACACTGAATAAATCCCCCCACACACACTGAATAAATCCCCCCACACACACTGAATAAATCCCCCCACACACACTGAATAAATCCCCCACACACACACTGAATAAATCCCCACACACACACTGAATAAATACCCCCACACACACTGAATAAATACCCCCACACACTTAATAAATCCCCACACACATTGAATAAATCCCCCCACACACACACTGAATAAATCCCCCCACACACACTGAATAAATCCCCCCCACACACTGAATAAATCCCCCCCACACACACTGAATAAATCCCCCCCACACACACTGAATAAATCCCCCCCACACACACACTGAATAAATCCCCCCCACACACACTGAATAAATCCCCCCACACACACACTGAATAAATCCCCCCACACACTGAATAAATCCCCCCACACACACACTGAATAAATCCCCCCACACTTAATAAATCCCCCCACACACACTGAATAAATCCCCCCACACACACTGAATAAATCCCCCCACACACACACTGAATAAATCCCCCCACACACACAATAAATCCCCACACACACACACTGAATAAATCCCCCCCACACACACTGAATAAATCCCCCCCCACACACTGAATAAATCCCCCCCACACACACTGAATAAATCCCCCCCACACACACTGAATAAATCCCCCCCACACACAATTAATAAATCCCCCCCACACACACTTAATAAATCCCCCCCACACACACTGAATAAATCCCCCCCACACACACTGAATAAATCCCCCCCACACACACTGAATAAATCCCCACACACACACTGAATAAATCCCCACACACACTTAATAAATCCCCCCACACACACTGAATAAATCCCCCCACACACACACTGAATAAATCCCCCCACACACACACTGAATAAATCCCCCCCACACACTGAATAAATCCCCCCCACACACTTAATAAATCCCCCCCACACACACGGAATAAATCCCCCCCACACACACTGAATAAATCCCCCCCACACACACTGAATAAATCCCCCCCACACACACTGAATAAATCCCCCACACACACTGAATAACCCCCCACACACACACACACACACTGAATAAACCCCACACACACACACTGAATAAATCTCCCCCACACACACTGAATAAATCTCCCCCACACACACTGAATAAATCCCCCCCCACACACTGAATAAATCCCCCCCCACACACACTGAATAAATCCCCCCCCCACACACTGAATAAATCCCCCACACACACACTGAATAAATCCCCACACACACACTGAATAAATCCCCCCCACACTTAATAAATCCCCCCACACACTGAATAAATCCCCCCCACACACTGAATAAATCCCCCCCACACACACTGAATAAATCCCCCCCACACACACTGAATAAATCCCCCCACACACACTGAATAAATCCCCCCACACACACTGAATAAATCCCCCCACACACACTGAATAAATCCCCCCACACACACTGAATAAATCCCCCCACACACACACTGAATAAATCCCCCCCACACACACACACTGAATAAATACCCCCCACACACACTTAATAAATCCCCCCACACACACTGAATAAACCCCCCCACACACACTTAATAAATCCCCCCCACACACACTGAATAAATCCCCACACACTCTGAATAAATCCCCCCCACACTCTGAATAAATCCCCCCCACACACACTGAATAAATCCCCCCCCCACACACACACTGAATAAATCCCCCCCACACACACTGAATAAATCCCCCCCACACACACTGAATAACCCCCCACATACACTGAATAACCCCCCACACACACACTGAATAAACCCCCCACACACACACTGAATAAATCTCCCCCACACACGCTGAATAAATCCCCCCCACACACACTGAATAAATCCCCCCCACACACACTGAATAAATCCCCCCCACACACACTGAATAAATCCCCCCCACACACACTGAATAACCCCCCACACACACTGAATAACCCCCCACACACACACTGAATAAACCCCCCACACACACACTGAATAAATCTCCCCCACACACTGAATAAATCCCCCCCACACACACTGAATAAATCCCCCCCACACACACTGAATAAATCCCCCCCCCACACACTGAATAAATCCCCCACACACACACTGAATAAATCCCCCACACACACACTGAATAAATCCCCACACCCACACACTTAATAAATCCCCACACACTGAATAAATCCCCACACACACACTGAATAAATCCCCCCACACACTTAATAAATCCCCCACACACACACACTTAATAAATCCCCACATACACACTGAATAAATCCCCCACACACACTGAATAAATCCCCACACACACTTAATAAATCCCCCCACACACACTTAATAAATCCCCCACACACACTGAATAAATCCCCCCCACACACACTGAATAAATCCCCCACACACTTAATAAATCCCCCCACACACTTAATAAATCCCCCCACACACTTAATAAATCCCCCCACACACTGAATCTCCACAACACACTTAATAAATCCCCCCACACACACACTGAATAAATCCCCCCACACACACAATAAATCCCCACACACACACACTGAATAAATCCCCCCCACACACACTGAATAAATCCCCCACACACACACTGAATAAATCCCCCCCACACACACTGAATAAATCCCCCCCACACACACTTAATAAATCCCCCCCACACACACTTAATAAATCCCCCCCACACACACTTAATAAATCCCCCCCACACACACTGAATAAATCCCCCCCACACACACTGAATAAATCCCCACACACACACTGAATAAATCCCCCCCAACACACTGAATAAATCCCCCCCACACACTTAATAAATCCCCCCACACACACATTGAATAAATCCCCCCACACACACACTGAATAAATCCCCCCACACACACACTGAATAAATCCCCACACACACACACTGAATAAATCCCCCCACACACACACTGAATAAATCCCCCCACACACACACTGAATAAATCCCCCCCAACACACTGAATAAATCCCCCCCACACACTTAATAAATCCCCCCCACACACACTGAATAAATCCCCCCCACACTTAATAAATCCCCCCCACACACACTGAATAAATCCCCCCCACACACACTGAATAAATCCCCCCCACACACACTGAATAAATCTCCCCCCCCACACACTGAATAAATCCCCCCCCACACACTGAATAAATCCCCCCACACACACTGAATAAATCCCCCACACACACACTGAATAAATCCCCCCCCCCACACACTGAATAAATCCCCCCCCACACACTGAATAAATCCCCCCACACACACTGAATAAATCCCCCCCCCCACACACTGAATAAATCCCCCCCCCACACACTGAATAAATCCCCCCCCACACACTGAATAAATCCCCCCACACACACTGAATAAATCCCCCACACACACACTGAATAAATCCCCACACACACACTGAATAAATCCCCCCCACACTTAATAAATCCCTCCACACACTTAATAAATCCCCCACACACACTGAATAAATCCCCCACACACACACTGAATAAATCCCCCCCACACACACTGAATAAATCCCCCCACACACACTGAATAAATCCCCCCACACACACTGAATAAATCCCCCCACACACACACTGAATAAATCCCCCCCACACACACTTAATAAATCCCCCCACACACACTGAATAAACCCCCACACACACACTTAATAAATCCCCCCCACACACACACTGAATAAATCCCCCCCACACACACTGAATAAATCCCCCCCCCACACACACACTGAATAAATCCCCCCCACACTTAATAAATCCCCCCCACACACTGAATAAATCCCCCCCACACACACTGAATAACCCCCCACACACACTGAATAACCCCCCCCACACACACTGAATAAACCCCCCACACACACACTGAATAAATCTCCCCCACACACACACTGAATAAATCTCCCCCACACACACTGAATAAATCCCCCCCACACACACTGAATAAATCCCCCCCACACACACTGAATAAATCCCCCACACACACACTGAATAAATCCCCCACACACACACTGAATAAATCCCCCCCACACACACTGAATAAATCCCCACACCCACACACTTAATAAATCCCCACATACACACTGAATAAATCCCCCCACACACTTAATAAATCCCCACACACACTGAATAAATCCCCACACACACTTAATAAATCCCCCCACACACACAATAAATCCCCCCACACACTGAATAAATCCCCCACACACACTGAATAAATCCCCCACACACACTGAATAAATCCCCCCCACACACACTTAATAAATCCCCCCACACACTTAATAAATCCCCCCACACACTTAATAAATCCCCCCACACACTTAATAAATCCCCCCACACACTTAATAAATCCCCCCACACACTTAATAAATCCCCCCACACACTTAATAAATCCCCCCACACACTTAATAAATCCCCCCACACACTTAATAAATCCCCCCACACACTTAATAAATCCCCCCACACACTTAATAAATCCCCCCACACACTTAATAAATCCCCCCACACACTTAATAAATCCCCCCACACACTTAATAAATCCCCCCACACACTTAATAAATCCCCCCACACACTTAATAAATCCCCCCACACACTTAATAAATCCCCCCACACACTGAATCTCCACAACACACTTAATAAATCCCACACACACTTAATAAGTACCCCCACACACACTGAATAAATCCCCCCCACTGAATAAATCCCCCCCCCCCCAACACACTGATTAAATCCTGACTCCCCCAAACACTGAATAAATATTCCCCATAAACCCACCCCACGCTGAATCTTCGGTTTCTTCAGCTCCACAACTACAGGAGCACTTACCACCAAGTCTCTTCTTTCTCCTGCGCGCCGGATAGTGACGTCAGCAGCGTGATCACATGACTTGATCACGCTGCTGGCGTTGCTCTGACCCACGGTCAGAGCCTCAATTGTACTCAAAGCTGGTAGAGGTCTGTGAGTACAATTGATCTCCGGGAGCCGGCGCACTGCAGCTTCTCTGTGCCGGCTGTCAGCTTGACAGTCGGCACAGAACAGCTGACTCCCAGTGCGGGGGCGGCAGAATGCAGCCGCCGGGGGAGACACTTTGGACCGCCGCATTAGGCGGCGTTCCCCGCAGCACACCCGACCATGTGTCGCGGCACACTAGTGTGCCGCGGAACACTGGTTGAAAATCACTGGTCTAAGGCACTCTAATGAGGTATAGACGTCACGCAGAGTACTATAACTGGCATAAGGATATTTCCAGACATATAACACTCAATTCCCAATTTCTGGTTGTTGTGTCTTAGCCCGTAAATATTATTCCACTTTAAATCAGCACCTTGCTCTGTGGAAATATACCCCTCCGTCTCACCTGAGACCGTACAGAGAAAAATTCACCACCTACGATCTCTTGTAAAGGGCTCATAGCGTCCATCATACAGTGGTATATATCTGCATGCTCATCAGTCCATTTTTGAGATGTTTCATCAAACACATCTCAGACACGCAACTTGTACCCACCGTATACATGAATGAATACATCAATGCCAATAAATATAGCAAGGGTTCATACAGTGTATTATTTCAGTTATGCATTATTTTTATACTCATCTGGGTCCGCAGGATTAGTTGCTGAAAGACGCTCAAGTACAGCAAAGTTGTCGCTAGCAGTATTCATTACAATGTTACTGTGCGGTTCCTTTATCTCCTAATGTCTCCCGATGCGTTTCCTCTCCATGAGTCATCAAGGGATCATGACATTACTAAAGAATGAGCAGAGCTACGTTGCTCCTCTACTTACCTGCCTTATATAGATATTCAAACAGATTGGCGCCATATTTCCAGATGCCAAAGTCGGCGCTTCCGGAATGCAGAGTGCATGCTCTGATACGGCTACGTCGCACTTGATCACTGGGATGCAAGCGGTGTATCGTCTTGAGCCGCAAGCGTCACTTCCGAAAGACTGGGCGCAGCTCCATTGTGGCTGCATCGCGCCAGGATACTAGACTGCCGACGGCCTCAATGGACCATCAGCGTCACTTTCAGGTACACGAACATCACCGTTCGCCGCATACTATCTGCGCTATGTTGCATCTTAACAGGCTTCACCTATTTAATAAGTGTGCCGATGCCGCAGACGGTTACACGCGTATATAGATAGAGTGTATCACACTTCATCCGTGCCTCATTGGGACATGTACAGGATTTTAAAAGTTTTTTACATTCGCATCTTTCTATTTATATCTCATGAATAAGGTACCACCAAAGTATTCTGATTCTTATATTACGCATATGCATATTGCATCTTAGAAACGTAGCAAAATGCAGAGAGAGGACCCCTGCCATACTTGAAAAATGGTGGGCAGAAAAATAAAAAATAAATAAAAATAAAGTACAACTAATATTTTTGACACAACGGACCTCTCCAGAGTATGGGGTAGGAAAGGATAGAAAATGGTGACCCTACATATTATGGTCCCTAAAAGCCCCTTTCTATCACTGTGCCCTGCCTAACGCAGAGGTTGGCTGGTGGGAGGAAAATGTTGTCTTTAGAGAAGCCACGTCTTTGATCGAAGATAATATCGTCTTCGAGGAGAGAAGGTTTTTCCACCAACATAGAAGAGGATTCTTTACTGTTAGGGCAGTGAGAATCTGGAATTGCTTGCCTGAGGAGGTGGTGATGGCGAACTCAGTCGAGGGGTTCAAGAGAGGCCTGGATGTCTTCCTGGAGCAGAACAATATTGTATCATACAATTATTAGGTTCTGTAGAAGGACGTATATCTGGGGATTTATTATGATGGAATATAGGCTGAACTGGATGGACAAATGTCTTTTTTCAGCCTTACTAACTATGTTACTATGTTACTATGTATGTCTTTATGTCTTGTGGCTAAGGTACATAGACGACGTGTTCGTCATATGGAGAGGCAACGACGTCAGCTTTGATACATTTGTGACAGGCTTGAATTCTAATGACCTATGCCTACACGTTACCTACGAGACAAACACCTCTAGTCTTCCCTTTCTGGATGTCCTAGTCAAAAAAGGGAGTGAGGGAGAATTACTGACTAGCACATACAGAAAACCCACAGCATCTAATGCTCTCCTGAGATGGGAGTCTAATCATCCGGCCCCACTCAGGAGGGGTATTCCAAAAGGTCAGTATCTTCGGATACGAAGAAACTGTTCTGATCAGGGTAGATATAAAGAACAAGCAAAAGATTTGAGGAAACGCTTTTGCGATTGCGGCTATCCTGATCGGGTTCTTAGAGAGGCGTATAAGTTTGCGGCCGAGAAAGATAGAAGGGATCTACTCCAACCAACTACACAGAAGAATGACAAAGATGATGGGACCATCAGGTTTGTCTCCAGATATAACAATGGCGTTAAAGGTCTAAGAGAGATCATACAACGCCATTGGTCTATTTTACAGATGGATGAAGATTTAAAAAGTGTGATCACCCCATCCCCCCAAATTACATTTAGGAGAGGGAGGTCTATCAAAGATAGGATAGTCCACAGCCATTTTGTCCCCCCCAGCACAAAATTCAAAGGCTGCTATAGGTGTGGAAGCTGCAAATATTGCAGTTCAATTAGCCAAGGTAAAAACTTTGTTAGTAATGTGACGGGAATAACCTTTAAAATAAATCACTTCATCAACTGTAAAATGAAAGGAGTGATATATAAGATGACATGCAAATGTGGCATGGAATACATAGGGAAAACCACCAGGGAATTGAGAAGAAGGGTGGGCGAGCATCACAGGGATACTGTCAATCATTGGGATACCCCTGTTGCCATCCATATTAACAACATGCACAATGGAGACCTGAAGATGATCAAGTTCATGGGGATTGACAAGGTACCCAAGGCACAAAGAAGGGGAAATTGGGACAGAAGTTTCTTACAGCGAGAAACAAGATGGATCCACCGCCTACAAACCCTAAATCCTAAAGGGTTTAACGAACAACTTAACTTTTCTTCCTTCCTGTAAGTGTAGTATACAACAGGGACCGATAGCCGGGCCAGCCGCCGTCGAGTGGGGGCGCCACTGCGCAGGTCTAGGGTGCCAACCTCCGCGTTAGGCAGGGCACAGTGGTAGAAAGGGGCTTTTAGGGACCATAATATGTAGGATCACCCTTTTCTATCCTTTCCTACTCCATACTCTGGAGAGGTCCGTTGTGTCAAAAATATTAGTTGTACTTTATTTTTATTTTTTTATTTTTCTGCCCACCATTTTTCAAGTATGGCAGGGGTCCTCTCTCTGCATTTTGCTACATTTCTATGATGCAATATGCATATGCTTAATATAAGAATCAGAACACTTTGGTGGTACCTTATTCATGAGATATAAATAGAAAGATGCGAATGTAAAAAACTTTTAAAAACCTGTACATGTCCCAATAAGGCACGGATGGAGTGTGATACACTATCTATATACGCGTGTAACCGTCTGCGGCATCGGCATACTTATTAAATAGGTGAAGCCTGTTAAGATGCAACATAGCGCAGATAGTATGCGGCGAACGGTGATGTTCGCGTACCCGGAAGTGACGCTGATGGTCCATTGAGGCTGTCGGCGGTCTAGTATCCTGGCGTGATGCAGCCACAATGGAGCTGCGCCCAGTCTTCCGGAAGTGACGCTTGCGGCTCACGACACACCGCTTGCGTAATGTCATGATGCCCTGATGAATCATGGAGAGGAAACGCGTCGGGAGACATTAGGAGATAAAGGAACCGCACAGTAACATCGTAATGAATACTGCTAGCGACAACTTTGCTGTACTTGAGGGTCTTTCAGCAACTAATCCTGCGGACCCAGATGAATATAAAAATAACGCATAACTGAAATAATCCACTGTATGAACCCTTGCTATATTTATTGGCATTGATGTATTCATATGTATACGGTGGGTACAAGTTGCGTGTCTGAGATGTCTTTGATGGGACATCTCAAAAATGGACGGATGAGCATGCAGATATATACCACTGTATGATGGACGCTATGAGCACTTTACAAGAGATCGTAGGTGGTGAATTTTTCTCTGTACGGTCTCAGGTGAGACGGAGGGGTATATTTCCACAGAGCAAGGAGCTGATTTAAAGTGAAATAATATTTACGGGCTAGGACACAACAACCAGAAATTGGGAATTGAGTGTTATATGTCTGGAAATACCCTTATGCCAGTTATAGTACTCTGCGTGACGTCTATACCTCATTAGAGTGCCTTAGCCATTTTGATTTATCTTAATAGGGCACCATATGAATGAGGATTATTTCCTAGCAATATAGGAGTGGTAATAATAATAATAATAATAATAATAATAATAATAATAATAATAATCTTTATTTTTATATAGCGCTAACATTCCGCAGCGCTTTACAGTTTGCACACATTATCATTACTGTCCTCGATGGGGCTCACAATCTAAATTCCCTATCAGTATGTCTTTGGAATGTGGGAGGAAACCGGAGTGCCCGGAGGAAACCCACGCAAACACGGAGAGAACATACAAACTCTTTGCAGATGTTGTGCCACCGTGCCGCCCCAAAGTGGTATTTCTTTTTACCTTTGCTTTTTTATTGTTTGTTTGTTTTTTTGCACCTAGCCCTTTTTTCATGCACGGTCACTTGCACTTTAAGTTAGATATTTTTAATTGTGTCTAGTAACAGTTATGTTTTAATAACGCGTTGATATCCGCTGCTACTTTATCATTTTCTCTCGGATTTAGTAATTAGGCCCTTGCTGACAAATAGTCCTGATTTGTGTTTGGTATGCGGATTGTATTTGTTGCTAATATGTGGGTACAAGTTTTGCTTTTTTATTGTTATATGGCAGATCGCTGATCTCCAACCCATATTCCACAGAGACCACAAATTGAAAGACATATTTCCAGAACTACCATTTCTCTCCTACAAACAGCCTGCTAACTTAAGGAATCTCCTTGTCAGAAGTGTCCTCTTATCACCATTAGTGACTGGCACATTGCCATGTAACAATAAAAAAAGCAAAACTTGTACCCACAAATACAGTCTGCGCAGTATGCTTTGACCAACTGTGGGTAAAGCACAAAATCATTATTGCGCATGAGTCGCCCGCCAGGGCCGTGAGGTATTCACAGGGGGATGTCACAGTGGCGACCCGGTCTGTGGCCCTGGGCGCCAATGTAAAAGGGGAATTGAATAAAGTTTATGTTCGTGACGCCACCTGTGGTATTCGGTCAGTGGGGACCGACGCTGCTTTAAGGGATCCTCTGGGGTTATGTTATGGCAGCTACGGTAGATGGTGTAAGTTCCTACAGATGAAGTATTTCCCTGTTATGATACGGTGGTCCTGGAGCAACATGGAACGAGCTCTGAAGGACGTGGTAACTGTACTGACCGCAGTCCCTAAGCTCAACACAACACTAGAAGTAGCCGTGGGATGCTCCTAACTCTCCCTAGGCACCTCGTCACAGTCTAAGATCTAACTACCCCTAAAGATAGAAGCAGGAGAGCTATCTTGCCTCAGAGAAAATCCCCAAAGGATAGATTAGCCCCCCACAAATAATGACTGAGTGGAGAGGGAAAAGACATACACAGAATGAAACCAGGATGAGCACAGGAGGCCAGTCTAGCTAAATAGATAGGACAGGATGGAATACTGTGCGGTCAGTATAAAACACTACAAAAAATCCACGCAGAGTTTACAAAAAATCTCCACACCTGACTAAAGGTGTGGAGGGTAAATCTGCTTCCCAGAGCTTCCAGCAAGACAGAATTAATTCATACTGATAAGCTGGACAAACAAAGAAAGCACAGAACGGATAAGTCCACAATCTATGGACAGAAAAGAGCAAGCAAAAACTTACCTTTGCTGAACTGGTCAGGAAAACAGGGAAATCCCAAGAGCAGAACTCACAAAAGTGCCACTTACAACCACTGGAGGGAGCCCAAGAGCGGAATTCACAATATATCCCCAGGGCTTCCGGTGTGTAGATGGAATATGACGGCAAAGGGTGCAGTAAAGAACGAGGACACAGGTTTGCAGTCTTTTTACCTGGTTTACTGAAAACTTCAGGCAGCCACAGTCCAGGGTACCAGATCACAGGGCAGGCAGGGTCTGGCCGGCTTGGAAGCCTTCCTCTAGCGCGGTGGTGTTGTAGTCCTTTACTGCCTATGGCTTCTGCTAAGATTCTCACAGTTCTTCTCTGTCACCCATATAGGATCGGACACAAACCCGTACGGCAGGTGACTTGAGCCTTTTTACAGGATCTCTATCATGACCCGGGCTCTATGCCTCCATGTGCCTCCTGGGTATTGAGGCGGACAGCTAACTTGCAGTTCAGCTGTCCTGCCGGTCTCTGCTGTTAGTTGTAGAGTCCCTTACAACCTCAGTGTTTCGGGTGTTCTTTCCTTCTGTATCTGTGTCCAGGAGCTGCAGCACTTTCTTGTGGCTGCACAGCTCCTAATACGTTCTTCCTGCCTCAGACTGCTCCAGTCTGCTCTCTGGCACTATGTCTCTCAATCTGACTAACTTTTCCTCCAAACCACAATATATATAGGGGAGTCACCTAGGAATAGGATCAAAAGCTCCCCCTTGTGGCCTGGAGTGTGAACATGTTGTGTGCATTGTGATTACCTGATAAAGAAGATCTTTCATCGCTTACAAGCGTAACATCACTCTCCCCGTGAGGAAAGCAATGTCACTGTGACGACCAGGACCCTGGGGCGTCACACATGCGCCGGCTTTTTACCCCATGCTCTGTGCACCGGAAGTATTGCTGTGGAAATCTTGTGTTCCTGGACTTTGCATGGAAAGACTTCCAGGGCACAGACCGTCATGAAAAATGCCGGTGCATGTGCAATAATGAATTTTATGCTTTGCTCACTGTTGGGCAAAACATACTGCGCACGCGCGAGAGGGCATTTCAAGGCGCAGGAAAACAACGCCAACGCAGTAAAGAAGAAAAATAAATGCATAGAGCAAGGCAGGAGGTGGGGAGAGATGGTGAATAGGCCCCGCCAATCGGACCGGACTGGGGTAATTTACATAGGACCCCAGAGAGATTACAAAGGTATTTTCTCAGCAAAGGTGGGGGAACAGGGGATATGAAAGGTACTGCGGTAATGCAGAGCTCACGCTAAATTGAACGATATTTTTATCTCATATCGAAAAAAGGGGTGACAGATTCCCTTTAAATAGCCCCTCCCCACCACTACCCTTCACTGATTTTCTCAAGTACCACACCAGGATGGATGCAACAACTACTTTATTGAACTTCCCCTCTACAAATGTTCATATCACATATCAGACAGGAGGTTCAAGGGAGGGTATATAAGGGGTGCTGTCATGATAGACTCCTGGAAACACCATTATCGGTAGGACCAATTCCTTCTTTCCAGGACATCCCTCCTGACAGCACCACCAGGAGAAATACCAAATAACTCCCACTAGGGCAGAATTACTGCTTGGAGGACTTTTCTCTCAAAGGCCATCTGTTGATTTGACAGAATGTCCAACTTATAATGTCTGCAAAAGGTATTTGAATTTGAGCTCTCTGCAGATTTGATCCATAGATGCCCCAGCACTCCCTGCCCACAAAACCGAGAATGCTCTCAGCAAGTGAGCCCTGAGGTGTTCCGGCAGAGTCTTTCCTGCTGAGACATATGCTGCGCTAATTGTTGTTCTTTTATCCATCTTGCTAAGGCTACGTTCACATTTGCGTTGTGCGGTGCTGCGTCGGTGACGCAATGCACAACGCATGCAAAAACGCATGCAAAACGCAGCTTTTTGTGACGCATGCGTTCATTTTTTCATAATTTTTGGCGCAGAAAAAACTGCATCATGTAGCGTTTTCTGTTGCGCCAAAAAGACGCATGCGTCACAAAACGCAAGACAACGCATGTCCATGCGCCCCCCATGTTAAATATAGGGGCGCATGGCGCATGCGTCGCCGTGGCTGCGCCCGACGCAGCCCCGCACAACGCTAGTGTTAACGTAGCCTAAAGTAGCTTTTGAAGCTTTCTTCCCCCTGTTCTTTCTGGCCATCTGGACGAAGAGGTTTGAAGCAACTCTTCAGCTCTCTGTGAGCTTTAAGTATTGCAGAACTGTCCACTTTACATCCAAGGAGTGGAGAGAGAGTTCTTTCTCATTGCTGTAGTTCTGGCAGAAAGTGGGTAACACGATCTCCTGATTCCCGTGGAAGTCAGTAACTACCTTAGGAAGAAAAGCTGGATCCAATTTTAAGATGATATAGTCCTCCTGAATCTTTAATTATGGGTCTCTTATGGAAAGGGCCTGGCTCTCACCTAGACACCTCGCCGAAGTTATTGCTACTAGAAAGACTGCTTTTAATGTTACAGACCTTAGGCCTGCCTGGTCTAGTGGCTCGTATGGGCTTTTGCGTAGTTTATTTAAAACTAGATTGGGATCCCAGGGGGGCACCAAGCTAAGTATTATGGGTCTAATACACTGAGTAGCTTTAATGAATCTTTCTATCCAAGGATGGTTGGCCAATGGCTAGTCAAAGAATGACCCCAGAGCAGAAATCTGTACTTTCAACGTACTAGGCCTCAGACCCCTATCAAAGCCAGCCTGAAGGAAATTTAGAATATGAGGAATATCTTTGCCCTGAGTGGTGGAAATTGGAACTGTACTTTGTGAACAGAATTTCTTCCACACCTTTAGGTATATCTCCAAGGTTACCGACTTCCTGCTCTTTTGTATGTTAGAGATGACCGATTCTGACAAACTCCTTGATCTCAGGATCCAAGCTGACAGCTGTAACATCTCTAGATCCTGATGGAAAAGAGGGCCCTGCATCAAAAGATCCTGTCTTGGAGGTAGGAGAATTGGGTCTTTCACCGCCATCCGCTTCAATATAGAAAACCAGCTCCTTTTGGGCCAGTAGGGGACTATTAGGGTATGTGCACACGTACCTGTGAGGGCTGCGGATTTTTCCGCAGCAGATTTTATAAATCCGCAGTGCAAAACCGCTGCAGTTTTTCCTTGCGGTTTCTATTGCGGATTCCGCTGCAGGTTTACACCTGCAGTTTTCTATTGGAGCAGGTGTAAACCCGCAGCGGAATCCGCACAAAGAATTGACATGCTGTGGAATGTAAACCGCTGCGTTTCCGCGCGTTTTTTTCTGCAGCATGTGCATTGTGGATTTCATTTCCCATAGGTTTACACTATACTGTAAACGCATAGGAAACCGCCGCAGACCCGCAGCGTGTGGCCATACCCTAAGGATTACCGCTGTCCTGGATTTTCCTCAGTACTCGTATTAGAGCAACATCTGCATAGAGTTTGTATGTTCTCTCCATGTTTGCGTGGGTTTCCTCCGGGTACTCCGGTTTCCTCCCACATTCCAAAGACATACTGATAGGGAATTTAGATTGTGAGCCCCATTGGGGACAGTGATGATAATGTGTGCAAACTGTAAAGCGCTGCGGAATAGGTTAGCGCTATATAAAAATAAAGATTTATTTATTTTTTATTTAAGTGGTGGGACAGCATATACGAGCCCTGTATTCCAGGTCTGTGCCAAGGTGTCCACCCTGGTTGGGTTGGCTCTTGGATTTAAAGAGAAGAATTTCTTGTTTTTTGTATTTTTTCTGGAGGCAAATAAGTCTATTTCTGGTCTACCCTAGTCAGGGCCGGACTAGCCATCGGGCACTTCTGGCAAATGCCAGAAGGGCCGGTGCCAGTCGTGGGCCGCTCGATCCGCCTCCCCCAGCCGCGGCTGACTCACCCCCCTGCCGTCGCATTCAACTATACCGGCGTCTGTGACGCCGGTACAGTTGAATGCAATGATGGAGGAGAGAGCGTCTACAGACACTCCCTCTCCCATCATTCCCGGCTCTGCCTCTGACACTGCGGGTGCGCGATGACGTCATATCATTGCGCACCTGCTGTGTCCCGGGCAGACTGCAGCCGCTGAGACAGGAGCAGGAAGCAACGCGGGGCACGAGGAAAGGTGAGGAGAGTGTTTTTTTGTTTTTTTTTCTGGATTGTAGGGACATTCTCGGGGGGAGGAGGAGAGATGTGGGCTGTGCTGGATATACCCCTGTGCGGGCTGTGCTGGATATACCCCTGTGCGGGCTGTGCTGGATATACCACTGTGTGGGCTGTGCTGGATATACTACTGTGTGGGCTGTGCTGTATATGCTACTGTGTGGGCTGTGCTGTATATACTACTGTGTGGGCTGTGTTATCTACTATGTGGGCTGTGCTATATACTATGCGGGCTTTGCTATATACTATGGGGAGGCCATGTTATGTAATATGTGGCTGTGGTATATACTGTTGTGGGGTATATTATATTCTATGGGGGAGGTTGGGTTATATACTATATTATGGGGAGGTGGGCTGTATTATATTCTATGGGGTTACATTATACTCTGTGGGGTGGCTGCATTATACTCTGTGGGGTGGCTGCATTATACTGTGGGGTGGCTGCATTCTACTCTGTGGTTGCCGCATTATATTCTGTAGGGTGGTGGCTACATTATACTATATGTGGGCTGCATTATACTGTATCGAGGACTATGGGGAATACGTTATACTATATGAAGAACTATGGGGTGCATTATACTATGGGAAGTGAATTGTACTACATGGATGACTATGGCGGTGCATTATACTATATGGAGCACTATGAGGAGTGTATTATGCTATATGGAGGACTATGAGGAGTGTATTATACTATGTGGAGGACTGAGCAGTGTATTTTAATATATGGAGGACTATAGGGAGTGTATTATACTATATGGAGGACTGTGGGGTGTATTTTACTAAACAAGTAAAATGCTGCATATTCAGATTGTTTTTGCCGGAACAAAAATCATTGTTCTCAGCAGCACAGTGCCGCTGTAAACTGTAGATGTGCTGCTGATAACATGATACTGTATGGGGATCGGTTAGTGATCGTTCTGTCCCATCATTCTTTCTCAGACGGTGGAAAGAGACCGGGAAACAAGTGTTGAACAACTTCAGTATTGTCGATCAAACTCATTTAGCGGCCTGAACTCAGCGCTTGTAAATACAACAGAAATGCTTTTGTGTGATGTGCAATATGTTAGCATTTTGGGCCCCATTTTAAACTTTGCCTAGGGCCCCACTTTGCCTAAAACCGGCCCTGCCTACAAGTGTACAAAGATATTATACAGTCACCATGTGACAAGTGGGCCTGTGTAACTTCAAATGCCAGGGCTGAATTTTAGTCCCAGTCCGGCCCTGACCCCAGTTGAACAAAGACTTCTTCACTTAGAGACCATTCCAAGGGTTGAACCTTCTCCCTGCTTAGAAAGTCTGCGACCTGATTTTTGAGCCGCTCAGGTGTACTGCCATGATTGACATTACCGTGACTGCTGCCCAGCAAAATATTGTTTTTGATCGTTCCTGTAGGTGACGGTGTCTCGGGCCACCCTGATGTAGGAGAAAGGATTCTGTGGTGGAATTGTCCAAGAAGATCCTGACATGTTAAGTTTTTTAGCTTTTCCTGGCATCTTCTTAGTGCTTTCCAGACTACTCTGAGTTCCCTGTGGTTCGAGGATCTGTTGCGCACTGATGTGGACCATGTTCCTTAGAGATAATGTCCTAACGTGTGGGCTCCCCAACCCCTGAGGCTTGCCTCCATAGTGACGTTTATGCATGGAAACATTCTCCAGGGCCTTCCTTTTTTGAGGTTTGCTATTATGGTCCACCATGACAGAGACTGTTTTACTTCTCCAGACTCCCTGTCTTTCACTAGGGGGACTTGTCAGGGAGTCACAAAAACATTGAACTTTAGGAAGGCAAAGTTTGAACAGCTTAGAGATGCCCTTAATCTGGTAGACTGGGACAATATCCTCAGAAATAAGAATACAGATAATAAATGGGAAATGTTTAAGAACATCCTAAATAGGCAGTGTAAGCGGTTTATACCTTGTGGGAATAAAAGGACTAGAAATAGGAAAAACCCAATGTGGCTAAACAAAGAAGTAGGACAGGCAATTAACAGTAAAAAGAAAGCATTTGCACTACTAAAGCAGGATGGCACCATTGAAGCTCTAAAAAACTATAGGGAGAAAAATACTTTATCTAAAAAACTAATTAAAGCTGCCAAAAAGGAAACAGAGAAGCACATTGCTAAGGAGAGTAAAACTAATCCCAAACTGTTCTTCAACTATATCAATAGTAAAAGAATAAAAACTGAAAATGTAGGCCCCTTAAAAAATAGTGAGGAAAGAATGGTTGTAGATGACGAGGAAAAAGCTAACATATTAAACACCTTCTTCTCCACGGTATTCACGGTGGAAAATGAAATGCTAGGTGAAATCCCAAGAAACAATGAAAACCCTATATTAAGGGTCGCCAATCTAACCCAAGAAGAGGTGCGAAACCGGCTAAATAAGATTAAAATAGATAAATCTCCGGGTCCGGATGGCATACACCCACGAGTACTAAGAGAACTAAGTAATGTAATAGATAAACCATTATTTCTTATTTTTAGGGACTCTATAGCGACAGGGTCTGTTCCGCAGGACTGGCGCATAGCAAATGTGGTGCCAATATTCAAAAAGGGCTCTAAAAATGAACCTGGAAATTATAGGCCAGTAAGTCTAACCTCTATTGTTGGTAAAATATTTGAAGGGTTTCTGAGGGATGTTATTCTGGATTATCTCAATGAGAATAACTGTTTAACTCCATATCAGCATGGGTTTATGAGAAATCGCTCCTGTCAAACCAATCTAATCAGTTTTTATGAAGAGGTAAGCTATAGGCTGGACCACGGTGAGTCATTGGATGTGGTATATCTCGATTTTTCCAAAGCGTTTGATACCGTGCCGCACAAGAGGTTGGTACACAAAATGAGAATGCTTGGTCTGGGGGAAAATGTGTGTAAATGGGTTAGTAACTGGCTTAGTGATAGAAAGCAGAGGGTGGTTATAAATGGTATAGTCTCTAACTGGGTCGCTGTGACCAGTGGGGTACCGCAGGGGTCGGTATTGGGACCTGTTCTCTTCAACATATTCATTAATGATCTGGTAGAAGGTTTACACAGTAAAATATCGATATTTGCAGATGATACAAAACTATGTAAAGCAGTTAATACAAGAGAAGATAGTATTCTGCTACAGATGGATCTGGATAAGTTGGAAACTTGGGCTGAAAGGTGGCAGATGAGGTTTAACAATGATAAATGTAAGGTTATACACATGGGAAGAAGGAATCAATATCACCATTACACACTGAACGGGAAACCACTGGGTAAATCTGACAGGGAGAAGGACTTGGGGATCCTAGTTAATGATAAACTTACCTGGAGCAGCCAGTGCCAGGCAGCAGCTGCCAAGGCAAACAGGATCATGGGGTGCATTAAAAGAGGTCTGGATACACATGATGAGAGCATTATACTGCCTCTGTACAAATCCCTAGTTAGACCGCACATGGAGTACTGTGTCCAGTTTTGGGCACCGGTGCTCAGGAAGGATATAATGGAACTAGAGAGAGTACAAAGGAGGGCAACAAAATTAATAAAGGGGATGGGAGAACTACAATACCCAGATAGATTAGCGAAATTAGGATTATTTAGTCTAGAAAAAAGACGACTGAGGGGCGATCTAATAACCATGTATAAGTATATAAGGGGACAATACAAATATCTCGCTGAGGATCTGTTTATACCAAGGAAGGTGACGGGCACAAGGGGGCATTCTTTGCGTCTGGAGGAGAGAAGGTTTTTCCACCAACATAGAAGAGGATTCTTTACTGTTAGGGCAGTGAGAATCTGGAATTGCTTGCCTGAGGAGGTGGTGATGGCGAACTCAGTCGAGGGGTTCAAGAGAGGCCTGGATGTCTTCCTGGAGCAGAACAATATTGTATCATACAATTATTAGGTTCTGTAGAAGGACGTAGATCTGGGTATTTATTATAATGGAATATAGGCTGAACTGGATGGACAAATGTCTTTTTTCGGCCTTACTAACTATGTTACTATGTTACTATGTTATCCTGTTGTCCAAAGATGCCTCCTTGCCGTCCCATGCCGAAAGGACTTTCCGCTTTAGGATCCTTGAATGGACTTGACTCCATTGGATGCTGGGAATACACAAGGTCATTAAACCTAGAACTCTCATCGTCTTTCTGATGGAGATGTATTTTCGCTTTTGTATAGCCTGTATCTCCTGCCTGATTGTTTGCTGTTTGACTAGCGGAAGGAATTAATATTTCTGTTTGGAATCTAGGAGTACACCTAGAAACACTTTTTTCCTTTCTGGCTTGAGACTTGATTTTTTTTAGCTTATTAGCCATCCCATCTTCTCCAAGACTCACAAGGTTGATGTGAAAATTCCTTCCATGTGTTGTGGTGAGTCTGCTACCAGCAGTAGGTCGTCCAAGTATGGAATGATGAAGATGTTATTTTCTCTTAGGAAAGCCATAATTTCCACATGAGTTTTGTAAAAATTTGGGGTGCAGAGGAGAGATCGAATGGCAGGCACCAGAACTGGAAATGTTGTACCTTCCCCTGGTCTTTGATCGCAAACCTGAGGTATTTCTGATGCGAGGTATGCATAGGCACATGGTAATAACCACACTTTAGATCTAGCGGCAGTAGCGTAGCTACCGGGGGGGCAGAGGGGGCCATCGCCCCGGGCCCGGTGCTCAGAGGGGGCCCACCCTGAGCTACGCTACTGTAAATGTATCAATTTAATAAATAGTCCCCAAGACATATTATTCCTACAATGTTACCATGCATATAGTAGCATGTATATGCTAAATTGCATATTTCAAAAAGCAAAAAAGACTCAGAACGTCAGAAGTATATGATAATAAAGGAGGAAAATGAGTCAATGCTAGTGCAGCGCCCCAGAGATCTGATCGTTGCAGTAACGTCGCTCTGCCACTAAGGGGAGTGATGGTACGTCTGATGGCACTAAAGGAGTTCTTCTGACCATGTATCACCAGCACACATTACACTTCACACTCCGGCCGCTAGGGGGGAGAAAAAGGCTTTATTTATTGGGCCACTCCTCACACTGGTAATACTAGGGGTTGGATAGGAAGTTAGTCAGAAGCTGACTGGGTTGGATTCAGGCAACATCCCGTGACAGGGGGTGTTGCAGGGAGAAGATTCAGGGGGGGCCCTGTCAGGCATGGGAACCTGGCAGGTACCTAGCGAACAGAATAGAACATTACGGAACCGCGCCTGCACACCCCGCAGCAGTATCCTAAGAAAGAGACACGAAGCGAAGGATATTGTGGACAGTGAGAAACGAGATCAAGCACAAAGGAGAGCCCGTAGGAGTCGTGCCCGGAGAACGGCAACATCCTACTGAGGCGCGTAGCTGGTGGCCGGAACACCGAGGAAGTAACTGACTTTATGCCTTACTTCAAACTCCGCAGGACAGTTAATTATAGGTTGGCTGTCTACCTTACATCACCTAAGCAGACATAGGGGGCAACGCGTGGAGAGGGGCGTCTCTAGGGTCCCGGAAGAACTCCGAACCTACCCGTCAAACGGGTGCGTCCTAGCCATAGCATACCTGGAGGAAGGAGAACTATAAAGAACTGGAACGAATTAGAAAGAAACGAGAATAGAAGTTGTGAGGACTATCCCGAATGCTCAGCAGGGAAGCACTACAACACACAGGCGCTAGTGGTAGGCACTGATTTCCACCTGCAAAGAGAACTCTGGATGTCCAAAACAAAAGAAAAAAAAAAAAAAAAAAAAAAAAGTGAGCTGCACAGCCCTCCTTCTTTCAGCAGATCAGCAGCAGTGAGTGGTGACAGGCTGAGTTCAATGCAGGGGGTGCTCGCATGGAAGATAGATGCAAACTTGTAAATAGGAACAGAAAATGCGGCAGCACTCACCCATCTGTGGTCCAAAGCTTTATTCAAAACATGAAAAAGTACAGCCTTACGGTCCGAGGGAGTGCAGATGAACGGGAGGTGAGCAGGTGAACGACGACGGCCGTTTCGCGCTGATCCAAGCGCTTCTACGGGTCTCTTCCCGTAGAAGCGCTTGGATCAGCGCGAAACGGCCATCCGTTCCTATTTACAAGAGAACTCTGGATGTGCCTTCGGACCGGCCGGTCTCAGACAGCCTTGTTAACTGTGCTCTGGATTGAGGATCTTGAAGTCTTCAGTAAAGAGGTAAAGAGACTGCAACCCTGTGTCCTCGTTATTGTCTGCACCTCACACCATCACCATCCACCTTACTGGGAAGCCCTGGGGACATACTTCACCTGTGGGAAGGTATACCATCTAGCTGCCATCACATCACCCCAGTGGACCCCAAGCAGCGTCGGTCACCCTGACCGAACACCACAGGTGGCGTCACAAACCCTTGACAGACTCGTATCACCTTTCATTGGACGCCCCTTAGCAGGGTCACGGACCGGGTCCAGCCACCGTGACATCCCCATAACTGAGCCAGCAGCGGACCGGTACCGAGTAACCCGCGGCCCTGCGTCTGGGGGCGCTCCAATTTGGCGTCATGAACAGGATCGTACTTAAGCCTGAGAAGCAGGTCATGTGTGCCTTGGAACTGTGATTAAATTGTGCTTGAACCGTGATTTATTGCAAGGACTGTGTATTGCTGATTGCCGCAAGATTCCCGCCAAAACCGCCACCATTACAGCGACACGAGGAGTGCAGGAGAAGAAGAAGGGCGTGGAGTGTGGGTGTGGAAAAGCTGAGACGCGCGAACAGTCATGACCGCCCAGTCCAAATATTTGTGTACCTTGAGGATGTGTCCGTAAGCGGCCGAGATACACCTCCTGATTCTCAATGGAGGGCAGAGACAGAGAAAACGGAACCGCCCATGAAGGAGAGAGCGGGAAAGAGATCGGGAAGCAACCCATGTGGAGGATGCCATGGCCAGTCGCTCGGACCCAGAATGCGGGGTTGAAGCAGAGGGCTCCCCCAGCTAACCGGATGAGCACAGCAGCCAGATCTCCACGGCTGGGACCGGTCTCCTGCAGGGTGAGATGGAGGACTTGATGGAACAGCTTCTTCAGTGGTGGCTGGAGACCAAGGCCTCGTGCCAGGAGGCAACGGCGGAGGAACCTCCGACACCGGATCCTTTGCCATCACCGGAGCCGGCAGCAATGGAGGAAGCCGCATCGGCCGGTGAGTCTGCTGACCCCGTTCCACAGGCGGAGGACCTGCTGATAGGCCTTGTCCTGGCACCCCCTTCCCCTGGGCTCCACACCCGTCAGCGCCTTCCACACTGGGACTGGGCCACGGGCATGGAACACTTCCTAAAGGCCCCGATCTCGCCGATCACCATGCCAGGCGAGGTCTATGCTGAGCGCTCAGTATGTCGCTGAGTGAACCCGGGATCTAACTTCATGGGGTTCCCCGGGGTGAAGACGCAGGAAGGGGAGATGGTGGAGGCTCTCAGCTGGGAAGACTACCAGGCCCAGCTGGATCGGCAGTGGGAGGAGCAGGAGAGGAGGTATCCTTGATGCAAACAACTGGCTAAGACGATGGTGCAGACAACAAGGATTCGGATTCCTGGACCACGGTGTGAATTACTGGTATGATGGACTCCTCGCCAGAGACGGACTACACCTCAACAAACCTGGGAAACACACATTCGCCAGAAGACTCGCTACACACATCAGGAGGGCGTTAAACTAGAAGAAGAGGGGACGGGAAGAAAAACATTAGACTCGAACAAAGACGACCCAGGAAAACATACTCTGAAGGGAGGTAAGAACATTTCTAAAACAATCCACAGTGAGGAGATTGGAACAAAACAAAATCCTCTAAACTGCATGCTCGCAAACGCCAGAAGCCTGACAAACAAGATGGAAGAACTAGAAGCAGAAATATCTACAGGTAACTTTGACATAGTGGGAATAACCGAGACATGGTTAGATGAAAGCTATGACTGGGCAGTCAACTTACAGGGTTACAGTCTGTTTAGAAAGGATCGTAAAAATCGGAGAGGAGGAGGGGTTTGTCTCTATGTAAAGTCTTGTCTAAAGTCCACTTTAAGGGAGGATATTAGCGAAGGGAATGAGGATGTCGAGTCCATATGGGTTGAAATTCATGGAGGGAAAAATGGTAACAAAATTCTCATTGGGGTCTGTTACAAACCCCCAAATATAACAGAAAGCATGGAAAGTCTACTTCTAAAGCAGATAGATGAAGCTGCAACCCATAATGAGGTCCTGGTTATGGGGGACTTTAACTACCCGGATATTAACTGGGAAACAGAAACCTGTGAAACCCATAAAGGCAACAGGTTTCTGCTAATAACCAAGAAAAATTATCTTTCACAATTGGTGCAGAATCCAACCAGAGGAGCAGCACTTTTAGACCTAATACTATCTAATAGACCTGACAGAATAACAAATCTGCAGGTGGTCGGGCATTTAGGAAATAGCGACCACAATATTGTGCAGTTTCACCTGTCTTTCACTAGGGGGACTTGTCAGGGAGTCACAAAAACATTGAACTTTAGGAAGGCAAAGTTTGAACAGCTTAGAGATGCCCTTAATCTGGTAGACTGGGACAATATCCTCAGAAATAAGAATACAGATAATAAATGGGAAATGTTTAAGAACATCCTAAATAGGCAGTGTAAGCGGTTTATACCTTGTGGGAATAAAAGGACTAGAAATAGGAAAAACCCAATGTGGCTAAACAAAGAAGTAAGACAGGCAATTAACAGTAAAAAGAAAGCATTTGCACTACTAAAGCAGGATGGCACCATTGAAGCTCTAAAAAACTATAGGGAGAAAAATACTTTATCTAAAAAACTAATTAAAGCTGCCAAAAAGGAAACAGAGAAGCACATTGCTAAGGAGAGTAAAACTAATCCCAAACTGTTCTTCAACTATATCAATAGTAAAAGAATAAAAACTGAAAATGTAGGCCCCTTAAAAAATAGTGAGGAAAGAATGGTTGTAGATGACGAGGAAAAAGCTAACATATTAAACACCTTCTTCTCCACGGTATTCACGGTGGAAAATGAAATGCTAGGTGAAATCCCAAGAAACAATGAAAACCCTATATTAAGGGTCACCAATCTAACCCAAGAAGAGGTGCGAAACCGGCTAAATAAGATTAAAATAGATAAATCTCCGGGTCCGGATGGCATACACCCACGAGTACTAAGAGAACTAAGTAATGTAATAGATAAACCATTATTTCTTATTTTTAGTGACTCTATAGCGACAGGGTCTGTTCCGCAGGACTGGCGCATAGCAAATGTGGTGCCAATATTCAAAAAGGGCTCTAAAAGTGAACCTGGAAATTATAGGCCAGTAAGTCTAACCTCTATTGTTGGTAAAATATTTGAAGGGTTTTCTGAGGGATGTTATTCTGGATTATCTCAATGAGAATAACTGTTTAACTCCATATCAGCATGGGTTTATGAGAAATCGCTCCTGTCAAACCAATCTAATCAGTTTTTATGAAGAGGTAAGCTATAGGCTGGACCACGGTGAGTCATTGGACGTGGTATATCTCGATTTTTCCAAAGCGTTTGATACCGTGCCGCACAAGAGGTTGGTACACAAAATGAGAATGCTTGGTCTGGGGGAACATGTGTGTAAATGGGTTAGTAACTGGCTTAGTGATAGAAAGCAGAGGGTGGTTATAAATGGTATAGTCTCTAACTGGGTCGCTGTGACCAGTGGGGTACCGCAGGGGTCAGTATTGGGACCTGTTCTCTTCAACATATTCATTAATGATCTGGTAAAAGGTTTACACAGTAAAATATCGATATTTGCAGATGATACAAAACTATGTAAAGCAGTTAATACAAGAGAAGATAGTATTCTGCTACAGATGGATCTGGATAAGTTGGAAACTTGGGCTGAAAGGTGGCAGATGAGGTTTAACAATGATAAATGTAAGGTTATACACATGGGAAGAGGGAATCAATATCACCATTACACACTGAACGGGAAACCACTGGGTAAATCTGACAGGGAGAAGGACTTGGGGATCCTAGTTAATGATAAACTTACCTGGAGCAGCCAGTGCCAGGCAGCAGCTGCCAAGGCAAACAGGATCATGGGGTGCATTAAAAGAGGTCTGGATACACATGATGAGAGCATTATACTGCCTCTGTACAAATCCCTAGTTAGACCGCACATGGAGTACTGTGTCCAGTTTTGGGCACCGGTGCTCAGGAAGGATATAATGGAACTAGAGAGAGTACAAAGGAGGGCAACAAAATTAATAAAGGGGATGGGAGAACTACAATACCCAGATAGATTAGCGAAATTAGGATTATTTAGTCTAGAAAAAAGACGACTGAGGGGCGATCTAATAACCATGTATAAGTATATAAGGGGACAATACAAATATCTCGCTGAGGATCTGTTTATACCAAGGAAGGTGACGGGCACAAGGGGGCATTCTTTGCGTCTGGAGGAGAGAAGGTTTTTCCACCAACATAGAAGAGGATTCTTTACTGTTAGGGCAGTGAGAATCTGGAATTGCTTGCCTGAGGAGGTGGTGATGGCGAACTCAGTCGAGGGGTTCAAGAGATGCCTGGATGTCTTCCTGGAGCAGAACAATATTGTATCATACAATTATTAGGTTCTGTAGAAGGACGTAGATCTGGGTATTTATTATGATGGAATATAGGCTGAACTGGATGGACAAATGTCTTTTTTCGGCCTTACTATGTTACTATGTTACTATGTATCAGGCCGGACGAGAGGCCCACTACCGGCAGGACCTCGCGGTGAAGGACCGGGCCCGCAAAGACCGTACCACCCACCAGGCCCAGTGCAGGCAGGGCACCATTGTGGATTTTAAGCTCCGTGGGGGATGGGGCTTCATCAAGGAGCCAGACTTGTATTCAGAGGTCTTCGTAAACCGGAGGGATGTGGAGTCCCATCTCAAAGAGGGACACCCGGACCGGGATCTCTACCCGGGGGACGAGGTCACCTATACTCGGCACTTTGGGGAAAGGCGGTGGTTCGCCCTGAATGTTCATAAGCAGCAAGGCCCCGTGACATCATCAACCAAAGCATCGGAGAAGCCATCCCCCATAGCAAGGGTGCCCCCTTGTGACTGGACAACTGCCATCACCAAAACTACGGTGGTGACCCCCACGTGCACCATTGTTAAGATCACCACTTGCACCGTGGACACCACTACCACTGTGGTGGCCGAAAGCCCAGCTTCAGGAGTGGTTAGTACCCCGGCCGTTGCAGGGTTCAGAACAATCGCCACCCAGACCCCTGCCTGGAGCGAAGGATCTCCTGTAACTACACCTAGTGCCCGCAAGTATCCGGCTGGATGGCCCCGCTCACTGTTGCCTGCGGAGCTACAACCACCAACATTAAAGAAATAAACCTCGAAGGCCCGCATTTGTATATAGTTAACCTCTTGTTTTTTCTTGCTGCTAAAACCCGTAGGGGTTAGAGAGAGAGAGACTCCTGAGAACCGTAGAACGATAGCTGGTTGCGACAATGACAGAAGGCCCAGCCAAGGAGCTAGGCGGTCCTGCATTGGTGAAGTTAGAAAGAAAAGAAAAAGTTGAGTTTGTCTTATAATAATATAATAATAATAATCTTTATTTATATAGCGCCAACATATTCCGCAGCGCTTTACAGTTTAACAGTTTCAAACACAAAAGTCATAAGTAACAACGTTAACAATACAATAATTAAAGCAAAATAAGACGACCCTGCTCGTGAGAGCTTACAATCTACAATAATATCTTATTATTGTCTACTATAGTCTTATAGTACTTTATAGTAAACCTTTAGTGGGTTCAGCTTATACGCCCTTAAAGGAGACGTTAAATTATTGTTCAGAAGTTGCACTTAGTAGAATACCCGGAAGTTATTTATAGTCAATGTTATTTAAAATATTTAACCTTGTTTTGTTTGTAACATTCAAGTGTCCTCACCTCCCATAAAGGGAAGCATTGTTCTAATTACTTGTTCAAGCATTCCAAAATTTTCTATGTCTTTTGCTAACATGTATTGTTGTTCTTCTTCCCAGTCCAGGAGTACTGGATTTAACCGGGTGGGGGGAGTGCAGCGCCCCAGAGATCTGGTCGTTGCAGTAACGTCGCTCTGCCACTAAGGGGAGTGATGGTACGGCTGATGGCACTAAAGGAGTTCTTCTGACCAGGTATCACCAGCACACCTTACACTTTACACTCCGGCCGCTAGGGGGAGAAAAAGGCTTTATTTATTGGGCCACTCCTCACACTGGTGAAACTAAGGGTTGGATAGGAAGTTAGTCAGAAGCTGACTGGGTTGGATTCAGGCAACATCCCATGGCAGGGGGTGTTGCAGGGAGAAGATTCAGGGGGGCCCTGTCAGGCGTGGGAACCTGGCAGGTACCTAGCGACCAGAATAGAATGTTACGGAACCGCGCCTGCACACCCCGCGGCGGTATCCTAAGAAAGAGACACGAAGCGAAAGATATTGTGGACAGTGAGAATCGAGATCAAGCACAAAGGAGAGCCTGTAGGAGTCGTGCCCGGAGAACGGCAACATCCTACTGAGGCGCATAGCCGGTGGTCGGAACACCGAGGAAGTAACTGACTTTATGCCTTACTTCAAACTCCGCAGGACAGTTAATTATAGGTTGGCTGTCTACCTTACATCACCTAAGCAGACATAGGGGGCAACGCGTGGAGAGGGGCATTTCTAGGGTCCCGGAAGAACTCCGAGCCTACCCGTCAAACAGGTGAGTCCTAGCCATAACATACCTGGGGGACGGAGAACTAGAAAGAACTGGAACGAATTAGAAAGAAACAAGAATAGAAGTTGTGAGGACTATCCCGAATGCTCAGCAGGGAAGCACTACAACACACAGGCGCTAGTGGTAGGCACTGATTTCCACCTGCAAAGAGAACTCTGGATGTGCCTTCGGACCGGCCGGTCCCAGACAGCCTTGTTAACTGTGCTCTGGATTGAGGATCCTGAAGTCTTCAGTAAAGAGGCAAAGAGTCTGCAACCCTGTGTCCTCGTTATTGTCTGCACCTCACACCATCACCATCCACCTTACTGGGAAGCCCTGGGGACATACTTCACCTGTGGGAAGATATACCATCTAGCTGCCATCACATCACCCCAGTGGACCCCAAGCAGCGTCGGTCACCCTGACCGAACACCACAGGTGGCGTCACAAACCCTTGACAGACTCGTATCACCTTTCATTGGATGCCCCTTAGCAGGGTCACGCACCGGGTCCAGCCACTGTGACATCCCCAGAACTGAGCCAGCAGCGGACCGGTACCGAATAACCCGCGGCCCTGCCTCTGGGGGCGCTCCACTGGTAGTTTACAAAAGTGAACAAACTTTATTAAATATCAATGTAGATAAAGTTAAAACCATTAATGTACATGCACATAGTTCATTGAGCAATCAGTATATAATGTAACAATATGAGGTACATGACAGAATTCCAACTAAGTGAGTACCGGTAAAACGTGCCTGCACAAATGGGCTCTGATATGTACAGTAGTATAGTATAAAGTAGTCGCTGTAGCGCAACAATACACAGCATAACGCCACAGTTGCATAAGTGAATGAGGCTGAATAGTGTAATAAGTGAACAGAGGGCTTGAAAGCAGTACAGATCCCTGTGAATACTAGCTGCTCATAATCTTATCCACTCTGAACAACCCAAAGCATATAAGGGCCTATATCAGCCAATTTAGCAACCTACTGTCATCAACAGCGTGAGCCACAGTGACATATAGTTACAAACAGTAATTACCCATATTATGGCAGGCAGGCGTCCCGGGCCTCACTCCCCAACGCACGTTTCGGTGTGAGTCCACCTTCTTCAGGGGGCGTGGCTTCAATGGTAACTAGTAGTGATGGGTAGTTCGTGAGTGAGTAGTTCAAAATGAACTAATCTTCAGAGTGAACTAGTTCATCTAGTTCACCATCCTGACAGATTAGTTCATTAGTGGGAGGAGACAGAGAGTGATCCCTCACACAGCTCCTCACACTGAAGATCCCTGCTCTCACACTTGCTCTTTATAGCTCCTGATGCTGGAAAATGATAATTACTTACGGGTAATTTGATTTTCCGGAACCATGACAGCGCCGCACGTGAGAGATGGCATCCGCCCCCAGGAACAGGAAACCTGTAGCAGAGATATAAGAATGGGGCGGCCCCTCTCTCCTCAGTTTGTTTGCAGAGTATGGAAGATGACCGCTTTGTTAGTACACAGTTATGTATCATATTTACATTTGTATAGCCATTTCGTTAGCTCTTGTGTACACACATGCTTTGTACATATACATTTATCCATATACAATAAGTTTTTTTTTTTTTTTTGTGAATCACACAACCATCACCAAGATAGGGCGGGAATTAATGCGGCGCTGTCATGGTTCCGGAAAATCAAATTACCCGTAAGTAATTATCATTTTTCCCTTCACCATGACAGCGCCGCACGTGAGAGGAAAAAATAGAAGATTCCTAGGGTGGGACGACAGCAGACAACACCTTTCTCCCAAAAGACAAGTCTGATTGACCTAAGTCTAACCTATAGTGTCGGAAGAAGGTAGAGGGTGATGACCATACTGCCGCTTTACAAATCTGTTCTATCGAGGCGTTAGCCCTTTCCGCCCAAGAAGTGGCTATAGCACGCGTGGAGTGAGCCGTAACACCCTGTGGGGGAACTTGACCAGAAAAAGAATACGAAAGTGAAATAGCCGTACGCAGCCACCGTGCAATAGTTGCCTTTGAGGCCTTTTTTCCCCTGTTTGTCCCCTGATAGGTGACAAAAAGGGCCGATGACTGACGCCAGGAATTTGTGGCCTCTAAGTATTGAAGGAGGCAGCGTCTGACATCGAGACAATGGAAGGTCTTCTCTCCCTGGGATTTTGGTTGGGAACAAAAAGAGGGCAGAATAATTTCCTGGTCTCTATGAAATTTAGAATTGACCTTCGGAAGAAAGGCAGGGTCGGTTTTAATAACTACTTTGTCATCATGGAAAGTAGTGTAAGGAGGGTTCACCGACATAGCTTGTAACTCACAAGTACGGCGGGCAGACGTTAAGGCAACTAGGAGAACCGTTTTTAGAGTCAAGGATTTTATTGATATAGAATCCAGAGGTTCAAAGGAGGAAACGGTAAGAGCCTTTAAAACTAAATTCAAATCCCAGGGAGCTATCTTAGGTATTAATTTTGAGGGTCTGGAAGTAAAGGAGGCTCGAATGAACCTATAGATCCAAGGGTGGTCAGCAAGTTTTTGATCGAACAGTGCACCAAGGGCAGAGACCTGCACCTTTAAGGTGTTAGTAGACAGACCTTTTTCCAACCCTTTTTGGAGAAATTCAAGAATTTCTTTTACTGGGACCTGTTGACCAGAGTCAGACAACTGTCGTCCCAAAAAATCTAGGAATTTTTGCCAGATTTTTTGGTGTTTGTCTGAGGTGACCTTTTTCCTGCTAGCAAGCAATGTGGTCACCAAAGGGCTTGAGAATCCTTTTGCTAACAGAAGTCCCCTTTCAAGTTCCAGGCGGTGAGATGCAATCTGTGAACTTGGGGATGTTGAACTGGCCCTTGGTATAGGAGATCCGGAGCATCCGGAAAGATCCACGGGTCCGAGACAGACATGCGCCTGAGCCACGTGAACCACGCTCTCTTCGGCCAAAAGGGAGCTATGAGGATCACTCGTGCTTTGTCCTCCCGAATTTTCCTGAGGACTGCCGGGATTAATGGTATTGGGGGGAATGCGTATGCTAGATGGAAGTTCCACCGATACAGGAACGCGTCTACCCCCTCCGGGTGCTCTCTTGGGTTCAGAGAATAGAACCTCTTCACCTTCCGATTTTGTTTTGTGGCGAACAGGTCTACGTCTGGAACGCCCCAGCTGGCACATATTTTCCCAAATACTTGCTGGTTCAGGGACCACTCCCCCTGATGTAACGTGTGACGGCTTAAGTAGTCGGCTACTTGATTCTCTGATCCTTTCAAGTATGTTCCGGTTAGCGAAAGAAGGTTGTTTTCGGCCCATATAAAAAGTTCTTTGGCCTCTGCCATAAGGGATGTTGATCTTGTGCCCCCTTGGCGGTTTATATAAGCTATTGTTGTGTTGTTGTCGGATAACACTACCACATGTCTTCCCAGAATTCTTTCCCCTATATGAAGAAGTGCTAGTCTCACCGCAGACAATTCTTTTAGATTGGAGGACGCTGTTGTCATTGGGCTTCCCCATTGACCCTGTAGGACCTGATCTCCCAAATGTGCCCCCCAACCCCACGGACTCGCATCGGTAGTAATGACTACTGGATCTCGTACTGACCATGGCACTGCGTTGGTTAGATTTTCTGTTTTCAGCCACCACTCTAGTGAGTTTTGAACTTCTGGTGACAGAAGAATCTTCCGATTCAGATTGTATGGATTTTTTTCTTGTTCGGCTAGTATCTGCCATTGTAACTCCCGTGTGTGGCTTTGTGCCCATCGCGTTGCTGGAATCGTTGCCGTTAGGACCCCTAGGAGTGACATTGCGTTTCTCAGAGAGATAGTCTGTTGTAATTGGAATGACTCTACCCTCTGTTGGATAGATTGAACTTTCCTCTGTGGGAGGACACACTCCTGCTTGACTGAATCTAACACAATTCCGAGGAATTCTTGGGTTTGAGTTGGGACAAGCCTTGATTTTTTCAGGTTTATCATCCATCCTAAATTGGTCAGTACCTCCAGCACCCTTGCGGCCGCACTTTTGCAACTTTCTTTGGACGATTTTTTGATAATGGCAAAAAACAAATAGGGTACCAACATTATGTCTTCTTTCCTGACGAAAGATGCTACTTCGGAAATAATTTTTGTGAATATACGAGGCGCAATGGCTACCCCAAAAGGAAGACATTGATATTGTAGATGGACGGGGGTTTTTCCCAGATTTACCACCAATCTTAGGTATTGTTGGTGTTGGACGGCGATTGGCACATGGTAGTAAGCGTCTGTAAGATCGATCACAACCATGTAACAGTTTGGGTCGAGTACTTTTACTGCGGTCTTTAAAGTCTCCATCTTGAACTTGTCTATTTGAATGTAATGGTTTAGGGCTTTTAGGTTGAATATTACCCTCAGCGAGCCGTCTGGTTTTGGTGTTAGAAATAAAGTGCTGTAGAACCCTTTCCCTATCTCTTGATGGGGTACTTCTACTAACACTTCTTTTTGCATGAGGAGATAAATTTCTCTTTCCAATATGGCCTGATTTTTTCCCCCCACCTGGGTCATTTTTACACGATTTGGTGGGAGGTTGGAGAATTTGAACTTTAGACCTTCTGACAACAAATTTGTTATCCAATGAGAAGCCGGCAGTGCTGCCCAGTGATGGACAAACCGCCGGAGTCTTCCCCCCACCGGAATCCTGGCGTCACTGATTTTTGGGATCAGGCTTGGGGGGAGGTTTGTTGAAAAGGAATCCCCTTTCCTTTCGCTCTCTCCAGGGTCTGCCTCGACTAGACCTGTCATCTGATCGGCCGCGGGTCCCTCTATATCCACCACGAAAGGACGAACGAGAGGTATCCCATCGGCGCCTGGGGAAGGAAGGGGGTGGAAACCGCTTCTTTTTGTCCGACGCTTTCTCAAGGATCTCGTCTAGAGATTTGCCAAAAAGGTATTGCCCTTCACAGGGTACTCCGCAGAGTTTGACCTTTGATTGGAAGTCAGCCGTCCAATTTTTCAGCCATAATGTTCTCCTTCCTGAATTAGATAAGGCACACACGCGTGCGGCACTTCTAACTGAATCTATCGAGGCATCTGCTAGGAATCTTGCGGCGCCTTGCAGAGAGGGCAATGCTTCCAGAAGCCTCTCTCTTGGGCATTTGTTTTTGATTTGGTCACTTAACTCCTCTAACCACTTGACCATAGCACGTGCCGTGCAAGTGGCAGCAACCCCGGGTTTAAATGACCATGTCGCTGCTTCCCAAGCCGACTTTAGAAAAGCATCTGCTTTTTTGTCGAGGGGGTCCCTTAGGGCTCCCATGTCTTCAAATGGTAACGCAACCCCCTTAGAAGTGCTGGCGATGGCTGCATCTAACTTAGGCGCCTTATCCCACTTCTCACAGACCTCCTCATCAAAGGGGTATTTGCGTTTTAATGCCTGAGGGACAGACATCTTTTTATTAGGCTTTTTCCACTCACGTTTTATTAATTTAATTATGTTATCATGGAAGGGGAAAAACTTTCGCTTCTTCTCCTCCAAGTTGCTAAACATGGTGTCTTGGATTGTCCGTGGTTCTCTAGGGGTCTCTACTCCCATAGTCGTTCTGACAAGTTTGAGCAGCTTTCCAATGTCCTCCGACTGAAAGCATGGGCGGCCATACTCCTCATCTGAGGAGTCTAAATCTGAGGCATCAGAGGGGGTTAAGGCTCCCGGCTCATCCCCTGAATCTACATCCGACCCTTGTTCACTTGTTGGGGGAGGGGGGGTCTCCTTTGTGTGATGTCTCAACTGTTCTTTAACTGTAGATTTAACTTCCTCCCGTATGATTGTTTTAATGTTTTGTAATAGGGAAGAAGATTCCTCCGCAACTGTTCTGTCAATACAGGGCTGGCAGATCTTTTTGTTGTATAGCCTAGGGAGTTTTTCTTTACATAGTGGACAGACCCTATTCTTTTGCTTGGAGGTGGCTTTCCCTTCCTACAAAACACAGTGTACAGGTATCAGTGTGTGCGTAGCTTGCCTTACAAAGGCACTCACCCCTCCAGGACCCTGGGTACCCCTGCAGCTTGAGTGTCTTCCGACATTTTAGGCGCAGGCATCAGCAGCTCCGGATCTACCGCTGGTTCGGTCATCTCCGTCTGAAGAGCAGGACCAGCGACTCCTCTTTGCTGCCGTATTTTATAGAGGAGCGGTGTTCGCGCCACTGGATCAGCTTCCGCCCGGAAGTGTCCAGCACACCGGCTCCCTCGGCGTGTGACGTCACTTCCTGCGACCGGAAGTCGTCATCCCTCACTTCGGCGCCAGCGTCAGTGAGGGACACGCCCCCGCAACCCCGGACCGGCCTCTTGCACAGAGCGGTCGCCGGGGAGTCCAGCAAGGAAAGGGATGGCGCGGACCCAGCAGCCCGACACCGGACAGCACCGCACGCGATGCCGCCGAGTACGGCTGGCTTCCCCGCGGACCTCGGCCTCCGGACCGGACTCATCAGAGGGGGTATCCCTCCGGAGGTAGGAGCTCTGCGACAGGCGTCCACCTGCAGGAACAGGAAACCAAACTGAGGAGAGAGGGGCCGCCCCATTCTTATATCTCTGCTACAGGTTTCCTGTTCCTGGGGGCGGATGCCATCTCTCACGTGCGGCGCTGTCATGGTGAAGGGAAAAAGAAGGTAGTAAAACACTATACCACACATCAAATAGTAAATAGAAATATAATAGTAATAATAAAAACTGAAATTGTACAGTAGACAGACACAGCTCATGTGTGTATGAGAGAGTGTTCTGTGCTGTGGTTCATGCCCCTAACCAGTCTTTGTGATAAGATCCGCCTCCTGTAGAGGATCAGCCTCAATACAGAACAGCTAGTTCAGCAGTTCATATAGTTCATTTAGTTCGCATAGTTCATTTAGTTCACAGGTCACATGACATGATGCATTCCCTATCAGCTCCTCCCAGGATAGGGTGGAGAATTATCAGGCTGTCTAATAGGAAGATTTTCTTTGCCCCATAGCAACCAATCACAGGTCAGCTTTCTGATACTGCAGTAGTGCAGTGCAGTGCTCTGCCAAGTGAAATCTGAGCTGTGATTGGTTGCTATGGGCATTTACTGTGCGGCAGCTGGTAAATCTGTAGTTCTGCGTAGTTTCACCACATCTCTTCCTTTTGCCACCTACTGCAGTGGTGTGAAATGAATACTGTCTGCTCAGTGCTCAATACCAGAGACTGCAAGTGACCATAATGTGTGCAGATAATACACTGAAGAGAAGCCAGGAATGGAATCATTTCACACTTAGGCTACGTTCACATTTGCGTTGTGCGCCGCTGCGTCGGTGACGCAACGCACATAAAAACGCACCAAAACGCACGCAAAAACGCTGCATTTTGCGACGCATGCGTCCTTTTTTGCCGAAATGTGGACGCAAGAAAAATGCAACTTGTTGCGTTTTCTGCGCCCGACGCTTGCGGCAAAAAAAACGCATGCGTCGCACAACGCATGTCCATGCGTCCCCCATGTTAAATATAGGGGCGCATGACGCATGTGTCGCCGCTGCGTCGCCCGACGCAAACACGCAAAACACTAATGTGAACGTAGCCTTAGTGGAGATCAGAAGAAAGCAAAATGTTCCTACTGCTCAAATGTGATGTGTAGCTTGCGGTTCTGTGGGCAATCAGTCACGTCATTTAAATAATATTAATAATAATATATATTTCACAAAGAAATTACTAACTTGAATAAATAACTTTTGAATTTTTTTTCTCCAGACTGAGCACCCCTTTAATAAGAGTTTGTTATGTAATGATCAGATGTATTATCTATTTCTGATCATTTTAACAAAACTATAACCCGTCCTAGGAGCCACAGCTTCTGTGTAACGAACTAGAACTGATCCATCTCTTCTCAGCAGAATCCAGAGAATGACTGAACTAAATGAACTAAATGAACTAATCTTTTGAACTAATCTTTTCAGTGAACTAGTTCATGGTGAACTAATCACCAAAATGAACTAGATTTCCCATCACTAGTAACTAGTCCCTCCCTAGATATCCGGCATGCGAGATCACCTGATACAAGAGCACCAATACAGGTGATCTACACACATAGGCGCTCAATCTAATGTCCATGAGTAGCTGCCGTGCATCCATGTCATCATCCCCGCAGCAGAGTTACGTGGGGCAGCCGGCGCCAACCCCCACCACGCAGCAGAGCAGAAGGAGAGGAGGCAATGCAGCACGGCGATAAGCGGACACAGAAGAGCCAGGCGCATGCGCGCAAAAGTGTCACAGCAGCATCATTCCGCATCAAAGTACATAGATACTAAGTCCATACATAATCAAACATCATGAATGGAACAATATATAATACAGACATAAATCACATTGAGATACATAAGATTCCAATATAGATGCCCTAGATAAATACATTATATAAACACGTAGCGATCGTAAGACACAGATAGATACACATCCGCCTAACCATCCTGCAGGATAGGTCACATGGAACGGCCGGCGCCTAGCCACTACAATGCACCAGACCAAACAGGAAGTGTGGCAAAGAGGTGCGCAAAGCCGCGAGTGCCAAAGATCGCATTAAAGCATACATAGATAATTATATTATTAAAAATGACAGTAGTCATTAACAGTATACTAATAGGACCACATATAGTACATAGATGGACAACGTCTGTATAATGTCACTTCATCAAATGATTGATAGACTGCCATAAGTTCAGTCATAAAGGTTACAGTATACTAATATTGTTATAAAATATTGATCAGTCCATATTGAAGTCTCACATCTCTTCATTATATGCTGAAATAGATGTAATCGGAACAGCTCTTCATATAGATTAAAGCGCAGATCATCTGCAGGATAAAAGGAAGCATTTTGGACGGACATGTCATAGATATTCACAAGCAGGGTGCAGCGGACCCAAACAAAATAGCAAATGCACAGGTGCGATACCTAATGAAACAGCCAGCCTTCAATAAGGGTTTGGCCGTGTGGTACACCAATGCACTAAGATAAAATACTCTGTATGTGGCGTGTTCACACAAGGAATGCAAAGCGTCTGGCTGCAGCCTATTAATGACGCCATATGGCGGGCTGCCAAGTGCTAAAATGCATCCTGTGTGAACAGAGGCCACAGTGTACAGAACAATTCGGGCCCAGCTGCACCCTGCAAAAAATATACGTGCAAAAAAACATATAAATATATGTAAGGTCTTAGTTGATATTAGGGCCATAATATGGAAGCTGGCAACCCACGCCAAGGGTCCTTACGTATTGCCAGTCCTACTCTAACATGAAAAACACCAAAAAAGGACACATTCAAGAAAAAACACCAAAAACAGGCAAAGATGCTTACCTGTCTAAACAGGCCTCAATACAAATGCACAAGCAGGGTGCAGCGGACCCAAACAAAATAGCAAATGCACAGGTGCGATACCTAATGAAACAGCCAGCCTTCAATAAGGGTTTGGCCGTGTGGTACACCAATGCACTAAGATAAAATACTCTGTATGTGGCGTGTTCACACAAGGAATGCAAAGCGTCTGGCTGCAGCCTATTAATGACGCCATATGGCGGGCTGCCCAGTGCTAAAATGCATCCTGTGTGAACAGAGGCCACAGTGTACAGAACAATTCGGGCCCAGCTGCACCCTGCAAAAAATATACGTGCAAAAAAACATATAAATATATGTAAGGTCTTAGTTGATATTAGGGCCATAATATGGAAGCTGGCAACCCACGCCAAGGGTGCATTTTAGCACTGGGCAGCCCGCCATATGGCGTCATTAATAGGCTGCAGCCAGACGCTTTGCATTCCTTGTGTGAACACGCCACATACAGAGTATTTTATCTTAGTGCATTGGTGTACCACACGGCCAAACCCTTATTGAAGGCTGGCTGTTTCATTAGGTATCGCACCTGTGCATTTGCTATTTTGTTTGGGTCCGCTGCACCCTGCTTGTGCATTTGTATTGAGGCCTGTTTAGACAGGTAAGCATCTTTGCCTGTTTTTGGTGTTATGTCATAGATATTGAAACATATATCTAACTAGCTGAAGAGCCCGGCGTTGCCTGGGCATAGTAAATATCTGTGGTTAGTTATTGCACCTCACTTCTCTTATTTTCCCATCACACCTCTCATTTTCTCCCTCACTCCTCTCATTCCCCCCTAACACTTGTCATTTCGACCTCACATCTGTCATTTTCCGATCACTCCACTATTTTCCCTCGCTCCTCTCATTTTGCACTCACACCTTTTCATTTTCACCTCACACCCCTCATTTTCACCTCAGTATATACATGTTTGCATCTCCCTTATATATAGTATACACCTGTATGTCATCTTCTATATATAGTATATACCTGTATGTCATCTCCTTCTATATATAGTATATACCTGTATGTCATCTCCTCCTGTATATAGTATATATCTGTGTCATCTCCTCCTGTATATAGTACATACTTGTAGGTTATCTGCTCCTGTATATAGTATGTACCTGTATGTCATCTCCTCCTCTATATAGTATATACCTGTGTGTCATCTCCTCCTGTATATAGTATATACCTGTGTGTCATCTCCTCCTGTATTAGACCTCGTTCACACGTTATTTGGTCAGTATGTTTACCTCAGTATTTGTAAGCTAAATTGGCAGCCTGATAAATCCCCAGCCAACAGGAAGCCCTCCCCCCTGGCAGTATATATTAGCTCACACATACACATAATAGACAGGTCATGTGACTGACAGCTGCCATATTTCCTATATGGTACATTCGTTGCTCTTGTAGTTTGTCTGCTTATTAATCAGATTTTTATTTTTGAAGGATAATAGACTTGTGTGTGTTTTAGGGCGAGTTTCAGGTGTCAAGTTGTGTGTGTTGAGTTGCGTGTGGCGACATGCATGTAGCGACTTTTGTGAGATGAGTTTTGTGTGGCAACATGCGTGTAGCAACTTTTTGTGTGTCGAGTTGCATGTGACAGGTTAGTGTAGCAAGTTGTGTGCAGCAAGTTTTGTACATGGTGAGTTTTGCGCATGGCGAATTTTATGTGTGGTGCGTTTTGAGTATGTGCAAGTTTTGTGTGAGGCAACTTTTGCATGTGTTGCAACTTTTGTGCATGTGGCAATTTTTACGCGTGTGCAAGTTTTGCATGTGGCGAGTTTTCCATGAGGTGAGTTTTGCACTTGTGGCGAGTTTTGCGTGAGCCTTGTTTTTCCATGAGGTGAGTTTTGCGCGTGGCGAGTTTTGAGTGGCGACTTTTGTGTTTCGACTTTTATGTGGCGAGGTTGGTGTATGTGTGGTGAAATGTGTGCTGAGGGTGGTATATGTGTTCAAGCACGTGGTAGTGTGTGGCCCATTTTGTGTGTGTGTTCATATCCCCGTGTGTGGTGAGTATCCCATGTCGGGGCCCCACCTTAGCAACTGTACGGTATATACTCTTTGGCGCCATCGCTCTTGTTCACATCTGGCAGCTGACAATTTGTCTCCAACACTTTTCCTTTCACTTTTTCCCCATTATGTAGATAGGGGCAAAATTGTTTGGTGAATTGGAACGCGCGGGGTTAAAATTTCGCCTCACAACATAGCCTATGCCGCTCTCGGGGTCCAGACATGTGAGTGTGCAAAATTTTGTGGCTGTAGCTGCGACGGTGCAGATGCCAATCTCGGACATACATACCGTATATACTCGAGTATAAGCCGACCCGAGTATAAGCCGACCCCCCTAATTTTGCCACAAAAAACTGGGAAAACTTATTGACTCGAGTATAAGCCTAGGGTAGAAAATGCAGCATTTACCGGTGAATTTCAAAAATAAAAATAGATGCTCCATACCGTTCATTATTGCCCCATAGATGCTCCATATACAACTGTGCTATATAGAATGCTCTGCACCGTTGATTATGGCCCCATAGATGCTCCTTATAATGCTGTGCCATATATGCTCTGCACCTTTGATTATGGCCCCATAGGTGCTCCTTATAATGCTGTGCCCCATATATGCTCTGCACCTTTATGGCCCCATAGGTGCTCCTTATAATGCTGTGCCCCATATATGCTCTGCACCTTTATGGCCCCATAGATGCTCCTTATAATGCTGTGCCCCATATATGCTCTGCACCTTTATGGCCCCATAGGTGCTCCTTATAATGCTGTGCCCCTTATATGCTCTGCACCTTTATGGCCCCATAGATGCTCCTTATAATGCTGTGCCCCATATATGCTCTGCACCTTTATGGCCCCATAGGTGCTCCTTATAATGCTGTGCCCCTTATATGCTCTGCACCTTTATGGCCCCATAGATGCTCCTTATAATGCTGTGCCCCTTATATGCTCTGCACCTTTATGGACCCATAGGTGCTCCTTATAATGCTGTGCCCCATATATGCTCTGCACCTTTATGGCCCCATAGATGCTCCTTATAATGCTGTGCCCCTTATATGCTCTGCACCTTTATGGCCCCATAGATGCTCCTTATAATGCTGTGCCCCATATATGCTCTGCACCTTTATGGCCCCATAGGTGCTCCTTATAATGCTGTGCCCCATATATGCTCTGCACCTTTATGGCCCCATAGGTGCTCCTTATAATGCTGTGCCCCTTATATGCTCTGCACCTTTATGGCCCCATAGGTGCTCCTTAGAATGCTGCTGGTGCTGCCATAAAAAAAAAAAAAAAAAAAAAAAATCACATACTCACCTCTCTTCTCAGGACGCCGGCGCTTTCAATAATTACCTGCTCCTCTGCGGCTCCGTCTCCAGCACTGACGCTCAGCAGAGGGTGCGCACTGACTACGTCACAGCGCCCTCTAACCTGAGCGTCATTGCTAGAGGACGCTGCAGACGGAGCCGCACCGGAGCGAGGAGCAGGTAATTATAGCGCTGCGCACCCCTTACCTGCTGCGGCGCGGTCCCTGCAGTCCCTGGCTTCTCCGGCGCTGCAGCTTCTTCCTGTAATTGAGCGGTCACATGGCACCGATCATTTACAGCAATGAATATGCGGCTCCTCCCCTATGGGGGTGGAGCTGCCTATTCATTTCTGTAATGAGCGGTGCCATGTGACCGCTCAGTGCAGGAAGAATCTGCAGCGCCGGAGAAGCCAGGGACTGCAGGGACCGCGCTGGGAGCAGGTAAGTATGATTACACAGCCCCCGCTCCCCCTCCCCTGCTGACACCCGGGTATATGACTCGAGTATAAGCCGAGAGGGGGACTTTCAGCCCAAAAAAATGGGCTGAAAATCTCGGCTTATACTCGAGTATATACGGTACATACATACACACACACACACACACACATTCAGCTTTATATATCTAATATAGTCACACGTCTGGACCCCGAGAGCGTCATAGGCTTTGTTGTGAGGTGAAATTTTAACCCCGCGCTTTCCAATTCACAATTTTGTCCCTATCTACATAATGGGGAAAAGTGTTAGAGGCAAATTGGCAGCTGCCACATGTGAACAAGGGGACTTAAAGAATGAGAGTGATGGCGCCAAAGAGTATATACCGTACAGTTGCCAAGGTGGGGCCCCGACATGGGATACTCACCACACACGGGGATATGAACACACACAAAATGCGCCACACACTACCACGTGCTTGAACACATTACCCTCAGCACACATTTCACCACACATACACCAACCTCGCTACATAAAAGTCGAAACACAAAAGTCGCCGCTCAAAACGCGCCACGCGCAAAACTCGCCACATGCAAAACTAGGCTCACGCAAAACTCGCCACAAGTGCAAAACTCACCTCATGGAAAACTCGCCACACGCAAAACTTGCACACGCGGAAAAATTGCCACATGCACAGAAGTTGCAACACATGCAAAAGTTGCCTCACACAAAACTTGCACATACTCAAAAGGCACCACACATTAGACTCACCACACGCAAAACTTGGCTTGCGCAAAACTTGCTGCACACAAGTTGCTACACTAACCTGTCACATGCAACTCGACACACAAAAAGTTGCTACACGCATGTCCCCACACAAAACTCATCTCACAAAAGTCGCTACATGCATGTCGCCACACGCAACTCAACACACACAACTTGACAAACGAAACTCGCCCTAAAACACACACAAGTCTGGTATTATCCTTCAAAAATAAAAATCTGATTAATAAGCAGACAAACTACAAGAGCAACAAATGTACCATATAGGAAATACGGCAGCTGTCAGTCACATGACCTGTCTATTATGTGTGTGTGTGAGCTAATATATACAGAAAGGGGGAGGGCTTCCTGTTGGCTGAGGATTTATCAGGCTGCCAATTTAGCTTACAAACACGGAGGTAAAAATACTGAGCAAATAACGTGTGAACGAGGTCTAATACAGGAGGAGATGACACACAGGTATATACTATATACAGGAGGAGATGACATACAGGTATATACTATACAGTTAGGTCCATATATATTTGGACAGAGACAACATTTTTCTAATTATGGTTATAGACATTACCACAATGAATTTTAAACAAAACAATTCAGATGCAATTGAAGTTCAGACTTTCAGCTTTCATTTGAGGGTATCCACATTAAAACTGGACGAAGGGTTTGGGAGTTTCAGCTCCTTAACATGTGCCACCCTGTTTTTAAAGGGACCAAAAGTAATTGGACAATGGACTCTATGGCTGTTTCATGGACAGGTGTGGGCAATCCCTTCGTTATGTCATTCTCAATTAAGCAGATAAAAGGCCTGGAGTTGATTTGAGGTGTGGTGCTTGCATTTGGAAGGTTTTGCTGTGAAGTAAACATGCGGTCAAAGGATCTCTCCATGCAGGTGAAACAAGCTATCCTTAAGCTGCAAAAACAGAAAAAACCCATCCGAGAATTTGCTACAATATTAGGAGTGGCAAAATCTACAGTTTGGTACATCCTGAGAAGGAAAGAAAGCACTGGTGAACTCATCAAGGCAAAAAGACCTGGGCGCGCACGGAAGACAACAGTGGTGGATGATCGCAGAATAATCTCCATGGTGAAGAGAAACCCCTTCACAACAGCCAACCAAGTAAACAACACTCTCCAGGAGGTAGGCGTATCAATATCCAAATCTACCATAAAGAGAAGACTGCATGAAAGTAAATACAGAGGGTTCACTGCACGGTGCAAGCCACTCATAAGCATCAAGAATAAAAAGGCTAGACTGGACTTTGCTAAAAAACATCTAAAAAAGCCAGCACAGTTCTGGAAGAACATTCTTTGGACAGATGAAACCAAGATCAACCTCTACCAGAATGATGGAAAGAGAAAAGTATGGCGAAGGCGTGGTACAGCTCATGATCCAAAGCATACCACATCATCTGTAAAACACGGCGGAGGCAGTGTGATGGCTTGGGCATGCATGGCTGCCAGTGGCACTGGGTCACTAGTGTTTATTGTTGAGGTGACACAGGACAGAAGCAGCCGAATGAATTCTGAGGTATTCAGAGCCATACTGTGTGCTCAGATCCAGCCAAATGCAGCAAAACTGATTGGTCGTCGTTTCATACTACAGATGTACAATGACCCAAAACATAAAGCCAAAGCAACCCAGGAGTTTATTAAAGCAAAGAAGTGGAATCTTCTTGAATGGCCAAGTCAGTCACCTGATCTCAACCCAATTGAGCATGCATTTCACTTGTTAAAGACTAATCTTCAGACAGAAAGGCCCTAAACAAACAGCAACTGAAAACCACCGCAGTGAAGGCCTGGCAGAGCATTAAAAAGGAGGAAACACAGCGTCTGGTGATGTCCATGAGTTCAAGACTTCAGGCAGTCATTGCCAACAATGGATTTTCAACCAAGTACTAGAAATGAACATTTTATTTAAAATTATTGAATCTGTCCAATTTCTTTTGGTCCCTTTAAAAACAGGGTGGCACATGTTAAGGAGCTGAAACTCCTAAACCCTTCATCCATTTTTAATGTGGATACCCTCAAATAAAAGCTGAAAGTCTGAACTTCAACTGCATCTGAAATGTTTTGTTTAAAATTCATTGTGGTAAGGTCTATAACCAAAATTAAAAAAATGTTGTCTCTGTCTAAATATATATGGACCTAACTGTATATAGAAGGAGATGACATACAGGTATATACTATATATAGAAGGAGATGACATACAGGTATATACTATATTTAGGAGATGATGACATACAGGTATATACTATATACAGGAGAGATGACACAGCAGGTATATACTATATACAGGAGATGACACAGGTGTATACTATATATAAGGGAGATGACAAACATGTATATACGGAGGTGAAAATGAGAGGGGTGAGGTGAAAATGAAAAGGTGTGAGTGCAAAATGAGAGGAGTGAGGGAAAATAGTGCAGTGATCGGAAAATGACAGATGTGAGGTCGAAATGACAAGTGTTAGGGGGGAATGAGAGGAGTGAGGGAGTAAATGAAAGATGTTATTGGGAAAATGAGAGGCGTGATGGGAAAATAAGAGAGGTGAGGTGCTATAACTAACCACAGATATTTACTATGCCCAGGCAACGCCGGGCTCTTCAGCTAGTTAGATATATAAAGCTGAATGCGTGTGTATGTGTGTATGTCCGGGATTGGCATCTGCACTGTCGCCGCTACAGCCACAAAATTTTGCACAGTCACACGTCTGGACCCCGAGAGCGTCATAGGCTATGTTGTGAGGCGAAATTTTAACCCCGCGCGTTCCAATTCTCCAAACAATTTTGCCCCTATCTACATAATGGGGAAAAAGTGAAAGGAAAAGTGTTGGAGGCAAATTGACAGCTGCCAGATGTGAACAAGGGGGACTTAAAGAGTGAGAGCGATGACACCAAAGAGTATATACCGTACAGTTGCTAAGGTGGGGCCCCGACATGTGATACTCACCACACACGGGGATATGAACACACACACAAAATGCACCACATAATACCACGTGCTTGAACACATATATCACCCTCAGCACACATTTCACCACACATACACCAACCTCGCCACATAAAAGTCGAAACACAAAAGTCGCTGCTCAAAACTCACCACGCGCAAAACTCACCACATGCAAAACTAGGCTCGCGCAAAACTCGCCACACATGCAAAACTCACCTCATGGAAAACTCGCCACACGCAAAACTTGCCCACACGGAAAAATTGCCACATGCACAAAAGTTGCAACACATGCAAAAGTTGCCTCACACAAAACTTGCACATACTCAAAACGCACCACACATAAAACTCGCCACGTGCAAAACTCGCCATGCAGAAAACTTGCTGCACACAACTTGCTACACTAACCTGTCACATCGAACTCGACACACAAAAAGTTGCTACACGCATGTCGCCACACAAAACTCATCTCACAAAAGTCGCTACATGCATGTCGCCACATGCAACTCAACACAACTTGACACATGAAAGTCGCCCTAAAACACACACAAGTCTGGTATTATCCTTCAAAAATAAAAATCTGATTAATAAGCAGACAAATTACCAGAGTAACAAATGTACATTATAGGAAATACGGCAGCTGTCAGTCACATGACCTGTCTATTATGTGTATGTGTGAGCTAATATATACTGCCAGGGGGAAGGGAAGGCTTCCTGTTGGCTGCCAATTTAGCTTACAAATACTGAGGTAAAAATACTGACCAAATAACGTGTGAACACGGTCTAATACAGGAGGAGATGACCTACAGATATATACTATATACAGGGGAGATGACACACAGATATATACTATATACAGGAGAGATGGCACACAGGTATATACTATATACAGGAGGAGATGACACACAGGTATATACCAATCACCCTCCTTCACCCACCTGCTTCTTTCTCTGCTTATTCTCACTGCTGGCAAGTGCCAACACATCCCCCAATCCTGACCCCCCCCCGCGTCATTCATCACTAATCCTCACCCCTATCCTTCTCACACTATGAGAAACTATCGCAACCCCTTACACTTAAAATCTGTTCCACTGACCCCCACCCCCCTGCTTCCTCTCTCTGGGGCACTTTGGAATGCTTGCTCTATATGCAACAAGCTCCATGTGATCCACGATCTCTTTACTTCCTGAAACCTTTCCTTCCTGGCCCTCACTGAGACCTGGCTGATGCCCCCTGACACGGCCTCGCCTGCAGCACTGAGCTATGGTGGCCTCCAATTTACCCACACTCCTCGCTCTGGCAACAGACATGGTGGACTAGTGGGTAACCTCTCTAAAAACTGTTCCTTCAACCCTATCCAACCCCCACCCTCCCTTATCCTCCCTTCTTTCGAGGTTCACTCTGTCCATATCTACTCTCCCTCCAATCTCAAAATGGCTGTCATATACCAACCACCGGGCTCAGCCACTGCCTTCATCTACCAATTCTCCACCTGGCTCCTTCACTTTCTCTCTGCTGACATCCCCACCATCATCATGGGTGACTTTAATATCCCTATTGACACCAGCCAGCAGCCTCCAAGCTACTGGCCCTTACTTCATCCTTTGGACTCACTCAGTGGTCCTCCACAGCCACCCACACAGACGGACATACACTAGACCTCATCTTCACCCGCCTCTGTTCCTTATCTAATCTCACAACCTCTTCTTTCCCCCTATCTGACCACCATCTATTCACCTTCTCATCCTTGTCCTCCTCACCTGCCCCCCATGTCCAGCCATTACCACATCCTCGCAGAAACCTCGCACATCTAGACATTCACAGACTCTCAGACTCTCTCCTACCCCTGTCCTCCATATCTTCACTCCACGACACGGACAGCGCCACCGCTTTCTATAACTCCACCTTCACATCAGCCATAGGCTCAGTCGCCCCTCTCATGCATGGCACAGTGTGACTAACCAATAGGCAACCTTGGCATAACAATCTCACAAAAAAACTTTGACAAGCATCCAGGGTTGCGGAGCAGCGTTGGAAGAAAACACGCCTGCCAGACGACTTCACTGCTTTCAAACAAGCTACATTTGACTTCAAATTAGCCCTCTCCTCCGCTAAACAGACCTATTTCACTAACCTTGTATCTTCACTATCCTACAACCCAAAACAACTATTCAGCACATTTACCTTCCTCCTCCGCCCACCACTGCCACCTCCAACTCCCCTCATCTCCTCCGAGGACTTTGCCACCTACTTCAAAAACAAGATCGACCAAACAAGGCAAACCTTTACTGTTCCATCACCCCAACCACTCCATATACCAGACCTCTGCTCTTCCCTAATAACCTCCCTCTCCAACATCACTGAAGGAGAGCTTACTCGTCTCTTTTCCAAATCGCACCTCACCACCTGTGCACTTGACCCCATCCCCTCCCACCTGCTCCCCAACCTCACTAACATGCTCATTCCAGCCCTAACCCATCTCTTCAACCAATTGCTATCTTCTGGTACCTTCCCCTAGGCCTCCAAACATGCCACCATCACACCATCCTCAAAAAAACTAACCTTGACCCAACTGCTATGCCCAGCTACCGCCCCATATCACTGCTCCCGTTTGCTTCAAAACTCCTTGGGCAGCATGTCCATGCTCAAATTTCCTCCCACCTCTCATCTAACTTTCTCCTTGACAATCTCCAATCTGGCTTCCGCCCCCACCACTCCACCGAAACTTCCCTGACAAAAATTACTAATGACTTACTCACAGCCAAAGCTAACAGACAGTTCTCCATCCTTCTCCTTCTTGACCTGTCCTCTGCTTTCGACACAGTCGATCACTGCCTACTGCTACAGATTCTTTCTTCCCTTGGCATCAAAGACCTTGCTCTGTCCTGGATTGCCTCATACCATTCCGACCGCACATTTAGCGTTTCCCACTCCCACACCACCTCCTCATCCCACCCCTCACTGTTGGAGTCCCTCAAGGCTCTGTCTTAGGGCCCCTACTCTTTTCCATCTATACTCTTGGCCTAGGACAACTTATAAAGTCCCACGGCTTCCAGTACCACCTGTATGCGGACGACACTCAGATCTACCTATCTGGCCCAGATGTCACCTCTCTGCTGTCCAGAATCCCGAAGTGTCTGTCAGCCATATCCTCCTTTTTCACCTCTCGCTTCCTAAAACTCAATGTAGACAAAACCGAACTCATCATCTTTCCCCCATCTCACGTATCCCCCCTACCTGAACTATCTATTATGGTAAACAGCATCACTCTCTCTCCCGCACCTGAAATCTGCTGCCTCGGGGTTACTCTCGACTCTGCCCTGTCCTTCAAACCGCACGTCCAAACTCTTGCCACCTCCTGTCGCCTCCAACTCAAAAATATTGTCAGAATCCGTTCCTTCCTCAGCCCACAATCTACCAAAACTCTTGTGCATGCCCTCATCATCTCCCGCCTCGACTACTGCAACACCTTCCTCTGTGGCCTCCCCGCTAACTCTCTTGCACCACTCCAGTCTGTCCTCAACTCTGCTGCCCGGCTAATCCACCTCTCCCCTCGCTACTCCCCTGCTTCTCCCCTCTGCAAATCCCTCCACTGGCTCCCAATTCCCCAACGAATCCAGTTCAAACTACTAACACTGATCTACAAAGCCATCCACAACCTATCCCCTCCCTATATCTCTGAACTAATCTCCCAATATCTTCCATCATGTAATCTCCGATCCTCCCAAGACCTCCTACTCTCCTCCACACTTATTCGTTCCTCACACAACCGCCTCCAAGATTTCTCCCGAATATCCCCCATCCTCTGGAATTCCATGCCTCAACACGTCCGACTATCGACCACCCTCGGCTCCTTCAGACGGAACCTGAAAACTAGTGTTGAGCGATATTTTCCGATATTTGCAAGTATCGGTATCGGATGGTATCGGCCGATACCGGCAAAATATCGGATCTCGCCGATAGAGTTCCGATACCAATACAAGTCAATGGGACACAAATATCGGAATGTATCCTGCATGGTTCCCAGGGTCTGAAGGAGAGGAAACTCTCCTTCAGGCCCTGGGATCCATATTAATGTAAAAAATAAAGAATAAAAATAAAAAGTATGGCTATACTCACCCCTCCGAAGGACCCTGGCTGTCACCGCTGCAAGCGTCCGCCTCCATCCTTAAGAATGCTGTGAGTGAAGGACCTTCGATGACGTCACGATCAGGTGACCGGTCACCTGACCGCGACGTCATCGAAGGTCCTTCACTCACTACATTCTCAGGAACGGAGGCGGACGCTCGCAGCGGTGACAGCCAGGGTTCTTCGGAGGGGTGAGTATAGCCATATTTTTTATTTTTATTCTTTATTTTTTTTCATTAATATGGATCCCAGGACCTGAAGGAGAGTTTCCTCTCCTCCAGACCCTGGGAACCATACGCACCGCACACTCCGATACCGATTTCCGATATCACAAAAATATCGGATCTTGGTATCGGAATTCCGATACTTGCAGTATCGGAATGCTCAACACTACTGAAAACCCATCTCTTCAAGAAAGCCTACAGCCTGCAATAACCATTCTGCCGCCTCGCCATCGCCAGAGCCACCGCCTCACCGTCGCCAGAGCCGCTGCCTCGCCCCTACCTTCTGCCTCTTCCCCACTATCCCATAGAATATAAGTCCGCAAGGACAGGGTCCTCTCCCCTCTGTACCAGTTTGTCACTGTAAATTTGTTTACTGTAAATGATATCTATAACTCTGTATGTAACCCCTTTCTCATGTACAGCACCATGGAATTAATGGTGCTATATAAATAATAATAATAATAATAATAATAATACTATATACAGGAGGAGATGACAGGTATATATTATATACAGAGTAGATGACATACAGGTACATACTATATACAGGAGGAGATGACATTCTGGTATATACTATATACAGGAGGAGATGACACACTGGTATATACTGTATACAGAGTAGATGACATACAGGTACATACTATATACAGGGGAGATGACACACCGGTATATACAATATACAGGGGAGATGACACACAGGTAGTTGGAGCGCCCCCAGACGCAGGGCCGCGGGGTACTCGGTCCAGGGTGGTCACGGTGGCTAGACCCGGTCCGTGACCCTGCTAAGGGGCATCCAATAAAAGGTGATGGTGCAATGTGCGAGGAATAACGAGGACACGGAGTTGCAGTCTCTTTACCTTTTACTGAAGGTTTCAGGATCCTCAATCCAGAGCGCTGTCAACAGGGCTGTCTGAGACCGGCCGGTCCAAAGGCACATCCAGAGTTCCCTTTGCCGGTGGAAATCAGTGCCTACCCCTAGCGCCTGTGTGTTGTAGTTCTTCCCTGCTGGGCATTCGGGATAGTCCTCACAACTTCTGTTCTCGTTCTCTCTAAATCTTTCCCTCTCCATCCCCCAGATTTGTTATGGCTAGGATGCACCTTTATGACAGGTAGGCCTGGAGTTATTCTGGGACCCTAGAGATACCCCTCTCCCACGATTGCCTCCTATGTTTTCTTAGGTGATGTATGGTAGATAGCCAACCTGTAATTAACTGTCCTGCCGCTGTTTGAAGTAATGCGTAGAGTCTGTTACTTCCTCGGTGCTCCGGCCACCGGCTACGCGCCTCAAAAGGATGTTGCCAATCTCGGGGCACGACTCCTTCTGGTTCTAAATCCTTCGTACTATGATCCCGTTTCTCACTGCTCCACAATATCCTTCTCTTCGTGTCCTTTCTTGAGATACCGCTGCAAGGTAGTGCAGGTGCAGTCCCGTAACAATCTGTCCTTTCTGCTAGGTACCTGCCAGATTCCCAGTTCTGACAGGTCCTCCCTGGAGCTCTCCCAGGCTGCGTTCTTCCTAACTTCCTATCCAACCCCCAGTTTTACCAGTGTGAGGAGTGGCCTAAAAAATAGAACCTTTTGCTCCCCCTGGTGGCCGGAGTGTGAAGTGTAATGTGTGACTGTGATACCTGGTCAGATGAACTCCTTTAGTGCAATCAGACATAACATTGCTCCCCTTAGTGGCAGAGCGACATTACTGCAACGACCAGGACTCTGGGGCGCTGCATATATACTATATACAGGGGAGATGACACACAGGTATATACTATATACAGGAGGAGATGACACACAGGTACCCCGCTGTGACCAGTGGGGTACCGCATGGGTTGGTATTGGGATCTGTTCTCTTCAAAATATTCATTAATGATCTGGTGGAAGGTTTACACAGTAAAATATCGATATTTGCAGATGATACAAAACTATGTAAAGCAGTTAATACAAGAGAAGATAGTATTCTGCTACAGATGGATCTGGATAAGTTGGAAACTTGGGTTGAAAGGTGGCAGATGAGGTTTAACAATGATAAATGTAAGGTTATACACATGCGAAGAAGGAATCAATATCACCATTACACACTGAACGGGAAACCACTGGGTAAATCTGACAGGGAGAAGGACTTGGGGATCCTAGTTAATGATAAACTTACCTGGAGCAGCCAGTGCCAGGCAACAGCTGCCAAGGCAAACAGGATCATGGGGTGCATTAAAAGAGGTCTGGATACACATGATGAGAGCATTATACTGCCTCTGTACAAATCCCTAGTTAGACCGCACATGGAGTACTGTGTCCAGTTTTGGGCACCGGTGCTCAGGAAGGATATAATGGAACTAGAGAGAGTACAAAGGAGGGCAACAAAATTAATAAAGGGGATGGGAGAACTACAATACCCAGATAGATTAGCGAAATTAGGATTATTTAGTCTAGAAAAAAGACGACTGAGGGGCGATCTAATAACCATGTATAAGTATATAAGGGGACAATACAAATATCTCGCTGAGGATTTGTTTATACCAAGGAAGGTGAAGGGCACAAGGGGGCATTCTTTGCGTCTGGAGGAGAGAAGGTTATTCCACCAACATAGAAGAGGATTCTTTACTGTTAGGGCAGTGAGAATCTGTAATTGCTTGCCTGAGGAGGTGGTGATGGCGAACTCAGTCGAGGGGTTCAAGAGAGGCCTGGATGTCTTCCTGGAGCAGAACAATATTGTATCATACAATTATTAGGTTCTGTAGAAGGACGTAGATCTGGGGATTTATTATGATGGAATATAGGCTGAACTGGATGGACAAATGTCTTTTTTCGGCCTCACTAACTATGTTACTATGTATATAGTATATACAGGAGGAGAGAACACAGGTATATACTATATACAGGGGAGATGACACACAGGTATATACTAAATACAGGAGGAGATGACACACACCTATATACTATATAAAGGGGAGATGACACACAGGTACATACTATATACAGGAGGAGATGACATACAGGTATATACTATGTACAGGATGAGATGACACCGATATATACTATATACAGGAGGAGATGACACCCAGGTATATACTATATACAGGAGGAGATGACACCCAGGTATATACTATATACAGGAGCAGATGACACCCAGGTATATACTATATACAGGAGGAGATGACACACAGGTATATACTATATACAGGAGATATATTATGCTACGTGTGGCTGTCCAAAAATTTATATAGGCCTGACCTCGCGCCAGCTAAGAATACGCACTCGTAAGCATGTGCGCGATATACTTGCAGCAGCTTCAGCCACAGATAAGACCTTGTTGAAAACTATACCAAGGCACTTTAAAAGTTTCCACCAGAGCGATCCGAAATCGTTCATGGTCAGGGGCATTCAGCACATCCAACTTGGAAACGACTACTTGCCCAAAAGGAGTGTAGATGGATTACCATCTTGGGCACAATGTCCCCTCATGGTCTCAATGAGTCTCAGGGGTTTGCTTCATTCCTCTGACCATTGATAATTATTTATATCTATATTTGGTCTATTGTTGCCTCATGTTTCCCCCTTTTTTGCCCACCGTTGCTTTGTGATTTTAATTGGCTTTTAATTTTCACGTTTGTTTTTAACTGGGTACTTATGTATTTTCCTCTGTCGTTTTAGTGATCAATTATATATAACACTAGCTGAAGAGCTCGGCGTTGCCAGGGCATAGTAAATATTTGTGGTTAGTTATAGCACCTCACTTCTCTTATTTTCCCATCACGCCTCTCATTTTCCCCCTCACATCTCTCATTCCCCCCTAACACTTGTCATTTCGACCTCACATCTGTAATTTTCCGATCACTCCACTATTTTCCCTCACTCCTCTCATTTTGCACTCACACCCCTCATTTTCACCTCACACCTCTCATTTTCCCCTCAGTATATACAGGTTTGTCATCTCCCTTATATATAGTATACACCTGTATGTCATCTCCTGTATATAGTATATACCTGTATGTCATCTCCCCTGTAAATAGTATATACCTGCTGTATGTCATCTCCTCCTGTATATTGTATATACCTGTGTCATCTCCTCCTGTATATAGTATATACCTGTATGTCATCTCTTCTGTATATACTATATACCTGTATGTCATCTCCTCCTATATATAGTATACCTGTATGTCATCTCCTGTATATAGTATATACCTGTATGTCATCTCCCCTGTATATAGTATATACCTGCTGTATGTCATCTCCTCCTCTATATACCTATGTGTCATCTCCTCTTTTATATAGTATATACCTGTATGTCCTGTTATGATCAGGTGGTCTTGGAGCAGCATGAAATGACCTTCACTGGAGCAGTGGTAGCTTTACTGACCGCAAACCGCTCGCTCAAAACACATTTGTTCAGAGCGGCCTACCACGTTCACTAATCAAAGTCATTTTATGTTTGTGTATGTGTGTAGCCCATTCACTATCCCCATCTATTCCCCAACCCCTGAAGATGGCTGGACCATGATTGTAAATACATCATTGTAAATACACACCTGTACTTTGCATCTCCCCCACCTCATTGTAGATTGTAAGCTCTCACGAGCAGGGTCGTCTTATTTTGCTTTAATTATTGTATTGTTAACGTTGTTACTTATGACTTTTGTGTTTGAAACTGTTAAACTGTAAAGCGCTGCGGAATATGTTGGTGCTATATAAATAAAGATTATTATTATTATTATCCTATCAACGCAACTAGAAGTAGCCGTGGGGTGTGCCTAACCAGACCTAGACACCTCGACACAGCCTAAGGACTAAATATCCCTAAAGATGGAAATAGGAAAACTCTCTTGCCTCAGAGTAGACCCCCAAAGGATAGGTAGCCCCCCACAAATAATGACTGTGAGTAGGAGAGGAAAAGACACGCAGACAGAAAACAGGAATAAGCAAAGGAGGCCACTTCTACCTAGATAGGAAAGGATAGTACAGGATACTATGCGGTCAGCATAAAACACTACAAAATATCCACAGCAGAAAAATACAAAAACTCCACCACCTAACTAAAGATGTGGAGAGTATATCTGCGACTCCAGCGAGTCCAACTAGACTGAGAAAAACATAAGGCACAGTCTAGCAGGAACAAAATAGAAACAAGATGAGCACAGAAAATAAACACACAGCAGTGTGTCTAAAAAATGAAGCAAACACTTATCTTAGCTGAATTGGCAGCAAGCAGGGGAGGCCAGGCAGAGGACCAACACTTCCAAAGGAACATTGACTACTGGCAAGGACTAATGAGTCCTGCACAGCTAAATACCCCAGTCAGAATTGCAATTAGCAGAAACACCTGTCCAAGACTGCTGCTCAGGAATAACTGCATTACCATCAACAACCACCGGAGGGAGCCCAAGAGCAGAATTCTCAACAATGTCCTCTCCTCCTGTATATAGTATATACGTGTGTCATCTCCTCCTGTATATAGTATAGACCTGTGTGTCATCTCCTCCTGTATATAGTATATACCTGTGTGTCATCTCCTCCTGTATATATAGTATATACCTGTGTGTCATCTCTCCTGTATATAGTATATATCTGTGTGTCATTTCCCATGTATATAGTATATATCTGTATGTCATCTCCTCCTGTATTAGACCACGTTCACACGTTATTTGGTCAGTATTTTTACCTCAGTATTTGTAAGCTAAATTGGCAGCCTGATAAATCCCAGCCAACAGGAAGCCCTCCCCCCTGGCAGTATATATTAGCTCACACATACACATAATAGACAGGTCATGTGACTGACAGCTGCCGTATTTCCTATATGGTACATTTGTTACTCTGGTAATTTGTCTGCTTATTAATCAGATTTTTATTTTTGAAGGATAATAGACTTGTGTGTGTTTTAGGGCGAGTTTCAGGTGTCAAGTTGTGTGTGTTGAGTTGCATGTGGCGACATGCGTGTAGCAACTTTTTGTGTGTCGAGTTGCATGTGACAGGTTAGTGTAGCAAGTTGTGTGCAGCAAGTTTTGCGCATGGCGAGTTTTGCGCGTGGTGAGTTTTATGTGTGGTGCGTTTTGAGTATGTGTAAGTTTTGTGTGAGGCAACTTTTGCATGTGTTGCAACTTTTGTGCATGTGGCAATTTTTCCGCGTGTGCAAGTTTTGCGTGTGGCGAGTTTTCCATGAGGTGAGTTTTGCACGCATGGCGAGTTTTGCGTGAGCCTAATTTTGCATGTGGTGAGTTTTGCGCGGCGACTTTTGTGTTTTGACTTTTATGTGGCGAGGTTGGTGTATGTGTGGTGAAATGTGTGCTGAGGGTGGTATATGTGTTCAAGCACGTGGTATTGTGTGGCGCATTTTGTGTGTGTGTTCATATCCCCATGTGTGGTGAGTATCCCATGTCGGGGCCCCACCTTAGCAACTGTACGGTATATACTCTTTGGCGTCATCGCTCTCATTTTTTAAGTCACGCTTGTTCACATCTGGCAGCTGTCAATTTGTCTCCAACACTTTTCCCTTCACTTTTTCTCCCATTATGTAGATAGGGGCAAAATTGTTTGGTGAATTGGAACGTGCGCGGTTAAAATTTCGCCTCACAACATAGCCTATGACGCTCTCGGGGTCCAGACGTGTGACTATGCAAAATTTTGTGGCTGTAGCTGCAACGGTGCAGATGCCAATCCTGGACATACACACACACACACACACACTCAGCTTTATATATTAGATACTGTATATGTTTCAACATCTATGACATGTCCGTCCAAGATGCTTCCTTTTATCCTGCGGATGATCTGCGCTTTAATCTATATGAAGAGCTGTTCCGATTACATCTATTTCAGCATATAATGAAGAGATGTGAGACTTCAATATGGACTGATCAATATTTTATAACAATATTAGTATACTGTAACCTTTATGACTGAACTTATGGCAGTCTATCAATCATTTGATGAAGTGACATTATACAGACGATGTCCATCTATGTACTATATGTGGTCCTATTAGTATACTATTAATGACTACTGTCATTTTTAATAATATTATTATCTATGTATGCTTTAATGTGCTTTGGCACTCGCGGCTTCGCGCACCTCTTTGCCACCCTTCCTGTTTGGTCTGGTGCATGGTAGTGGCTAGGCGCCGGCCGTTCCATGTGACCTATCCTGCAGGATGGTTAGGCGGATGTGTATCTGTGTCTTACGATCGCTACGTGTTTATATAATGTATTTATCTAGGGCATCTATATTGGAATCTTATGTATCTCAATGTGATTTATGTCTGTATTATATATTGTTCCATTCATGATGTTTGATTATGTATGTGCAGCGCCCCAGAGTCCTGGTCGTTGCAGTAATGTCACTCTGCCACTAAGAAGAGTGATGTTGTGTCTGATTGCACTAAAGAAGTTCACCTGACCAGGTATCAGAGTCACACATTACACTTCACACTCCGGCCACCAGGGGGAGCAAAATGCACTATGTATTAGGCCACTCCTCACACTGGTAAAACTGGGGGTTGGATAGGAAGTTAGAAGAGAACGCAGCCTGGGAGAGCTCCAGGTAGGACCTGTCAGGGGTGGGTTCCTGGCAGGTACCTAGCAGAAAGAGTAGAAAGTGACAGAGCCGCACCTGCACTACCTTGCGGTGGCATCCTAAGAAAGGACACGAAGAGAAGGATATTGTGGAAAAGTGAGAAACGAGATCAAAGCACAAAGGAGAGCCAGTAGGAGTCATGCCCCGAGAACGGCAACATCCTACTGAGGCGCGTAGCCGGTGGCCGGAACACCGAGGAAGTAACTGACTTCAAGCATTACTTCAAATAACGGCAGGACAGTTGATTATAGGTTGGCTGTCTACCATACATCACCTAAGAAGACATAGGGCGCAAGCGTGGAGAGGGGCGTCTCTAGGGTCCCAGAATAGCTCCGAGCCTTCCCGTCAAACAGGTGCGTCCTATCCAGATAAACTTGGGGGACGGAGAGAGAGAGAGAACGAATATGAAAGTTGTGAGGACTATCCCGAATGCTCAGCAGTGAAGAACTACAGGCGCTAGTGGTAGGCACTGATTTCCACACGCAAAGCGAACTCTGGATGTGCCTTCGGACCGGCCGGTCTCAGCCAGCCCTGTTAGCAGTGCTCTGGATTGAGGATCCCGAAGTCTTCAGTAAAAGGTAGAGACTGAAACCCTGTGTCTTTGTTATTAACTGTGCCTCACATCATCACCACCTACACTACTGGGAAGCCCTGGGGATATACTTCACCTGTGGGAAGGTATACCATCTAGCTGCTATTACATCACCCCAGCGGACCCTAAGCAGCGTCTGTCACCCTGACCGAATACCACAGGTGGCGTCACGAAACCTTAGGCGATTTTCATCACCCCTTTCATTGGACGCCCCCTTAGCAGGGTCACGGACCAGGTCCAGCCACCGTGACAACCCTAGAACAGAGATAGAGAGGACCTGTACCGAGTAACCCGCGGCCCTGTGTCTGGGGGCGCTCCATATGGACTTAGTATCTATGTACTTTGATGCGGACTGATGCTGCTGTGACATTTTTGCACGCATGCGCCTTGCTCTTCTGTGTCCGCTTACCGCCGCGCTCCATTGCCTCCTCTCCGTCTGCTCTGCTGCGTGGTGGGGGTTGGCGCCGGCCGTCCCACGTGAATCTGCTGCGGGGATGATGACATGGATGCACGGCAGCTACTCATGGACATTAGATTGAGCGCCTATGTGTGTAGATCATCTGTATTGGTGCTCTTGTATCAGGTGATCTCGCACGCCGGATATATAGGGAGGGACTAGTTACCATTGAAGCCACGCCCCCTGAAAAAGGTGGACTCACACCGAAACGTGCGTTGGGGAGTGAGGCCCAGGATGCCTGCCTGCCATAATATGGGTAATTACTGTTTGTAACTATATGTCGCTGTGGCTCACGCTGTTGATGACAGTAGGTTGCTAAATTGGCTGATATAGGCCCTTATATGCTTTGGGTTGTTCAGAGTGGATAAGATTATGAGCAGCTAGTATTCACAGGGATCTGTACTGCTTTCAAGCCCTCTGTTCACTTATTACACTATTCAGCCTCATTCACTTATGCAACTGTGGCGTTATGCTGTGTATTGTTGCGCTACAGCGACTACTTTATACTATACTACTGTACATATCAGAGCCCATTTGTGCAGGCACGTTTTACCGGTACTCAGTTGGAATTCTGTCATGTACTTCATATTGTTACATTATATACTGATTGCTCAATGAACTATGTGCATGTACATTAATGGCTTTAATTTTATCTACATTGATATTTAATAAAGTTTGTTCACTTTTGTAAACTACCAGCATTGACTCATTTTCCTCCTTTATTATCAGCTACTGTAAATGTACATATATACAGTTACCTTCTGCGGCAGAGCAGGGAGAATCGATCTCCCTGCTCTGCCGCCCGCTATGGGACCCCTGAGCAGGCCAGGGGACCCGGTGCCAGTAGTGAGCCCCCTGTCCGTCACCGTACTAATGAGGGAAGGAGTGCTGCGCTCCTTCTCCCATCATGCCACTGTCAGCGTCAGGCGTCACTGATGCCGACGTTGACAGTGGGCGAGATGACATCACCACCTGGCGCCTGCTGTCACAAGATGAGCGGGAGGTCGGAGCACCGCTGGAACAAGGAGGAAGAGAGGTGAGTATTTATTTATTGGTTTTTATGGGGGCTGCCTTATACTTCAGGATCTGCCTATAAGGTGTCTGGCTTAGACTTCAGGATCTGCCTATGGGGGGGCTGCCTTATACTTCAGGATCTGCCTATGGGGGGCTGCCTTATACTTCAGGATCTGCCTATGGGGGGCTGCCTTATACTTCAGGATCTGCCTATGGGGGGCTGCCTTATACTTCAGGATCTGCCTATGGGGGGCTGCCTTATACTTCAGGATCTGCCTATGGGGGGGCTGCCTTATACTTCAGGATCTGCCTATGGGGGGAGCTGCCTTATACTTCAGGATCTGCCTATTGGGGGGCTGCTGTTATGATAAGGTAATTCAGTACCACAATGGACATAGAGGTCAGAGCACATACAGTGACCTGACAATAACCCAAAAACTTTGAACGAGCTCTGAGACGTGGGAACTCTGCTGACTGCAATCCTTAATCCTCTCCAACCACACTAGAGGCAGCTGTGGATTGCGCCTAACGCTCCCTATGCAACTCGGCACAGCCTGAGAAACTAGCTAGCCTGAAGATAGAAAATAAGCCTACCTTGCCTCAGAGAAATACCCCAAAGGAAAAGGCAGCCCCCACATATAATGACTGAGTTAAGATGAAAAGACAAACGTAGAGATGAAATAGATTTAGCAAAGTGAGGCCCGACTTTCTGAACAGAGCGAGGATAGGAAAGGTAACTTTGCGGTCAACACAAAACCCTACAAAAAACCACGCAAAGGGGGCAAAAAGACCCTCCGTACCGAACTAACGGCACGGAGGTACACCCTCTGCGTCCCAGAGCTTCCAGCAAGCAGGAAAAAACAAATATACAAGCTGGACAGAAAAAACAGCAAACAAAATAGCAAAGCAGAACTTAGCTATGCAGAGCAGCAGGCCACAGGAACGATCCAGGAGGAAACAGGTCCAATACTAGAACATTGACTGGAGGCCAGGATCAAAGCACTAGGTGGAGTTAAATAGAGCAGCACCTAACGACTTCACCACATCACCTGAGGAAGGAAACTCAGAAGCCGCAGTACCACTTCCCTCCACCAACGGAAGCTCACAGAGAGAATCAGCCGAAGTACCACTTGTGACCACAGGAGGGAGCTCTGCCACAGAATTCACAACAGGCTGCCTTATACTTCGGTATCTGCCTATGGGGGGCTGCCTTTTACTACAGGGTCTGCCTATCGGGTGCTGCCTTTTACTAGAATCTGCCTATGGGGGGCTGCCTTATACTACAGGATCTGCCTGTATGGGTGCTGCCTTATACTTCAGAATCTGCCTATAGGGTGCTGCCTTATACTACAGGGTCTGCCTATGGGATGCTGTCTTATACTACAGTACAGGGTCTACCTATGGGGTGTTGTCTTATACTACGGGGTCTGCCTATGGGGGTGCCGTCTTGTGCTATAGAGTCTGCCTATGGGTACTGCCTTGTACTATAGAGTAGGCCTATAGGGAGTGCATTCTATATTTAGGATAATATGGTGCATTATACTATATGGAGGCCATCTAGTGGGCCATCATACAGTGCGGAGATTACAGCGAAGGCCATCATACAGTGTTGGAGCCATCAAACAGTTTGAGGGCTACTAAGGGGTCAGTATAGTCTGTGGATGGTACTATACAGTGTGGGGGCATTATACTGTTTAGGGAGCTGTACAGGGGGCAGACTCAGGACATTATTAAATGTAAAGTGGGCACTTTTTGATATAGGGGATCTCAGGTTACGTGACTATCAAAGGGGCACACATGGCAATATTACTTTCTAGGGAGCAAAACGTGGGCACTGTTTTCTAGGGCACTTGCACCCAGCGTTACTATATTATAGAGGGGTGCTTTAGAATTTAGAAGGCACAAAGAACCGCACAGCAGGTGAAGTAATAGGGACACATACGGCAGCAGCGGCTCAGTATTGGGGTATCAGCAGGATGAGGAGTTTGGGAAGGTTGGGAATAGATGGTGATGGGGCTGGAATATGAGAAGTGAAATGTGTCTGTTGTAATCTCTGCAGACGAGTCCTGGGTGGAAGAAGTTGTCATGTCGGTCTGGGCCAGATGGAAAAGACGGGAAAACTGAACAATTCCATCAGAGAACATCAACGGTAAGTCAATATCTGTAACTGTGATGTGATCTCTTACATGTTCTGTAGGGCTGGTATCTACCACTGACCATATGGCAGTAATATCCATGTTGGTTGTTATGTAGAGATCATCTTCAGTAATAGCGCGGTCATCTTCTGAGGTTCTCCTCCACTATTAGGTCGCGTCACCGAATTGTAATGAAGGTTACCTGGTTAGGGGCCCACTCAGAAGCTTCGCTTCGCTTCCCCCCCCCCCCCCCCCCCCATCCCGAACCAAAACCCTAGCGGGCTCATTACGGAGTCCCTTCCTATAGTGCCTTGCGGAAGTATTCAGCTCCCTGGAACTTTTCAACCTTTTCCCCACATATCATGCTTCAAACATAAAGCTACCAAATGTAAATTTTGTGTGAAGAATCAACAACAAATGGAACACAAATTGTGAAGTTGAATGAAATTTATTGGTTATTTTAAATTTTTGTGGAAAATCAAAAACTAAAAAGTGGGGAGTGCAATATTATTCGGCCCCTTTAACTTTATACTTTGTTTCGCCACCATTTGCTGCGATTACAGCTGCAATTCACTTGTGGTATGTTTATCAGTTTTGTACATCAAGAGACTGAAATTCTTGCCCATTCTTCCTTGGCAAACAGCTCAAGCTTAGTGAGGTTTGATGGAGATCATTTATGAACAGCAGTTTTCAGCTCTTTCCACAGATTCTCGATTGGATTGAGGTCTGGACTTTGACTTGGCCATTTTAACACCTGGATACATTTATTTGTGAGCCATTCCATTGTAGATTTTGCTTTATGTTTGGGATCATTGTCTTGTTGGAAGACAAATCTCCATCCCAGTCTCAGGTCTTTTGCAGATTCAAACAGGTTTTCTTCAAGAATGGTCCTGTATTTGGCTCCATCTATCTTCCCATCAATTTTAACCATCTTCCCTGTCCCTGCTGAAGAAAAGCAGGCCCAAACCATGATGCTGCCACCACCATGTTTGACAGTGGGGATGGTGTGTTCCGGGTGATGAGCTGTGTTGCCTTTACGCCAAACATATCGCTTGGCATTGTTGTCAAAAAGTTCGATTTTGGTTTCAGCTGACCAGAGCACCTTCTTTCACGTTTGGTGCGTCTCCTGTTATGACCTGGTGGTTAGGAGCACCCGACCTGATAGTTAAACTCATACAGGACGAGCTCTGGGATGTGGGAGCTCTGCTGACCTCAAGCCCTAATCCTGTCACACACACTAAAAATAGCCGTGGAGCGCTCCTGACGCTCCCTAGGTGCCTCGTCACAGCCTCAGAGCTAGCTAGCCCTAGAGATAGAAAATAAAGCCTACCTTGCCTCAGAGAAATTCCCCAAAGGAATAGGCAGCCCCCCACATATAATGACTGTGAGAAAAGATGAAAGTCACAAACGCAGAAATGAAACAGGTTTCAGCAAAGGGAGGCCAGACTTACTAAATAGACAGAGGATAGGAAAGGAATCTTTGTGGTCAGCACAAAAACCTACAAAAGACCACGCAGAGTGTGCAAAAAAGACCTCCGCACCGACTCACGGTGCAGGGGGGGGGGGCCACTCTGCATCCCAGAGCTTCCAGCTAGCAAGACAAAATCAGGATAACCAGCTGGACAAAGAAAAAAATGAGCAAAAATAACAATAAGGAACTTAGCTTCTGCAGGAGAAGACAGGTCACCAGGCAGATCCAGGAGCGAACTGAACCAATGCTAAAACATTGACAGCTGGCATGGAGTAACGATCTGAGTGGAGTTAAATAGAGAAGCCAACCAAAGGATAAACCACGTCACCTGTGTAAGGAACCTCAGAAGCAGCAGCTTCACTCATAGCCACCAGAGGGAGCCCATAGACAGAACTCGCCGAAGTACCATTCACGAGCACAGGAGGGAGTTCGACAATAGAATTCACAACAGTCTCCCAGGTGGCTTGTTGCAAACTTTAAATGACAGTTTTTATGGATATCTTTGAGAAATGGCTTTCTTCTTGCCACTCTTTCTTAAAGGCCAGATTTGTGCAGTGTACGACTGATTATTGTCCTATGGACAGACTGTCCCACCTCAGCTGTAGATCTCTGCAGTTCATCCGGAGTGATCATAGGCCTCTTGGCTGCATCTCTGATCAGTCTTCTCCTTGTTTGAGATGAAAGTTTAGAGGGACGGCCGGGTCTTGGTAGATTTGTTGTGGTATGATACTCCTTCCATTTCAATATGATCGCTTGCACAGTGCTCCTTGGGATGTTTAAAGTTTTGGAAATCATTTTGTATCCAAATCCAGCTTTGAAATTCTCCACTACAATATTACTGACCTGCCTGTTGTGTTCCTTAGTCTTCATGATGCTCTTTGTGCTTCAAAGAGAACCCGGAGTCTATCACAGAGCAGGTGCATCTATACGGAGACTTGATTACACACAGATGGGTTATATTTATAATCATTAGGCATTTAGGACAACATTGGATCATTCAGAGATCCACAATGAACTTCTGGAGTGAGTTTGCTGCACTGAAAGTAAAGGGGCCGAATAATATTGTATGGCCCACTTTTCAGTTTTTGAATTTCCCAAAATATTTAAAATAACCAATAAATTTTGTTCAACTTCACAATTGTGTTCCACTTTTTGTTGATTCTTCACCAAAAATTTACATTTGGTATCTTTATGTTTGAAGCATGATATGTGGGAAAAGGTTGAAAAAGACCAGGGAGCCGAATACTTTCGCAAGGTACGTGTTTTCAGGCCGCCAAACATTTAATCCTGAATTGTTAATGGTTCCGTAGAGTCCTCAATCTTCATGGTACCCCTGATAGCATGCAGGAGCATATTGGTGTTTTCGGAAGAAAATAAATATCTTTTTCATTCTTCCGGGAGCACTACTGAGGAACCCTCTTCTTCTTGAGAGTCCTGATCAGAATAGCCAGATACTTCTCCTTCTTTTGAACTTGGGTCCATGTCCAATCTGTGCCTCTTAGGATGGGTGGGATTTGGATGGTACTAGTGCCGAGACTGTAGTCTGTACCTATTCCTTGATCATTGTTTTTATACTGGCCAGTAAAGAAGTTTGCTCTTCCTTAAATAGCTTGGGTATACATCCTTCACAGAGCTTTTTATCGTATCCCTCTGGACATTTGCCATGCATAAGGGAAATCTGCTAGCCTTTCTTTTGGCTGTGGCTGCTGAGGTAGACTGTCTAGGTTACATAGTTATTAAGGTTGAAGGAAGACTAAGTCCATCTAGTTCAACCCATAGCCTAACCTAACATACCCCAACATGTTGATTCAGAGGAAGGCAAAAAAAAAAACCATGTGGCAAAGAGTAAGCTCCACATTGGGGAAAAAAAAATTCCTTCCCGACTCTACATACGGCAATCAGACTAATTCTCTGGATCAACGCCCTATCAAGGAATCTAGTGTATATACCCTGTAACATACTTTTCCAGAAAGGTATCCAGTCCCCTCTTAAATTTAAGTAACGAATCACTCATTACAACATCATACGGCAGAGAGTTCCATAGCCTCACTGCTCTTACAGTAAAGAATCCGCGTCTGTTATTATGCTTAAACCTTCTTTCCTCCAGACATAGAGGATGCCCCCTTGTCCCTGTCTCAGGTCTATGATTAAAAAGATCAGAAAGGTCTTTGTACTGTCCCCTCATATTTACACATTAAAATAAGATCACCCCTTAGTCTTTGTTTTTCCAAACTAAATAGCCCCAAGTGTAATAACTATCTTGGTATTGCAGACCCCCCAGTCCTCTAACCTTGGTCGCTCTTCTCTGCACCCGCTCCAGTTCAGCCATGTCTTTCTTATACACCGGAGCCCCGAACTGTGCACAGTATTCTAAGTGTGGTCGAACTAGTGACTTGCACATGAGGAGAACATAATTTTACCTCTATACATCTATGCCTCTTAATGCATCCCATTATTTTATTTGCCTTAGTAGCAGCTGCCTGACACTGGCCACTGAATACGGGTTTGTCATCCACCCATACACCCACATTGCACAGAGAAAAATGACAAAGTGCAATTTTGCATCTATACAGCCAACATGAACAGATCAACTAGTCCTAAAAATCTGTTCAATCTTTACCCTTCATTTCATCAAAAAAAAAAATAAGGTAGTAATATTGTAGACAAAGTTATAACCAAGCTTTATTAAATATCTAAAGTAAACATGTATAAAAAAAAAAAACAAGAGCGGTGCTTCATTATGACCAGTTCTAATCATCTTCATCACTCTGCTTATCATTTCTGCTATGCAAGCTGAAGAAAAAAAAAAAAAAAAAAAAAAGTCCACAAGTTATTCATAGACAGAAGCAATCTGTAAGACAATGTATGTGAAGAAACCAGATTGTATCTTAATTACCCAGACAGCTACCTTTTTGCAAACCAATAAGAACTGACTTTTCATTTGTATATTGGCTTGTGGATTTAATTGTTTATGTCTGGTGGTTCAAGAAGACAGACTTGCAAACTGATACCATTTACCATACTGTGCATGTCTGTAATACTGACTTGTAGAGTTGAGCGACCTTGACCTTTTTAGAGTCGAGCCGGGTTTCGCGAAACCCGACTATCTCAAAAGTCGGGTCGAGTGAAATCGCCCGATTATGACTTAAAGTCGGGATCGACCGAAACACGAAACCCAATGCAAGTCAATGGGGCAGCATAGTCGGCAGTGAGTGGGGGCCAGGAAAACACCTAGAGTGCCCATTTTAATGTCAAAACCATCCATTCTTCTTAATGAAGCTTGTCAAGCGTAATTTACCTTATAATAATTGGAAGGCATTTGAAATTGGTGTTCATTTGGCTAAAGTTGTGGTGGGTAGGGCTGGTTCAAGTAATTAGTGGGCCCAGGAAATCTGGACCACGTCACGGCAGTGGAGCAGGGAGAGGTAAGTATTTCAACTTTGCAAGTGCTGTGAACCTGAGCAAGCAGGGGGGGCCCCCACTCGTTGGCATTGGCACTGGCACAGGGCCCCTCAAAGTACAGCGGTGTGTTTGCACGGCAGGGGCGCCTCCCACCGGCAGCAACACTTTTGCGTACCATGAGAGGCCCTGTGCCAGTGACGTCGCCAACTAGTATTCCTCCCCCCACCTGATGAAGGAACCTGCACTTTCATCTGCACCTTCCTCTTTGTCCCCGTGTAAGGTGGTATGGTATGCGGGAAGGGGGACCTGACTTTCAGCAGGGTCACAATCTTGCAGTGTAGCGTGCACGGGAAATGTTGCGTTATGGGTCAATGTACCAGCAGACTCATCTATCACTGGCTGGGCAATGGGCAGGATGAGGAGGAAACACAGATATAGGCCCAAAGAATAAAGTGGGCTAAATGCAGTTCAAAATCGGTAACACAGGACTAATCAGGGGGCATTGCAGTGGAGGACAACTGGAATGAGAGGCTGACACAGAGTAGGCCCAAATCAGTAAGTAGTCGAAATGCAGTTCAAAATTGGCAACAGTAGTAAACAGGCGGCACAGCTTTGTTCAGTGGAGGAGAACAGCAAGGAGTGGCAGACACCGATAGTAGGCCCCAACCCAACTAGTAGGCCAAATGCAGTCTAACATTAACAACTACTTAACGAGCGCCTGAAAACGGAATTTCAGGACAGGAAACCAGGAGAACAGCAAGGAGCGGCAGACACCGATAGTAGGCCCCAAACCAACTAGTACGCCAAATGCAGTTGTTCCGTTTAACCACAATTTAATGAGAGCCTGAAGATAGAAGTTCAGGAAAGGCAACCTGGAGAACACCTTGGAGTGTAACACACCATCTCTCTCCACCCCATACCCAATTTGTAGGCCTAATGCAGCGTAGTTTCCAACAACTACTAAACGAGAGCATGATGATCGAAGCAATGGAGAGGAAACCTGGGGAACACCTTGGAGTGGAACACACCATCTCTCTACAGTGGAACACACCATCTCTCTACACCCCATACCCAATTTGTAGGCCTAATGCAGCGTAATTTCCAACAACTACTAAACGAGAGCCGGAAGATCGAAGCTCAGGAAAGGCAACCTGGGGAACACCTTGGAGTGTAACAAACCCTCTCTCTACACCACGGAAGGGCTGATTCTTAGGAAGGAAGGCTGTCGGAAAGAAGCAGGGCGCGTCCGAGGGTGATTATATTCTTATTAGGTATATACTCACCCTCGGACGCGCCCTGCTTCTTTATTTGTAATGAATGTTTATTTTCAATGTGGTTTTGACTTACTCTATTTTTTTGGTAAATAATGATTTTATTATTTTCATTGTTTTGCATCTTCTTGGCAATAATATAAAGAAGACGCGACAGGACAACACTCGGTGGATGCCATATCTGTGTTTAAAATTGAAAAAAACCTTTCAGTTAACTACTTGCAGGAGAAAGTTATTGTAGCTGGTGGCCATTTTTAGTACTGTACCAGATTTTTGTTGTATGTGTTTGTTTTTAATGTTAAAATGTCTGCATTTGATATCTCTCCAGTATTTTCTTTTTTATAAGCAAAATACTTATTTTTATATTTTCTGATGTTGGTTCCAGGGGTACACGGGCAGCAGTGGTGTGGTCAGTGGAGGCCTAGTGGAAGGAGTGACCGCAGACAGGCATCGAAGGCCTAAAATAAAAAAATTGGGCTGGCTGTAGGCAATTTTAAATTGGTTCCAGGGGTACACGGGCAGCAGTGGTGTGGTCAGTGGAGGCCTAGTGGAAGGAGTGACCGCAGACAGGCATCGAAGGCCTAAAATAAAAAAATTGGGCTGGCTGTAGGCAATTTTAAATTGGTTCCAGGGGTACACGGGCAGCAGTGGTGTGGTCAGTGGAGGCCTAGTGGAAGGAGTGACCGCAGACAGGCATCGAAGGCCTAAAGTAAAAAAATTGGGCTGACTGTAGGCAATTTTAAATTGGTTCCAGGGGTACACGGGCAGCAGTGGTGTGGTCAGTGGAGGCCTAGTGGAAGGAGTGACCGCAGACAGGCATCGAAGGCCTAAAATAATAACACATGGCTGTAGGCAATTTTAAATTGGTTCCAGGGGTACACGGGCAGCAGTGGTGTGGTCAGTGGAGGCCTAGTGGAAGGAGTGACCGCAGACAGGCATCGAAGGCCTAAAATAATAACACATGGCTGTAGGCAATTTTAAATTGGTTCCAGGGGTACACGGGCAGCAGTGGTGTGGTCAGTGGAGGCCTAGTGGAAGGAGTGACCACAGACAGGCATCGAAGGCCTAACATAACAAAAATGTCAATACAATGGTATTGTCAGTGGCAGGCATTGAAGGATGTCAGCGCATAGACTAAACATTGGTGGAGCTGTGAGATAATTTTGCAAGTGGTAGAGCACTGTTTGAGCTGGGGGGGGGAACTGTCTTGTGGCTGGCGGTACAGGCCCAGGGCCCCTCATATTACAACGGTGTGTCTGACGTTGGGTGCGCACCACCACCGCCAGAGACACTTTATTGTACTAGGAGGGACCCAGTGGCAGTGCCGTCGACCAAAAGCGGGCACACCCACCTCTTCAGACAAACTGCACTCTCACGGGTGCTGTCGCCAAGTGTCGATACCACGGCCCCGTGTGGGGAGTTTGGCCATTTAGTGAGGTGTAAACATGTCGTATGCTGGACAATCAGGTGCAGAAAATTACGAGATTGGAAAAGGCATTCAGAATAGTCCACAGGCAAGACCTTTTCATAGGAAAGCTAGGTGTCAGCCGGGCAAGGTGGGGCAAAAGATTTCGAAATCCAGTTGTGGTTCATTTTAATGAAGGTTAGATCATCTACATTTTGGGTAGCCAGACGAGTCCTTTTTTCTGTTAGTATTGAACCTGCAGCACTGAATACTCTTTCTGATAGGACACTAGCTGCCGGGCAAGCAAGCTCCTCCAATGCATATTCTGCCAATTCTGGCCACGTGTCTAATTTTGATGCCCAGTAATCAAATGGGAATGACGGTTGAGGGAGAACATCGATAAGGGATGAAAAATAGTTTGTAACCATACTGGACAAATGTTGTCTCCTGTCACTTTGAATTGATGCTGCAGTACCTGTCCTGTCTGCGGTCATAGCAAAATCACTCCACAACCTGGTCAGAAAACCCCTCTGGCCAACGCCACTTCTGATTTCTGCCCCTCTAACTCCTCTGGTCTGCTGGCCCCTGCAGCTCGTGTGAGAACGATCACGGGCGCTGTGTGCAGGGAATGCCAGAAGCAAACGGTCAACAAGAGTTGATTGTTTGGTTGCTAATATTAGTTCCAAGTTCTCATGTGGCATTATATTTTGCAATTTGCCTTTATAGCGAGGATCAAGGAGGCAGGCCAACCAGTAATCGTCATCATTCATCATTTTAGTTATGCGTGTGTCCCTTTTGAGGATACGTAAGGCATAATCCGCCATGTGGGCCAAAGTTCCAGTTCTCAAATCTGCGGTTGTGCTTGGTTGAGGGGCAGTTTCAGGCAAATCCACGTCACTTGTGTCCCTCAAAAAACCAGAACCCGGCCTTGCCGCGCCACCAATTTCCAGTGGCCCCGGAAAAGCTTCCTCATTAAAAATATAATCATCCCCATCATCCTCCTCGTCCTCCTCCTCTTCGCCCGCTACCTCGTCCTGTACACTGCCCTGGCCAGACAATGGCTGACTGTCATCAAGGCTTTCCTCTTCCTCAGCTGCAGACGCCTGATCCTTTAGGTGCGTCAAACTTTGCATCAGCAGACGCATTAGGGGGATGCTCATGCTTATTATGGCGTTGTCTGCACTAACCAGCCGTGTGCATTCCTCAAAACACTGAAGGACTTGACACATGTCTTGAATCTTCGACCACTGCACACCTGACAACTCCATGTCTGCCATCCTACTGCCTGCCCGTGTATGTGTATCCTCCCACAAAAACATAACAGCCCGCCTCTGTTCGCACAGTCTCTGAAGCATGTGCAGTGTTGAGTTCCACCTTGTTGCAACGTCTATGATTAGGCGATGCTGGGGAAGGTTCAAAGAACGCTGATAGGTCTGCATACGGCTGGAGTGTACGGGTGAACGGCGGATATGTGAGCAAAGTCCACGCACTTTGAGGAGCAGGTCGGATAACCCCGGATAACTTTTCAGGAAGCACTGCACCACCAGGTTTAAGGTGTGAGCCAGGCAAGGAATGTGTTTCAGTTGGGAAAGGGAGATGGCAGCCATGAAATTCCTTCCGTTATCACTCACTACCTTGCCTGCCTCAAGATCTACAGTGCCCAGCCACGACTGCGTTTCTTTCTGCAAGAACTTGGACAGAACTTCCGCGGTGTGTCTAATGTCGCCCAAACACTTCATAGCCAATACAGCCTGCTGACGTTTGCCAGTAGCTTCCCCATAATGGGAGACCTGGTGTGCAACAGTGGCAGCTGCGGATGGAGTGGTTGTGCGACTGCGGTCTGTGGACGAGCTCTCGCTTCTGCAGGAGGACGAAGAGGAGGAGGAGGAGGGGGTGCGAACGGCTACAGCCAATTGTTTCCTAGACCGTGGGCTAGGCAGAACTGTCCCAAACTTGCTGTCCCCTGTGGACCCTGCATCCACCACATTTACCCAGTGTGCCGTGATGGACACGTAACGTCCCTGGCCATGCCTACTGGTCCATGCATCTGTTGTCAGGTGCACCTTTGTGCTCACAGATTGCCTGAGTGCATGGACGATGCGCTCTTTAACATGCTGGTGGAGGGCTGGGATGGCTTTTCTGGAAAAAAAGTGTCGACTGGGTAGCTCGTAGCGTGGTACAGCGTAGTCCATCAGGGCTTTGAAAGCTTCGCTTTCAACTAACCGGTAGGGCATCATCTCTAACGAGATTAGTCTAGCTATGTGTGCGTTCAAACCCTGTGTACGCAGATGCGAGGCTAAGTACTTCCTTTTTCTAACCATAGTCTCATGTAGGGTGAGCTGGACTGGAGAGCTGGAGATCGTGGAACTAGCGGGGGTGCCGGTGGACATGGCAGACTGAGAGACGGTGGGAGATGGTATTGTTGCCACCGGTGCCCTAGATGCAGTGTTTCCTACTACGAAACTGGTGATTCCCTGACCCTGACGGCTTTGGCCTGGCAAAGAAACCTGCACAGATACTGCAGGTGGTGCGGAAAATGGTGGCCCTACACTGCCGGAAGGGATGTTGCGTTGCTGACTAGCTTCATTGGCCGAGGGTGCTACAACCTTAAGGGACGTTTGGTAGTTAGTCCAGGCTTGCAAATGCATGGTGGTTAAATGTCTATGCATGCAACTTGTATTGAGACTTTTCAGATTCTGTCCTCTGCTTAAGGTAGTTGAACATTTTTGACAGATGACTTTGCGCTGATCAATTGGATGTTGTTTAAAAAAATGCCAGACTGCACTCTTTCTAGCATCGGATACCTTTTCAGGCATTGCAGACTGAGCTTTAACCGGATGGCCACGCTGTCCTCCAACAGGTTTTAGCTTTGCCACGCGTTTTGGGCAAGATACGGGCCCGGCAGATGGAACCTGTTGCGATGTTGATGCCTGCTGCGGCCCCTCCTCCTCCGCTTCAGAACTGCTGCCGCCTGCACCCTGTTCCCCCAATGGCTGCCAATCGGGGTCAAGAACTGGGTCATCTATTACCTCTTCTTGTAGCTCGTGTGCAACTTCGTCTGTGTCACCGTGTCGGTCGGTGGTATAGCGTTCGTGATGGGGCAACATAGTCTCATCAGGGTCTGATTCTTGATCAGCACCCTGCGAGGGCAATGTTGTGGTCTGAGTCAAAGGACCAGGATAGTAGTCTGGCTGTGGCTGTGCATCAGTGCACTCCATGTCAGATTCAACTTGTAATGGGCATGGACTGTTAACTGCTTCACTTTCTAAGCCAGGGACGGTATGTGTACAGAGCTCCATGGAGTAACCCGTTGTGTCGCCTGCTGCATTCTTCTCTGTTGTTGTTTTTGCTGAAGAGGACAAAGAAGCGACTTGTCCCTGACCGTGAACATCCACTAACGACGCGCTGCTTTGACATTTACCAGTTTCACGAGAGGAGGCAAAAGAGCTAGAGGCTGAGTCAGCAAGATAAGCCAAAACTTGCTCTTGCTGCTCCGGCTTTAAAAGCGGTTTTCCTACTCCCAGAAAAGGGAGCGTTCGAGGCCTTGTGTAGCCAGACGACGAACCTGGCTCCACATCTCCAGACTTAGGTGCAATATTTTTTTTCCCACGACCAGCTGATGCTCCACCACTACCACTACCCTCATTACCAGCTGACAATGAACGCCCCCGGCCACGACCTCTTCCACCATACTTCCTCATTGTTTTAAAAACGTAAACAAACTAACGGTATTTGTTGCTGTCACACAAATTACACGGTGAGCTATAACTTCAGTATGATTTAGCTACCCCTTTACAGGTGAGTGAGACCACAACGAAAATCAGGCACAATGTTACACACTCTGTTGTTGGTGGCAACAAATGAGAGAGATGCCACACACGCAGGACTGTCACTGAAGCACAAATGTAAATATTAATCTCCCACTGATTTGAATTTTTTTTTTTTTTTTTTCAGGGAGACTTTAGGAAAAAAAAAAAAAATAGAATAAAATGATTTTTTCAGGGAGAATTTAGAAAACAAATAAAACAAAAAAAGGCTTTCGATGGCCCACTGAGTGAGAGATGACGCACACAGGAGTCAGGAGTGGCACACAAGCCCAGAGGCCAATATTTATCTCCCACTTTTTTTTTTTGTTCCAGGGAAAATTTATAAACCCAATAAAAAAAATAATAAATAGGCTTTCTATGGCCCACTATCTGAGAGACAGAGAGAGATGGCACGCTTAGGACTGGCACACAAGCCCAAAGGCCAATATTAATCTCCCTTTTTTTTTTAAGGGAGAATTTATAAAACCAAAAAAAAATAAATAAATAGGCTTTCTATGGCCCACTATTTGTGAGAGAGATGGCATGCTCAGGACTGGCACACAAGCCCAGAGGCCAATATTAATCTCCCACTGATTGATGTAGTGATTTTTTCAGGTAGATTTTAGAACCAAAATCAAGCAAAAAAATAAATAGGCTTTCTATGGCCCACTGAGTGAGTGATGATGCACACAGGAGTCAAGAGTGGCACACAAGCCCTGAGGCCAATATTTTTCTCCCACTGATTGATGTAGTGATTTTTTCAGGTAGATTTTATAACCCAAATCAAGCAAAAAAATAAATAGGCTTTCTATGGCCCACTGAGTGAGAGATGACACAGACAGGGATGGCACTCTAGCAGAAATGTCAATCTTAATCTCCCACAAAAAAAAAAAAAACAGGGAGTGTCCTTCAATTACTATCTCCCTGCAGTAATCTCAGCCAGGTATGGCAGGCAGCAATAAGGAGTGGACTGATGCACAAATTAAATAAAAAGTGTGTACAAACCAAAGAGATAGCTGTGCAGAAAGGAAGGAACAAGAGGATTTGTGCTTTGAAAAAAGCAGTTGGTTTGCACAGCGGCGTACACACAGCAATGCAGCTATCAGGGAGCCTTCTAGGGCAGCCCAATGAGCTACAGCGCTGAGGGGGGAAAAAAAAAAAAAAATGTAGCTTCCACTGTCCCTGCACACCGAAGGTGGTGTTGGGCAGTGGAAATCGCTACAGCACAAGCGGTTTGGTGGTTAATGGACCCTGCCTAACGCTATCCCTGCTTCTGACGAAGCGGCAGCAACCTCTCCCTAAGCTCAGATCAGCAGCAGTAACATGGCGGTCGGCGGGAACTCCCCTTTATAGCCCCTGTGACGCCGCAGACAGCAAGCCAATCACTGCAATGCCCTTCTCTAAGGTGGTGGGGACCAGGACCTATGTCATCACGCTGCCCACACTCTGCGTTTACCTTCATTGGCTGAGAAATGGCGCTTTTTGCGTCATTGAAACGCGACTTTGGCGCGAAAGTCGCGTACCGCATGGCCGACCCCGCACAGGGGTCGGATCGGGTTTCATGAAACCCGACTTTGCCAAAAGTCGGCGACTTTTGAAAATGAACGACCCGTTTCGCTCAACCCTACTGACTTGTACATAGTGTGTGTTTATCTTTGCTTATTGATGTGTGCCGATATGCTAATTGTGCATTGAGTTCCATAACTAGCTTGGTGACTTCTAAAGCAGAAAAGGAAAGACTGTGCAAATAGATTGAATGGTCAAGTAGTACTACGTAATCTCATCACCATTGTTTGCCATATCTTGATATTGAACTAAAGGACACTGGGTAATTCTAAAAATAGCTTACATGCCTTGGGTATAAAAAGACTCAGATCACATCATGGGGGAGTCTGAAGTAATACAGAGCTACCAGCCAGACATTCTGAAAACCACCCAACAGACAAGAGAAAGGACTGCAGCCAATTCATCATGGCACCATCACGAGGGACACTGATCTAGGATTCTATAGGAAACAACCTAGGGGTTTTCGGCTCTGGTTGGAAGGACACAGATCTGATCCAGTGACCATCTCTGAACCATGGATATGTTTGGAGAAAGCCAGGTTTGGGACCCGCTGGTCGCCTGGTTCCATGGAGATGGTCAGATAAGCCAGGTGGTGACTCTTGTCAACTGGCTTTGGACCTTGTATGGACTCTATGGACAGTTCTTGGTCATCTCCCTATGCTTGTCATTACCTCTTCTCTGTGCGTTCATCCACAGATGGAGTAGCGACCCTGGGAGCTCTGACATCGTGCCATACTGGAAAGACGTGGAGACGCAGTGATATTTTATATGCGCCCATGTAACCAAATAATTCCAGCCATGGGGGGATTGTTCTGTTTGCTATTGTGTGCTGTGGTTCAATAAAGTATTGCCACACTGTTTTACCTTAACCCTGTGTGGTCTGTAGTGTATTGCCCACTGGGAGATAGAGCGGGCGTTCAGTGGTATGAGCCGTGGTCCATGCAGTCTTGCTAAAGACAGCTGGGCCAGCAGACAAGAGCACCCACTGACCCCGTTTCCCCGTAACAATGTACATAACACCTTCCCACCCCCTCTCACTCCTCAGTGAGCATATCAGGGAGGCACCCACCTCAGCTGTCTATAGGCATGCATGAAGCTGGGTAGAATGGATTTCTGATATCAGCCATCTGATGTCTTATTCCAAAGGATCACTTTTTTCCCTTATGTAAAATGAGCTGTTCCAGACTATGGGCTGGGCACAGATCTGCAGGAGAATCTGCCTCCAGAGATTTAAAATGAAAGGGAGCCTCAGTGGGAGACATCTAATGACTGACACTTTACTCTCAATCACACACAGCTCTTGCAGTGGTAGCAAAGCTAAAAGTACAGAAGAGCTAACCTGTGTCTCATTACAAGCATTTGCAGCAGCATTTGTCCTCTCAATGAAGGTCAATGTAAAGGAGTGGAGAAGCGGTGAACATTCCCTTGAAGATCTTTTGGTTATATAATGCATTGTACCACTTTAAAAAATGTTGAAGATCACAAAATAGATGCAACAGTTAGCCACAGTCAACTATTGGGCATGCCCATGAGGGAGGAGTTATGTTGGAAAGAAAAGACTCTGCTCCTGTTCGGATCGGAAGATAGGGAAGTATACCGAAAGGAGAAGGACCTATGGTCCTAGTGTTCGCAGACCTGCATTGAAATGGGTGCTATGTGTGAAAGGAAGCCATCCTTTGAAATCACATTCTGAAGTAAACAAGGATCTCTTATCTCAGGCAAGTGGGGAAACAGCAAACGTTATCTATACCAAGTAGTATGTGAAAGTATCTGGATGTGAGGGTCATAGAAGAAGGAGAAGATGGCCACGCTGGGAGTTCTCCTAAAAGGAACTGAAGATGAAGTGGCACAATAAAGGAGCATGTGGCCCACATCAAATAAATTTGAGAATAGTAATGAGTTGCAGTGACGCAGCTCAGCAGATGAGGTCCTCCTAGTGGTTTGCTGGTCTAATGTAATGCCACAAGTAAAGGATTGTGCAGAAGATGGATTCTTGAAGTGTTGTGCCTGCTGCCATCTAATGTATATACTTCAGCAGTTTGTTAAGTAACCAAGTTTACATTTGGACTCTCTATCCCTCATTCATCACTACCCCACTGGGTCCTGGCCTGTCATGTCAAGCAGCAGCATTTGGTCTGCAGTAGTGTGTTAAAGGGAACCTGTCACCCCGAAAATCCCGGGTGAGGTAAGCCCACCGGCATCAGGGGCTTATCTGCAGCATTCTGTAATGCTGTAGATAAGCCCCCGATGTTACCTGAAAAGGGAGAAAAAGACGTTATATTATACTCACCCAGGGGCGGTCCCGCTGCTGGTCAGGTCGGATGGGCGTCTCCAGTCCGCTGCGGCGCCTCCCATCTTCTTTCCATGACGTCCTCTTCTGATCTTCAGCCACGGCTCCGGCGCAGGCGTACTTTGCTCTGCCCTGTTGAGGGCAGACAAAGTACTGCAGTGCGCAGGCGCCGGGCCTCTGACATTTCCGGCGCCTGCGCACTGCAGTACTATCCTCTGCCCTCAACAGGGCAGAGCAAAGTACGCCTGCGCCGGAGCCGTGGCTGAAGATCAGAAGAGGACGTCATGGACAGAAGATGGGAGGCGCCGCAGCAGACCGGAGACGCCCATCCGACCTGACCAGCAGCGGGACCGCCCCTGGGTGAGTATAATATAACGTCTTTTTCTCCCTTTTCAGGTTACATCGGGGGCTTATCTACAGCATTACAGAATGCTGCAGATAAGCCCCTGATGCCGGTGGGATTACCTCACCCGCGATTTTCGGGGTGACAGGTTCCCTTTAACATAACAGCACACACAGTCAGGTTTCCCTTTTTCCTATAGCATGGCGGGGTCCGTATGTGACTCTTGGCCATAGCCCCCTGCCCGTTACATCAGATCTGCTGTACAACCCTTCACCCACATTGGCTGCCTGTGGGAGGACATTTTCCATTTCACAATAATGAGTGCTGCTGGAGGTGTCTCTATGCAAGACAATTTTTACTCCCGCTGTAGCAGGACAGCAGAGTCAAGTGTCAGTCATTAGACTGGTAATGCCTCCTTCAACTTAAAAATAAATGGACTTCAAATAAGCCAAGGAGGCAGATTCTCAAGATTCTGTGTCCTGACCATAGCGTGCAACAGCTCATTTGCAGAGGAAAAACAAACAAACATTTCTATGGAAAAAGACATGAGATCAGAGATCAAGGTATGATATTATTCAGCTCCTATGATGTACATGCCCATATAGATGGCTTAGGAGGGTTGATCCTACTGACAGTTTCCCCATTAATGTCCAGCTTTAGCATTTGTCTCTGCATTTCAGTTGTCATTTCTTTACTCTTCCATTTACATGCCTGCACGAGAGCTTGTTGTTTTATGCAGAAGGGAGTTGGGAGTTCAACATAAAGATTATGCAATATAGACTACGATTTGAAGGAGGGAGCTTTTCTAACAATATTTTGTTAAATGGATTTTTAACATGTAGGGTTCTATGCAATATGCACCAATTAAGATTTTTTATTGAAGCCTTAGGACTTAATGAAATCCTATTAAAAGGAGCTTGATAATGGATCTACAATACAATTTGCATTGCGTCTTTTATTGCCGAGTGTTGTCATATACAGTACAGACATCTTGGGGTTCTTTATAGGTCCCCAGGGATTACTGCAGAGGGGTATCCCATTCCACAGTTTTCTCCCTACAGCGGTCCACAGCTATTGCAGCTTCCTCTGATCTGTCATTAAAGCAGGAGAATGTTGCACTTGCATCATCATGTCAGTGAGCGCCCCCTGTTGTCTGAACAAGATCACCCACCCCCCACATAGGTGCCAAAAGACGTTCCAGGCCTCAGTCAGCAGCAATCTCATCCTGTCAAAACAAAGCTGGCCAAGGACAACATCAGGTCAGGTTGAACAAGACATCAGCCTACCTGGTAAGATAGGAGTGTACATCACTGTAACCACGATAACGAGCCAGAGGAAACAGTATGCCGGTAGCACAGCGTCCTTCCCGTTGGCGACAGAAGCTACAGTTACAGATCCCTCTGCACGGAGGGCAGGTCCAGTCCTGAAGGGTAGAAGAATAAGTACCGTAAATCTCACAAATCCAATGTGAGGACAACCTTTATTTTCCTCAGACACCTTTCCCTTGAAGTGTGGTTGTTGCAACTAAAGGTACCGTCACATTAAGCGACGCTGCAGCGATATAGACAACGAGCTGATCGCTGCAGCGTCGCTGTTTAGGTCGCTAGGAGACGTCAAACACCGGCAACAGCAGAACGATGCAGGAGTGATCCAGTGACGTACTTGTCGTTCTCGCTGGTTGTTGCTCCATGAAAAAACGTTGCAGGCATCGTTGCTTTTGATATCAAGCATGACGAATCACGCCGACCTGACGACCAAATAAAGTTCCGGACTTCTAGCTAAGACCAGCGATGTCACAGCAGGATCCTGATCGCTGCTGCATGTCAAACACAACGAGATCGCTATCCAGGACGCTGCAACGTCACGGATCGTTCTCGTTGGAAAGTTGTTCAGTGTGAAGGTACCTTAAGGCAATGTTCATATGTCCAGTAATGATTCTTTAGAACAGATACAGCAGCAGTCAGTTGACTAGAGTTCTGCAGTTTTTATAAATTTATGTCTGTCGGAAGGAGAAGGGGAAAAAAAATAAATAAATACCCCACTCTAACCGAGACGACTGGATCAGTTGACTAGAGTTCTGCAGTTTTTTTTGTTTTTTGTTTTTTATTTATGCCCATCTAAAGGAAGAGGGGGGAGAAAAAAAACAAAACAAAAAAAATCCACATTCATGGAGATGAGTGGATCAGTTCCCCTAACCCCTCTTCGTATTGGCAACTATGGATCTGTTAAATAGCCATTTTATCTCGCATTTGCTTATTGGAGGTGGAAAAAAAATATAAATACATATACACATATATACTACTGGATATGTGAACTTTCAAGTAAATCACCGATTAGAAACTGATCCAGTAAGTAAACGGATCCTTTTCAAAATGGTAGTGCAGCGCCCCAGGGTCCTGGTCGTTGCAGTAATGTCATTTTCCTCTAGGGGAGAGTGATATTACGTTTGGAGGCAAAGAAGGACAACTGCATCCAGGTATCACAAACATGCAACACATTTCACACTCCAGGCCACCAAGGGGAGCTCTGCTCCTATTTATTAAGTCACTCCTCACATTGGTAAAACGGGTTGCCTGGAGGGATAGCTAGTTAGTTGCTGGCTGAGCTTCGCTCAGGTAGTTGGTCCCCGACAGGGGTGGGATCCTGTCAGAGATCGAGGAAGAAGGACACGGAGCTGTGCATGCCCTGAGAGCTGCAGCTTCCAGAAAGAAGTGGTGGTGGGTGGTTGTGGTTGGTGGTGGTGGTCTCCAAACCAGCCAGACTGTCTGCCCTGTGATCTGGTGCTCTGGACTGTGGATGCTGAAGTCTTCAGTAAAGGTAAAGAGACTGCAACCTTGAGTCCTCGTTCTTCACTATGTTTCACACCATCCACCATCTACACACTGGGAAGCCCTGGGGACATACTTCACCTGTGAGAAGGTATACTATCTAGCTGCCATAACATCACCCCAGCGGACCCCTTAAGCAGCGTCGGTCACCCTGACCGAACACCACAGGTGGCATCACGAACATTTCCCCTTTAAAGACCTTTCCCTTTTACACGGACGTCCCAGGGCCACGGACCCGGTCAGCCACCGTGACATCCCCCTGTGAACCGAAGGACCCGGTACAGAGTACCCCACTGCCCTTGGGGGCGCTCCACATGTACATGGGCTGATAGTTATGAACTAGCATTTCCATATCAGCCCATTCAAATGGGTCCCAAGGCAAATTACATTGAATTTCTAAAAATAAGGGTCCATGTAACAAGTGATATTGGTCATGAAAATTTAGGTAATAAAACTGCAGTCAATTCTTCAATATTTAGTAGTTTTCCTTTGTAAGGTTATTGTGTAATCGTCCAAGGTGTAACATTTACCAGTTGACTTACTGGCTGATTGTGCAGTTCTGCAATTCCGTGACACTTAAAAAAAAAAACAAAAAAAAACTGCAGGGGTTGTGATCTCGTGTTGTAATTTGTCAGTTTGAAAATTGCTTTCATTTTTCTCTACTTACAGGATCTAAAAGAACCTTGCGTACATCTTCTCCATATCTGTTCCTGAGACAAGGCCCACAGAACTGTCCTTGGATTCCATGACATTCTTTATTGCGGCAGTTTGTCTTTGTGTCTATGGTTTTCTGTCTGCACTGATGACACGTGGACCCCTATAAGAGGTCAAACAAAGCCATGAACATTGAGCATGCAGTGGACGGGGAAAAAAAAAAAAAAAAAAAAAAAAAAAAAAAAAAAAGGGTAGGTTGACTTTTGAAGACATCTGCGTCATCTACTAGTGCTACATTAATATCACTGCTGGGAACTGGAAACTGAAAATTTTTGGGGCACACAAGGTTTGGCGTTCTTACCTACATCAGAATACTATAAAGTGCTTCACAGACTAAATATTGGAGGGATTTTAAAATTTTCTAGTTAGCCAAGTCACTGGCTAATGCTGCAGTCTGAGGCAGATGGTCTCAAGGACGCGTGCAAGAATGCTGGGTCTGGCCAGCTTTAGTACCCTTACATTTTTATTTTATATTTTTAAATAAGGTGAAAATGACTGATTGCAGCAAAGATTACAAACATTGCGCGAGCGCTGCAAAAAATGCTGCTGGTCTGAATGGTCATGTAAGAGGCAAAAAGCCAAGAAGCAGGGGAGTGATGTGCTCTTGAAGACTGAACTTGAAACAGCCAGCAAAATTGTGAACACACTACTAGACAGGCCTTAATCTAAGATCAGTGCAAATAAACAAATGCAACTTTGTACATTTACATAAAACATGCAACAGAACATCAATTTACATAAAGTATTACGAGCGGTGAACTATGCTGTTGCATTCATACCCCAGAAGACACCAATTGCATTATGTGAATAATGTCATTTGCAGTGTGCATTGTGATATGGTAGATGTATAAAGTATAGAGTAAGAAATAAAGGTAACTCTAGGGGTAAGAGACTTTGGTAAGAAGTATAAAAAGGTAATATGTTTGATGTATGCAAGTGTATCTCAGTTACGGACAGAGAGCCAGTAAACGTAGGGATAGTCCAGGAGGGACAGATTGTAATGCTGAAAAACATGCTGTGTTAAGGAAACAAGAAATGAGAAATGTTTCTCATTACAATCTGATGAACCTGAACTGTCCAGTAAATGTCTATGTGTTGAAATGAACTGGGTGTACCCCAAGTTATGTTCGACAGCTCTAGAAGATGGAGACCTTGAGACAGCGTCCTACAAGTGAGTGATACACCCCACACCTGACCGTACATTGGGACAGGGACATTATTTTCCTGTAAAGCATCAGCTCGTCCATGGTTACCGCCCTTTAGCAATTCTCATTTACATCAAAACGATTCACTCAATAAAAGCAAACTCAAAAAAGGAGGGAAAAAAAACCCAAAATCTGACAGGTGCGACTCACATTCACATGGTTGTACACTTTCTCCTTCACATTATCAGCAACATTATTCAATTCATCTTCTGTGATATCCTCCACTGGTCGCACAACATGGGGAATGACATGAATGCTGGACCGAGTAATTCGCCGCCTTCCTTTGGTTTCTCTCTGTTTTAGATAAAAACAAAAGCAGAGTTGAATGGAATTGAAAAATGAGCTTCAGCATCATACAGTTTGGAAAAGCATGACCAAAAATAAATAAATGCCAGTGATTATTCACCGAATACCCTACTGGTCCTGCCGTACGTGACCACCAAAGCCAGTGGTTGGCTGCACGAATAATAGAATCAGTGGCCCTGGAGCACATCACAGCAGAGGTAACAGCCAGGATTCGACACAGGGCTTTTATGGTTATTCACATTAGCAACCTGATCGGCAAGTTTTATAAAAGCACCTTAATTACATGATGGGTGTCTAGAACATTTTACATATAACATAAGGGCAGCATGCTGGATATACTAGAGTGCTGATGAATTGTTAGGCCACGTGCACACGTTGCGCAAAGTGGTGCGGATTTTTCCAGACTGATTTTGGCAAGTAAACCGCACCGCAGCTTACCTGCGGAATTACCACGATTTTTTTTTTTGCGGATTCCACCCGCGGTTTTAGGGTGGTTTCACACTTGCGTTTTTGTCTGCAGCGGTTTTTTTTTCAAAAAAACGCATGCGTTTTTTTTCTCCTATCTTTAACATTGAAAACGCATGCGTTTTTTTGTGTACGCGTTTGGTTGCGTTTTTTGACGCATGCGTTTTTTTACTGCATGCGTTCATTTTCTGAAATGCTACTTGTAGTATTTTAGAAGCGTTTTTTGGACCAAAAAAAAACGCATGCGTTTTCATGCGTTTTTTTTGGGTCAAAAAATACATTGGAGTCAATGGGGACGCATGCGTTTTTTTATTAAAAACCCAGAAAACACACTGATATGCCACCCCCCAACATAAAGGTGATAAAGGGAACCTAACCCTACCCCTAACCCTACCCCTAAGGGATCCTAACCCTAACCCTACCCCTAACCCTAAGGGATCCTAACCCTAACCCTAATCCCTTTATGGTTAGGGGTAGGGTTAGGGTTAGGATCCCTTAGGGGTAGGGTTAGGGTTAGGATCCCTTAGGGTTAGGGGTAGGGTTAGGGGTAGGATCCCTTTAGGGTTATGATCCCTACCCCTAACCCTAACTGTTTCTGTTTATAGTGGGTTTTTTTTACTTTATTTTGATGATTGGCAGCTGTCACATTTCTCAGTATGCATTTAAAAAACGCAAACGCATGTAAAAACGCATGTAAACGCGTCAAAACGCCGCGTTTTTCACCACATGCAAAAACGCATGCGTCAAAAAAACTCAGCGTTTACACGCGTTTTTTCACCATGCGTTTTTTTGCGTTTACCGCAAAAACGCACCCCAAAAAACGCCAATATGAAACCAGCCTTACACCTGCGGATTCCTATTATGGAGCAGGTGTAAACCGCTGCGGAATCCACACAAAGAATTGACATGCTGCGGAATAAACGCTACGTTTCTGTGCGTTTTTTCCGTAGCGTGTTCTCTGCGGATTTTGGTTCACATGGTACTGTAAACTCAAGGAAAATAGCTGCGAATCCGCAGCATCAAATCTGCTGCGGATCCGCAAACAAAATCTGCAACGTGTGCACATACCCTTAAGATATTAAGTAATCACTAGGAAAACCCCACTGAGTTGGTAACCCAAAAAGGTAGGTTCCCCCCCCCCCCCCATTAGAGTGTGAATGCCCAGTTTGTGGATGTTGCACCGTCGTGAGTTCTTTGGCGCCAACTAATTAAAAAGGACATTTATCTACCATAGGTTAGGTTCTTACTTCCTCCAGCAAATTATCCTCAAGACTCTGCAGCTTTTCCTCCTTTTGTGGAGATTGACTCAGCACAGCTCCCATAGAGCGGGTCACTCGCCGAGTGGCTCTTCCTGGATTCCTTCTAGGTTCAACTTTAGGTAGAGATTCACGTGACCGCCTTTTGTGCTTCTAAGTAAAAATACACATACAACGGATAACCAGTGCTCTGAATGGTTGAGAACTACTGAAAACTGCATTTTTTTTGCAAGGGAGTTGCATTGTGGCAAGAGCTCTTCCCAAAATTATTTTTTTATAAAAGTACATATATTCATTTCAGCCGGTTACTATTACATCTGCGTCATTTTGAACATATCACCTCCCCCTTTGGACCAGTCTTGCTGTTACTTCACCTCTTGTCAAGCATATGCAGTAGAATCTTTCAGCATGGCTTCCCTATGTCTACAACATGTGCAGTGGGGGAAAAAAAAAAAAAGTATTTGATACTGTGCTCATTTTAAGGCTATGTGCACAAGTAGGAAATGTGGTGCAGGATTTTCTGCACAAAATTTGCATCTCCTGGCAGAATCCACAGCTGTGGATTTGCAGCAGAATTGATGCAGTTTTTGCCACTGCGGATTTCTATCATGGAGGGTGCAGAAACGCTGCAGATCCGCACATAAGTGACATGCACTTTTAAATCCGCACAACTTTTTTTTTACCCATTGATTTACATTGTACTGTAAATCACAGTGCGGATCAGCAGTGTTTCTGCGTGGAAAAATCTGCTGGGGATCCGCAGCAAATTCGCATCATGTGCACATAGCCTAAAAGCTTTCCCACTTACAAAGAGTGGAGAGGTTAAAAACACACATTGTATGATTTTTCCATAATCAAGTTTCATTTTATTGCATGAAATAAGTATTTCATCACCTACCAACCAGCAACTCTGGCTTTCACAGACATTAGTTTTTCCTTAACCCCTTCAAGATGGGGCCCTTTTTTGTTTTTTTGTGTTTGTTTTTCGCTCCTTTTCTTCCTGGAGCCATAACTATTTTTCCATCAATATGGCCATGCAAGGGCTTGTTCTTTTGCGGGACAAGTTGTACTTTTAGTTTTACCATGTCATGTACTAAAAAAAAAAAAAAAAAAAAAAACGCAGTTCCACAATTTAATTTTTTTATTTATTTATTTATTTATCACACTTTTTTCCCCCTTTTGGCATGCTTCAATAGTCTCCATGGGAGACTAGAAGCTGCCATAATCTGGATAGGCTCTGCTACATACAAGCAATGATCAGATAACCTGTATGTAGCAGAATTTCTGACTTGCTATGAGCACCGACCACTGGGTGGCGCTCACAGCAAGCCAGAAATGAAAACCATAGAGGTCTGTAGGAGACCTCTGGTTGTCATGCCAATCCAAATCGTTGACCCGCGATCACGTGAAGGGGGGGTGGGGGGTGTTGTCACCGATGGGCAGATTTCCTTCCCGATGACTGGAAGCACACATTAAATCCTGCTGTCAGTTTGACTGCGGCATTTAACAGGTTAATAGCCATGGGTGGATTGCGATTCAACCTGCGGCTGTTCCGGGCACATGTCAGCTGTTCAAAACAGCTGACGTGTGTTGGGAAAGATCTGGGCTTACTGCTGGAGTCCACATCAAAAGGGAGACACGACATACGCAGTACATGTATGGTGCATGTTGTGAAGGGGTTAAGAAGCCCTCCTACTCTGCACTTGTTACCTGAATTAATTGCACCCATTTGAGCTCTTTACCTCTATAAAAAAAGACGTCTGTCCACACACTCACTCAAACTCCAACCTGTCCACCATGGCCAAGAACAAAGAGCTACTAAGGATACCAACGACAAAATTGTAGACCTACATAAGGATGGGATGGGCCACAGGATAATAGGCAAGCAGCTTGGTGAGGAGGCAATAACTGTTGGCACAATGATTAGAAAAAAAAAAAACACAACACACCCAAAGACGACAGTCAATCTCCCCCGGTCTGGGGCTCCATTGTAAGATCTTGCCTTGTGGGGCAAGGATGATTCTGAGAAAGGTCAGGAATGAGCCCAGACCTGCAAGGGAGGACCTAATCAATGACCTGAAGAGAGCTGGGACCAATCTCAAACATTACCGTTAGTAACACACCACACCATCATGGATTAAATAACCCCTTCGTGACGAACAATACAAGAGACTAGCATCCATGTACAGGCAGGACTGCCACCAGGAATTTCAGGGCCCCATACTGGCAAAATGTTTGGGTACAGGCTCCACCCCATCTCTGCCTCCAACCTACCACAGTCCCATTGCCCACTCCTGACCAAATAATGGCTTTAGAGTCTGCGGTCTACAGTGGCCTGTTCAGAAGTTATAAACATTTAGTTGAAAAAAAATTAATTTTTCCATTCCCGTCGTGTCACTTTGCATTAATTCCTGAAGAGTCGCTGAAGGGTTAATAAACAACCTAAAAGCAATTTTGAATATGTTGAGGGGTGCCATTTTTAAAATGGCATCACCTTTGGATGTTTCCAATATATAGGACCCCCAAAGTGATTTCAAAACTTAACAGGTCCCTTAAAAAAAAAAATTAAAAAAAAATCCCAGAAAATTTCTGCTACATTTTTAAAAGGTTAACAAATTACATTTTACAAATGGTGATATAAATAAAACTTTCCCTTATGTCTGCTTTACGTTTGTGTGTGGTATGACTATCTGGATTAAAGTAATTCAAAGTTTGAAAATTGCATTTTTATTTATTTTATTTTTTTAAACTGACATTTGATTTTTTTTTTTTTTTTAATAAATGCACACTATAATTGTAAATTTAGGTTGATATGGCTAAAGTATGTCACGAAAAAAAGAATCTCAAAATCAACGGGATATGTTGAAGCATTCCAGAGTTTACACTACATAAAGTGATGTCAGATTTAAATTTAAAAAAAAAAAAAAAAATTGGACCTGGACATTAAGGGGTTTACATTAGTCCATGCCCGTTTGAAGATAGCCAGTGACCATCTGGATAATCCAGAGGAGCCATGGAAGAAAGTCATATGGTCAGATGAGACCAAATTGGAACTTCTTGGTATGAACTCCACTCGCAGTGTTTTGAGAAACAAGAAGGATGAGTACAACCCCAAAACACCATCCCAACCGTAAAGCATGGTGGGGGGGAAACATACTTTGGGAGGTGCTTTTCTGCAAAGAGGACAGGACGACGCATCATATTGAAAGGAGGATGGATGGGGTCTTGTATCGTGAGATTTTGGCCAACAACCTCCTTTCCTCAGTAAGAGCACTGAAGAAAGGTCATGGCTGGATCTTCCAGCATGACAATGACCTGAAACACACAGCCAGGGCAACTAAGGAGTGGCTCCTTAAGAAGCATTTAAAAAGGTTCTGGAGTGACCTAGCCAGACTCCAGACCTGAACCCAATAGAAAATCTTTAGAGAGGGAGCAGAAACTCAAATGTTGCCCAACAATATCCTGAAACATCTGGAGAAGATCTGTATAGAGGTGAGGGCCAAAATTCCTGCTGCAGTGCGTGCAAAATTGGTCAAGAACTACAGGAAGCGTCTGACCTCAATAATTGCAGACAAAGGTTTCTGTACCAAAATTATTAAAAGTTCTGTTTTTCTATTGTATCTAATAATTATCTCATGCAATAAAAGGCAAATTATGTATATTAACCCCTTTCTGTCCTCGGATGGGATAGTACGTCCAAGGTCAGATGGCCTGCTTTGATGTGGGCTCCGGCGCTGAGCCAACATCAAAGTCAGGACATGTCAGCTGTTTTGTACAGCTGACATGTGCCTGCAATAGTGGCGGGTGTAATCTCAATTCACCCGCTGCTATTAACTAGTTAAATGCCGCTGTCAGATGCTGACAGTGGCATTTAGCTAGCGCTTCCAGCCATTGGGCCGGAAATGCGCTCACCGGTGACCCTTCATCACGTGATCGGGGGTCAGCGATGAGTTTGAAGACCTCTATGGTTCTTGATGCCGGATTGCCTGTGGTCGGCGCTCATAGCAATGCAGCAATTCTACTACAATCAAGCGGTGCCAGATTCTAGTCTCCTATGGAGGCTATTGAAGCATGGCAAGAGCTGTAAAAAAAAAAAAAAGTTTTAAGAATATGAAAACAAAACAAAAACACAAATCTAAAAACTTTAAATCACCCCCTTTTGCCCTATTCAAAATCAAATATACCAAATATGTGTATCGCCGCGTTCAGAATCGCCCAATCAATTAAAAAAAAAAAAAAAAAATTAACCTAATCATTAACCCCTATCTGACCTCGGACGGGATAGTATGTCCGAGGTCAGATCCCCTGCTTTGATGCAGGGCTCCGCGGTGAGCCCGCATCAAAGCCGGGACATGTCAGCTGTTTTGAACAGCTGACATGTGCCCGTAATAGGCGCGGGCAGAATCGCGATCTGCCCGCACCTATTAACTAGTTAAATGCCGCTGTCAAACGCAGACAGCGGCATTTAACTACCGCTTCCGGCCGGGCGGCCGGAAATTACGTCATCGCCGACCCCCGTCACATGATCGGGGGTCGGCGATGCGTCTCCATTGTAACCATAGAGGTCCTTGAGACCTCTATGGTTACTGATTGTCGGTGGCTGTGAGCGCCACCCTGTGGTCGGCGCTCACAGCACACCTCCATTTCTGCTACATAGCAGCGATCAGCAGATCGCTGCTATGTAGCAGAGGCGATCGGGTTGTGACTGCTTCTAGCCTCCCATGGAGGCTATTGAAGCATGGCAAAAGTAAAAAAAAAAAGTTGAAAAAAATGTTAAAAAAAAAATTAAAAAAAAAATATAAAAGTTTAAATCACCCCCCTTTCGCCCCAATCAAAATAAATCAATAAAAAAAAAATATATAAAATCTACACATATTTGGTATCGCCGCGCTCAGAATCGCCCGATCTATCAACTAAAAAAAAGCATTAACCTGATCGCTAAACAGCGTAGCGGGAAAAAAAAATTCAAAATGCCAGAATTCCGTTTTTTGGTCGCCGCGACATTGCATTAAAATGCAATAACGGGCGATGAAAAGAACGTATCTGCACCAAAATGCTATCATTAAAAAAGTCATCTCGGCACGCAAAAAATAAGCCCTCAACCGACCCCAGATCGCGAAAAATGGAGACGCTACGGGTATTGGAAAATGGCACAATTTTTTTTTTTAGCAAAGTTTGGAATTTTTTTTCACCACTTAGATAAAAAATAACCTAGTCATGTTAGGTGTCTATGAACTCGTAATGACCTGGAGAATCATAATGGCAGGTCAGTTTTAGCATTTAGTGAACCTAGCAAAAAAGCCAAACAAAACAAGTGTGGGATTGCACTTTTTTTGCAATTTCACCGCACTTGGAATTTTTTTCCCGTTTTCTAGTACACGACATGCTAAAACCAATGATGTCGTTCAAAAGTACAACTTGTCCCGCAAAAAATAAGCCCTCCATGGCCAAATTGACGGAAAAATAAAAAAGCCGCACCACTGAAATGCAATAACGGGCAGTCACAAGAACGTATCTGCACTGAAATGGTATTAAAATGTCAGCTCGGTGTGCAAAAAATAATCCCTCACCCAACCTGAGATGACGAAAAATTGAGACGTTATGAGTTTTGGAAAATTGCTCAATTTTTTTTTTAAGCAAAGTTTGGAATTATTTATTTATTTTACCATTTAGATAAAAAAAAAAAAAAAAAAAAAAAATCCTATACATGTTTGGTGTCTATGAACTCGTAATGACCTGGAGAATCAAAATGGCAGGTCAGTTTTAGCATTTAGTGAACCTAGCAATCTCAATGTGATTTTCTGGTTTTTATTTTTAGATTCTGTGTCTCATAATGGAAGTGTACATATGATAAAAAATTACAAACTTCTTCATCCTTTGTAGGTGGGAAAACTTGCAAGGTCGGCAGTGTATCAAATACTTATTTTCCTGACTGTACGTTCTTTACACGCTATTCTGTGCACGTTGTAAAACTAATCTGTTTACAACACGCTATGATTCTGTGCACTGTATAATCCTGCACGTGTCATCTCTTCTGCCAACAGAACTAGTCTAATTGCCGTTTGTGAAGTCAGGAATGATTCCCGCAATATGGAGCTATTAGCAGCTGACCCATGGGGTTTTTGCTTTTCTTTGGATCAACATGCCAGGGTAAAGGTTGAAGACAATTGGCATCTGTCTAGCTTCAAACTTAAACTATGAAACATACCTGCATATCTGCTTTTTTTTGTTGCAACATTGACTTGTTAGCTGGTTTAAAGCAGGGCACAATGGTCCTGCACTACACTCTGCCTCCATTGCAGGGCTTGAAACCACTAGACACAGCAGAGGCAAGACAAGCAGGTTCAAGCAGTGTTTGATGCCTGCTGCAGTTCTGCATCACTGATCCATCTAGGCAGGGCTGACCTGTCTTGATGTTGCCAGCAATTATTTGAAACTCCATAATGGAGGCATAGTGGAGTGCAGGACAATTGGGTTCTGCTTTAAACCAGCTCACAAGCCTATCATGTTAAAACACTTCAGTTCTGTGACCATAGTTACCTAAGGGCCTATTGTGTACCTAGTATCTCAGATTCATAAATATTTCTAGCCTCAAATTCTAAAGAACAGTTTAGACAAAACTAAATAGATAAAATACACAAGAACTTTGCCATTTCAGTGCAGACTAAAGCCCTGCTCCTCTAGGCACAGTCTTGTGTACTAGTTATGCCAATATTGCTATATTAATGCCTGCATCCTCTTTCAGATACCTGGGTGTTGCCATCTTGTGAGGTAGATGCTGACTGCACTTGTCCTGGGAGCTTCTCCAATTCTGCCATAAGTTTGGCAAGCTGCAGAAATTAGAAGTTTAGCATACAGATATAAAAGACATTGCAGCATAGAAGACATTGTCACGTTCTATATAAAGACCGCATTGCAGTAACCACCAACACTTCTTTTTACTGACCTGCGATGTAAGAGACTAGCATACCCCCATGGGTGACAATCCAGCAGCTGTCGGCTGTCCACTATAGCTGACAACTTGCTGCATCAGCCACGATCAGTGTTGGTACTGACTATAGTTGTTCAACCCCTTATATGCTGCTGTCAATGACTACATCATCTAGATGGTTGACAGTCTGGGGACTCCCTCTTTAACCCCATCGACACCCTGAGATCTTGATCATGTGGTCCCGATGTTTGCCATGGCAATTCATGGCCTTCGGGCTCTTTTCCATTTGTGAGAAACACGTCCGTGTCTCGCATGTGAAAACCAAGCTCTGGCACTTGGGAGCGGAGAGTGCGGCTCCATGTGTTGCTATGCGGCCGCATGCTCCGCTCTGGAGTGTCGGTGCCAGAGCTTGGTTTTCACATGTGAGACACGGACGTGTTTCTCGCAAATGGAAAAGAGCCCTTAAAGTCTGCCGGCTACAGTGGCCTGTTCAGATGATATCAACATTTAGGTGGTAAAAATAAACTGAAATCAGAGCGAATTTTGAATATGCTGAGGGTGCCATTTTTAGAATGGTATCACTTTTGAGGGTTTACAATATATAGGACCCCTAAGGTCATCAAGTTTTGTAAATTTCCTTGGAAAAAATAAAAATTACTGGTACATTTATAAACCTAAAATTCTAACAAAATAGCACATTTTACAACTGGTGCTGATGTAAGGAAAACAAAGAAAATTTTAGCTATTAATGTTTGTGTGGTGTGACCATCTGGATTAAAGGGATAAATCAGTCAAAGTTTATTACCACATGGAGGTGACACTGGTAAGATTTAAAAATCAAGAAGTATAGATATAAACACTGGCGCTCAGCAAATGACTGACCCAAGGGTAAGATTTGTATAGAGAGCTGCTGGTGATTGAAGCACGTTCTGTATATACCTGCTAGAAAGCAAAGCCTAAAAAAAAAAAAAAAAAAAAAAAAAAAAAAAAAGGAATATATCACTGCGCTACTCCATACACGTGCAAAGCCAAATTGTGAAGATGTTAAATATGCAAATGAAGAGGGCTGCTGTCCCTCAAAATGCGTTGGTTTCTTGTTCCTTCTGCGCACCAGTCCTTCTCTCAGCGACATCACTCCGAAACCCCTCCCATTTCCGCCTCATACACAGCGTGCTTCCCGCCGGGGCACTTGTGATCATTGTTGGCATCCAGTGCAGCGGTTCCCGCACACCGACTGCGGTCACCCTCTGCAGCACAGCGGTTAGTCTTCAGGACGCAGGAACACCACTTGTCGTCCCCACACCCAGGATCAACACAGCGAGTACCGCCTTAAACCTCATTAAGCACACTAGGTTACTACAATCAAATCCCGTTAGATCCTCCCACGGACTATTAACCACCGAGTCCACCATATTTTATACAGACAATTCACTACGAATACCTATTGTGCTGCTACTAGGGGCAACCTAACAGGATACTATATCCACATCTGAATCTACTATATAATTGTCTAAGGGTCACTTCTGTCTTTCTGTCTGTCTGTCACGGATAGTCATTGGTCGCGGCCTCTGTCTGTCAAGGAAATCCAAGTCACTGATTGGTCGTGGCTTTTTTTCCCGCGACCAATCAGTGACAGGCACAGTCCGGAAGAAAATGGCCGCTCCTTACTCCCTGCATACTCCCCTCCGGTCACCGCTAACACAGCGTTAATGCCGGCAGTAATGTACCGCGTTATGCCTCGGGTAACGCACTCCGTTACCGCCGCTATTAACCCTGTGTGTCCTCAACTATTTACTATTGATGCTGCCTATGCGGCATCAATAGTAAAAAAATCGTTGTTACTTACTGATAACGGTATTTCTCTGATCCCATGATGGCACCACGGAGAGAGGGGTCCGCCCCCAGGGACAGGAAACCTACAGGTGAAAAAGGGCGTACCTCTCTCCCACATCAGTTGGTTTACAGAGCCTTATACAGAACTTCAGCTGCAACTCAATATTTGCACAAATTAAACTTAACCAATTTAACTTAACAGAGGCACCGTGACTAAAGCTAATTACTAGTACATTATAATGTGCACACCTGTGTGTGAAAAGGGAGGGAATATACGGGTGCCATCATGGGATCAGAGAAATACAGTTATCGGTAAGTAACTACGATTTTCTCTTCCCCCCCCCCCCATGATGGCACCACGGAGAGATTTGCATAGATTGTAACTCTTAGGGAGGGACCACTGCCTCTAGAACCCTTCGCCCAAAGGTGAGATCAGAGGAGGTCAAGTCTAAACAGTAATGTTTGAAAAATGTAGACTGGAAAGACCAAGTGGCAGCTCTACATATCTGTTGTACCGAAGCGCCAGCTCTCTCTGCCCAGGATGATGCCACTGCTCTGGTTGAATGAGCTTTTATGTTCTCCGGGATGGCTGTCCCACAGGATGAGTAGGATAGGGTGATGGCGTCTCTTATCCATCTCGCCAATGTGGCCTTCGATGCTTTCTGTCCCTTCCGTGGACCCTGGAAGCAGACAAACAGAGCCCTATCCTTCCTGCACTCCCTAGTGGCTGATAGATATTGGACCAGACACCTTTTTACGTCTAGGGTATGCAATGTTTTTTTCCCCCTCATTTTTGGGGCTGGGACAAAAGGAGGGCAAAGAGATCTCTTGAGTTCTATGAAATTGTGATGCGATTTTAGGGAGCCGGGTCAGTTTTAAGAATGACTGTCTTTGAGTATCTGAGTAAAGGGTGGGCATGCAGATAACGCTTGTATATCGCTAACGTGGCGGGCCGAGGTTAGGGCCACTAGGAGTGTGGTTTTTAGAGAGAAGATCTTTAAAGGAGCGTCTGCCAGGAGCTCAAAGGGAGGTTTCGTTAGAGCATTTAGAAAAGGTTTAGATCCCATGGAGGAGTATTATGGAGGGGAATAGGCCTGGACCTGCTTGAGGCTCTAATGATTCTCATGATACAGCGATTTCTGGCTAGATCATGGTTGTACAAAGCTCCCAAGGCTGCTACCTGAACCTTTAGAGTACTTGTAGCTAGACCTTTTTTCCAATCCCTTCTGCAGGAACTCAAGAATCTTCTCTATTGGGATTTCCCCGGAAGGGTCTGCGCATAAAATTTTTTCCACACTTTCCCATATATTTTGCTGCTATGTGGAAGATGGATTGGGTTACCTCCATTAATGCTCGAGACCTGGTGCCCCCTTGGTGGTTTAGATATGCTACCACTACCTGGTTGTTCGAAAAGATTTTTTGCGTGATGGGAGTGAAGGAGTTTTAGAAAGTGCGTTAGGGCCAATTTTACCGCTAACAGTTCTTTCATGTTTGAAGAGACTAGCTCTTGATTTTTGCTCCAATTCCCCTGTGCCACTTGATCGTCTATGTGTGCTCCCCACCCCCAGAGGCTTGCATCCATCGTTAGGATTTTTCCGTCGGTAGTGCCCAAGGAACCCCCTTGCTTAAATTCACTGGGTCTGCCCACCATACTAGGGAGTGTATCGTGCTTGATGAGATACTTAATTGCCCATCTAAATTTCCATGCAGAGATATGCTTGAATCTAAAGTCTCCCATTGTAGGTGCCGGGAATGACATTGTGCCCACTGCACGGCTGGGATACAGGCTGTCATGGATCCCAGCAGGGACATTGCTTTTCTTAGAGTAGTGACTGGAGATATTGTCAACTATAACACTGCCTGTGTCATTTTTTGGATCTTCCCCCGAGGAAGATAGCACTTCTGCGTGATCGACTCTAGGACTATCCCCAAGTACTCCTGTACCTGGGTTGGCACTACTCTGGATTTGGGTATGTTCAGCAGCCAACCTAGACTCGACAGTGAAGCCATGACCAAATCCAACTGTTTGCAATGTTGGAATGAGGTCCCTACCACGAGGAGGTCGTCCAGGTAGGGAACTATTAGGACATTCTGTTTCCGTATGTGGGCCATCACTTCTGACATTTTCGTGAACACCCGAGGTGCGATGGCTAACCCGAAGGGGAGAGCCCGGAATTGGTAATGTTTCACTTCCCCTTGGATATTCACTGCCAGTCTGAGATATTTTGATGATCCCTGTGGATAGGCACGTGGTAATATGCGTCTCGTAAGTCTAGAACAGTCATGAAACACAAGGGAAAGAGTATTTTCATGCAAGATTTTACTGTCTCCATTTTGAAATGTTGAATCTCGAGGAAAGCATTAAGCTACTTACTGGTAGCGGCATTTTTCGGAGGCCCATGACAGCACTACGAGAGAGGGGATCCGCCCTTCAGGAACAGGAAACCTACAGATACAAAAGGGCGGTACCTCTCCCCATGCATCAGTTGTATATTAGAGCCTGAGAGGACTACCGCGGTTAGTAGCACACAAACATACATTATATACAGTTTATGTCCAAAAATAATCAATCATAATGAACTATATACCACACGTGAGATCTATCTATCTCATTATATACATTATGGGAAGTGCAACCCCCACGTGAATAGGGAGGGAACTAAGGGTGCTGTCATGGGCCTCCGAAAAATGCCGCTACCAGTAAGTAGCTTAATGCTTTATTCGGACTCCCATGACAGCACTACGAGAGAATTACAGAGATGTAAACTACCTTAGGGAGGGACTATAGCCTGTAGCACCCTTAACCCGAAGGTGAGATCAGAAGAGAACCCCAAGTCCAACCTATAGTGCTTGAAAAAGGTGGAAGGGGATGACCACGTAGCTGCCTTACATATCTGGTCGATGGAAACTCCAGATCTCTCAGCCCAGGATGCAGCCATGGCCCGAGTGGAATGTGCCCTCAGATTCTGCGGAGCTGGACCTCCACCTGCAGTATAAGCCAGAGAGATAGCCTCCCTAATCCACTTCGCTAGCGTGTACTTCGACACTCTAAGACCTTTCCTGGGACCTTGGAAAGATAGAAACAACGCCTCCTCTCTCTTCCAAGCATCAGTGACTGATATATATTCTAAGAGACATCTCCTAACATCTAACGTATGGAGTAACTCCTCTTTGGAATTAGAAGGATTAGGGAGAAATGATGGTAGAACTATCTCCTGAGATCTATGAAATTCTGAGGCCACTTTTGGTAAGCAAGCTGGATCTGGTCTGAGGACTACCCTGTCCTGTAGAAACTCTGTATAGGGGGACAGCCTAGAAAGAGCCTGTATGTCTCCTACCCTACGAGCAGATGTAATTGCCACCAAAAATGCTGTTTTGAGGGATAGTAATTTAAGTGAGGCTGAATGTAAAGGCTCAAACGGTTCTTTAGTCAAGGCTGAGAGGACTAGGTTAAGATCCCAAGGCATTGACCTATTCCTGTGTATAGGTCTGGATCTACTAGCTGCTTTGATGAACCTTGATACCCAATAATTACCAGCAATGTTGCAAGAAAATAAGGCCCCTAGGGCTGAGACTTGTACTTTTAGCGTACTCGTGGATAGATTTAGCTCTAGCCCTCTCTGCAGGAATTCTAGAATCTGGTTAATTGGTAAACCCTCTTCGATATTAAAATTTGAAGAGGCCAGAAACTTCCTCCAAGTTCTAGAGTAGATCTTAGTTGTTATGAGTTTTCTACTCTTCATAAGGGTATCAATGAGATTTGGAGAAAATCCTCTGTTTTTTAACAGTGACCTTTCAAAGACCATGCCGTCAAATGTAGACCCTTCACTTGTGGATGGTTGATCGGACCTTGATGAAGTAGGTCCGGGATGTCTGGCAGTACCCAGGGGTCTTCCACCGACATGGTCCTGAGCCAGGAGAACCAAGCCCTTCGGGGCCAGAACGGAGCGATCAGTATGATTCTCGCTTGATCCTCCCTTATCTTTCTGACCACCAGAGGCAACAGGTTTAGCGGGGGAAACGCATAAGCCAACCGGAAATCCCATCTGATCAGGAAGGCATCCACTACCAGCGGATATTCCCTGGGATTCAAGGAACAGAATTTTTTCGTTTTTCTGTTGTCCTTGTTGGCAAATAGGTCCACCTCTGGATGACCCCACCTGCGGACAATCTGGTTGAAGATTTTTGTGTTCAGAGACCACTCTCCTTGTCTTAAGGTGTTTCGACTTAGAAAGTCCGCCTTTATATTTTCCTTCCCTTTTATATGTACTGCTGCTAAAGATAGAAAATGATTTTCCGCTATCTGGAGCAGGCGGTCCGCTATTTCCATCAGGGACTCGGAGCGTGTTCCACCTTGGTGATTCACGTAGGCCACTGCCACCTGATTGTCGGAGAGGATTTTGACATGGTGACCCTGTAGATACACGAGGAGTTCCTTAATTGATAATTCAATCGCCAACAACTCCTTTTGATTAGAAGAGGCTGATGTTTGGGGGTCCCATAGACCCTGGACTACCACGTCACCCATGTGTGCCCCCCACCCTGTGGGGCTGGCGTCCGTCGTAACTACCCGAGTCACTTGAGTCACCCAGGGAACTCCTGCTGACAGATTGTCTTCCCTTAGCCACCATCTAAGAGATGTCAGAACCTCTGGACTCAATGTCATCTGACCCTGCAAGGAACCCTGTAAGACTCTGTCATAATTCAGTACGTCAAACTGTAAAGGTCTGGAGTGGAACTGGGCCCAACGGACGGCGGGAATACAGGAAGTTAGGGAACCTAACAAGGACATAGCCTGTCTAAGAGTCATGGTTGGTTCTTTAATTGCTTTTAATACCTGTTGTTGGATATGGCGCAGTTTATCAGTTGGAAGACAGCATTGTTGGGACTCGGAATCTAACAGCAGACCTAGGAATCTCTGGTTTTTTAGGGGTTGTAATCGGGATTTTTCATAATTCACGATCCAGCCCAGATTCTCTAGCTTAGATATAGCTGTTTTTACCTGAGCAAGGCAATGGTCTGCTGAGTTCCCAACTATCAGGAAATCATCCAGATAAGGGATTATGAGGATATCAGATTCACGTAAATGCGCCATGACCTCCGCAACTACTTTAGTGAATACTCGGGGAGACGTTGAGAGGCCGAAGGGAAGGGCTCTAAATTGAAAATGTCGAACAATACCCCCCATAGACACCGCCACACGTAGAAACCTCTGAAAGTTTTCATGGATAGGAACATGATAATACGCATCTTTTAAGTCCACAACTACCATGAAGCAGTGTTTGAACAACATTTTAATTGCAGAGCTGATTGACTCCATTTTAAATGTGGCTTTAACCAGGTATTCATTCAGGGATTTAAGGTTAATGATAGTCCTAAATGATCTGTCTGGTTTCTGGATCAGAAAAAGGGGAGAGTAGAATCCACTCCCTCTTTCTGACTCTGGAACTTCAATCAGCACGTTTTTGAGGCATAAACTCACAACTTCTGCCTCCAAAGCCGTCTGTTCAATAGTGGAGGAACGTAAGGGGGTTAACATAAATTTATCCCGAGGCCAGTGAATAAATTCTAATTTCAGACCTTCTGAAATAATACCTCGGACCCAGTCACTATTTGAGATGTTAGACCATGCGGAAGAGAAGGCTGACAATCTCCCTCCCACAGGGATCGCTAGTCATTGGTCCGGTTTCTTACGTTCTTTTGAGGAACGGCGGAACATGTAACCCGTACCTCTCCTGCGTCTATCCTCCCATCTAAAATTCTCTCTAGTGGGTGAGGATGCGCGCTTCCTTCCGCGACCAAATCTCCTCCTGTTGAATGGACGCCGATAAGAAGATGATGACAAACTCGGGAATTTTTTCTTGTCATCTCCAGCCTTTTCAAGCAGGTCATCCAAGGTTGGTCCGAAGAGGTATTCCCCTTTGCATGGGATAGCGCATAATTTGGACCTTGATTGAATGTCACCCGACCAACATTTCAACCACAGGGCTCTACGAGCCGCGTTGGAGAGTCCTGCTGCTCTGGCCGCCATCCTGACCGAATCGACCGACGCGTCCGACAGGAAAGCCGCAGCATCTTGAATCACCGGAAGCGCACTTAGAATGGAACTTCTGGAAGCGCCTTCCTTAAGCTGGGATTCCAACTGTTCCAGCCAGACCATTAGGGATCTGGCTGTACAAGTCGCAGCCACCGCTGGCCTCAACGATCCGGCTGCCATCTCCCAGGTACCTTTAAGGAAGGTATCCGCCTTCCTGTCAAGGGGGTCTTTAAGGGATCCCATATCTTCGAAAGGTAATGCGGCCTTTTTTGATGCCTTTGCTACCGCAGCATCTAATTTAGGGGCCTTGTCCCAGGTATCCACAGTCGTATCCTCAAAGGGATATCTGCGTTTTAAGGCTGGTGGTAATGAGCCTTTCTTCTCCGGTTTCTTCCATTCCCGGAGAATCAGGTCTTGAATTTTATCATTCACCGGGAAGGACCTACGCTTCTTGTGTTCCAAACCACTGAACATTAGTTGCTGACGGGAAAGCGGAGTCTTAGGTTCTTCTAGGCCCATCGTACCTCTGACCGACTTAACTAATTTATCTACCCGGTCCAGAGGCAGACAGAATCGGCCAGATTCCTCTTCTGATGACGAGGAAGAGAGATTTGAGCCATAGGAACCTTCATCCTTATCTTCCTCTGATGAATCAGAGATCACCGAGGTTCTCTGTTTTGAACTCCCCGCCTGGGACATAGACCGCAGGGATTCCCTTACTTCTGTACGGATCATCTCACGCAGATTAGCCGTAGAAGCAGATTCTTCCGCTACCTAGGGGAGGACAATAAGGGTGATACCATCTATCTAGCCTGATGTCACTCAACCCCTCCACTCCTGTAGACCTCACCGTCTGTTGTATACAGGAGGCGCATAATTTTTTAATATAAGAATCTGGTAACGGGACTTCACACAGGGCACACTCCTTATGTTTCGACTTTGCACTTTTCTTTCCCTAAAATGACAAAGTATAAGGGGCCCGCGTCACTGAGTGAGCATTCACGTAGATCTCTTACCAGTGTACGCCAAAAAAGGTACCGGAACACGAGGGGGTTCTTTGCCAGTCGATGCTCTGGATCCCTGCTTGGACGAGCTTTTACGGCTGGACTGGTCACTTCTGGCATGCTCCTTCTCCGTGGGCTTTTCCTCCGGCAACTGAAGCTGCCGCTCACCATCACTCTCCATGATGTGGATGTGACCAAAGGCAGAGCTCTATTCCCAGCTCCTGCTTAAATCCCCCTCAGATCCGGTCAGCAGGCTGCCTGGCGCCACTCCTATTGGTTCCGGCTGATGAGACTACATCTGGGGGGTCAGCGCAGTGTGTGAGGAGACCGGCGTTCAGGATCGATGGGCGCCGCCATCTTGGATGAACTGCGCATGCGCAGTCACCCAGAGACCGGAAACGCCTGCTGACTCCGCCCCCTCGACGTCACTGCACCGGAAACGCTCCAGCTAACGCTGAGAGCGATGCAGGACGCCGAAGAGCACGCAGCAGCGTTCCGGATAGCGTTCCCCTCCTGGCACCGCTACATCACCACCGTGCTGCACCACCACATGGACCGAAGGAGCGATATACTTACCGGCGCCGGCGCTAACGGAGATCAGGAATCCTCTGGACTCTGCTCCCTGCTGTCTACATCACTGACGTGCAGTCCAGCCAGGACCACCGTGATGTCTTCCAGGAGCTTCCGCACCGGTCGAGGTAGGAGACCCCCCCGCTACCTGATTCGACCGGCCGGCCTGGGATCCATCTACGAGATTCATCTGTAGGATCCTGCCCCTCCAGGAACAGGAAACCAACTGATGCATGGGGAGAGGTACCGCCCTTTTGTATCTGTAGGTTTCCTGTTCCTGAAGGGCGGATCCCCTCTCTCGTAGTGCTGTCATGGGAGTCCGAATAAACTGTTTAATCTTTTGAGATTTATGATCGCCCTGTACGATCTGTCCGGTTTCCTGCGAAGGAAGAGGGGGAGAGTAGAAGCCCATGCCTTTTTCCTGGTATGGGACTTCTTGCAACACTCCCTTCTGAATTAAGTTCAAAATTTCTTCCTGGAGAGCTGACTGTTCGTGTGATTGAGGTGTTACCATGAAGGAATTGGGGAACCCGGGAAAAGATTTCTTCTTATCTCCGGCTTTGTCAATCTGGTTTCTTCCATTCTCTCTTAGAGAGTGAATTTTCTCATTTATTGGGAATGCTCTTTTTTGTTCCAAACCACTGAACATTATATCCTGCGCCGTTTTTTTAGGGTGTTCATCTACCAGACCCATTGTTGTCCTGACAGCTTTTATGAGAGTGTGTCTCTTCGATAGGGAAGCAACTGCGTCCCCCTTCTGAGGATAGCGAAGAGGTCTCGGAGGCTGATGAATCACTAGAATCAGATATTTCACCTTCTGACTCGTCCACACTAGATTCAGGGGACCTATGACTTGATTTGCGCTTTTTCTTTGAGGTTTTAATGTCTTTGAGGGCACTCTCCACCTGGCTCTTTACTAATGACTTTAGGGTCTGAGGCAAACTCGGCTGCGTTGTGACCCTGAGCGTCCACTGCTGCTGCGCTGTTGAGAGGAAGTGTTTCCCTTGTGCTGATGCTGTGTGCGCTGGTGCCGCTGTACCTGTGCAATCTCCTGTGCATCCTGCTGCTCCTGGTCGATCATAGTGGCCTCCGCACTTTGTTTAGTGCAAAGGAGGTTTGAATTATCCACATTTTCCCGCCTGGAAGCGCCTCTTTAATATCTTGCGCCGCCGGCAGAAGTGGCGATCTGCGCATGCGCCCGCTCGACATCCGGTCGCTCTCCAGACCACGGGCGCCACATGGGGGAAGATATAAGCGGGGACACCCGCGCGCGTCCCAGCGTTCTGCCTACCGGAACCTGCCCACACACTTGTTTGGAGCCCCCAGCTCAGGCGGCAATGGCGCCGGCGTTTCAGCGGTCCCACGTGTCGCTCCAGATACCGGCTTCTGCGCCTGGGACCTCATGGAATGGTAGCCGCCGCTACCCCCCATGAACCGCCGTGCAGCAGTACGGAGACTATGTTGGTGACGGCCGCCACCTGCCTCCCCCTTTTTTTTTTTTTTTAAATCGTGGGGAAGGCAGGCTTGATCCTCTTCACTGCCTCCCCCTTCACACTCACCCATAAGGCCCGCCGACCCCAGCGGTGGTGCTTCAGGGAAGGGAAAAAGGGGGGAGAGAAAACCCGCTCAACCCAGCCGTGACAGGACTGGATCAGCCCCTGGTATCCCACGAAGTATCTTCAGGTACGTGCCGTAGGTTCCCCGTCAGGGACAGGAAACCAACTGATGTGGGAGAGAGGTACGCCCTTTTTCACCTGTAGGTTTCCTGTCCCCGAGGGCGGACCCCTCTCTCCGTGGTGCCATCATGGGGGAAAGAGAAAATCTAATGTTAAAAATAAAAAAACAAAACACCTGCTATACTCACCCTCCATTGTCCACCGAGCCGCTCGCACCGGCCGCCATCTTCCGTTCCTGGTGATGCATTGCGAAATTACCCAGAAGTCTTAGCGGCCTCACGAGACCGCCAAGTCATCTGCGTAATTTTGCAATGCATCCTGGGAACGGAAGATGGCAGCAGCCATGCGCTCATCGCCTGCGCCAGATCTGAAGGCGAGTATGTTTTTTTTTGTTTGCTTTTTTTTAACCTGTGACATACGTGGCTGGGCAATATACTACGTAGCTGGGCAATATACCACGTGGACATGCATATTCTAGAATACCCGATGCGTTAGAATCGGGCCACCATCTAGTAACAGCATATTCACGCATTATTAGAGGATTCACCACCAACTGTCCACCACTATCGATCTTCTAGTGGTCACACTACCTCAAGGCAATTCAGCAAGTACAACTACGAACACAAGTACTCTGATTAGTACGCTCATATTAAAAGTCTTGTGGGTGACAGTAAAACTCCTTTTTTTCCTCTCATAGGTGAGATCATACCCTCTCCCATCAATTGTTGGGATCATCACGTCATTAAACTAAGTGCCACTCATCAGATCAGTCCTTTTGGCATAACCGCAGTAAGTTTCTCTTTATTTGCATATTTAACATCTTCACAATTTGGCTTTACACATGTATGGAATAGCGCGGTGATATATTCTTTTTTTTTTTTTTTTAAGATTTAAAAATCCACTAAAGGAGTTAAATCTAGAGCCTAGGAATAGAAAACCCATGACTGCTTTGTTCCGGAAGAGACACAAGTGTCCATGGGTTATATCTGGTATCGAAGCTCTGCTCAGTTGTATGGAATAGAGCTGAGCAGCAATTGTTCATCATAACCCTTGTTGACAGGCATGCTATTTTAGAGGAAAGCAGTAGATTGTAATCATTATAAACAGAAAAGATAGTTAGCAGAAAATATTAAAAGGATCTGTTCTTATGCAATCAGTTATGCATTAGATGTCTTATGTTTTAGACAGTCACGTAGACAGCAGACACCAGGGCATTTGACACAAGTGAGGATGCAATTCAGGATAAATCCCCATTACCCTTCCATCATTGTTACTGGAATACCATTATGTAACCACAATAAAAACAAAAAAATTTAAAAACAGTACTGGAACAAACCATGGCCTTATTATCTTCAATGTTCTTGGCTCTCTTCTTTAGGAATTCATTTGGTGCCTCTTCGTCCGATTCACTTGATGGCATCACTGGTGGTCTCACCACTTCGGGGTCTGAAGAGGAGGAGCTGCTTTTGTATTCTTCAGAATCGCTGGTTTCAGAAAGATAGGTCGCTTTCTTCATTGCCACTCTGAGCGAGTACTTGTGGCTTCTTTGCACAACGGAAACGGCAGATGACTTTCTAGGCATGGTGTCCTAAAAGCAAGGGAGCAATGGCAATAGTTGGAGTAAACTGTAGATCAGGTTCCCTGAAGCTCAGGTCAGGAATGCATTAAAACGAAACATTACTTGCCAGTTTTGCAGCCACTCAACCCCCTTTACATGTTGATTTTTAATTGCCACATTGTTTTGCACCTAAAACTGCCAGTTACCAAGAAACTACTATGCCATTATCAGTCTGAAAACCCCAAGTGATCTTGGCCACAACCTGGCTACTAGGTGCAAACCATCTCTTAGGGCAGAGACAGACTGCCGTATTTCTCGTGCGAGAATTGCATCGTAAACCTCGTGCTGGCTGTTGGTTCTCCTGACCTGAGGTTGACAGCTGCATTGTAATCCATCATGCTGTCTTTCTCAGGTCAGGGGAGAGGAACTGGCCAGTCCCTGAAGTGCAATGTGATGCTCACGCGAGAAATACGGCAGTCTGTCTCTGCCCTTAGGCTGGGATCACACACAGGGAGATACGGCCGAGTCTCAAGTTAAAACAAAGCTCTGGCACCAGCACTCCAGAGCGGAACGTGCGGCCGCACAGCAATACATGGAGCTGCACGCTCCACTCTGGAGTGCCGGAGCTTGGTTTTAACCTGCGATACTCGGCCGTATCTCGCTGTGGTGCAACTCCGGCCCTAGTCAAAGACTTTCTAAAAGAAAGAAGAAAGAAGAAAAAAAAAAAAAAAAAAAAAAAAAGGGGGGGGGGGGTGTTGGGGGTTGAGAACTGGCTCAGGGATAGGAAACAAAGGGTGGTTATTAATGGAGCACACTCGGACTGTGTCACGGTTAGCAGTGGGGTACCACAGGGGTTTGTATTGGGCCCTCTTCTTTTTAACATTTATTAATGACCATGTAGGGGGCATTCAGAGTAGAATTTCAACATTTGCAGATGACACTAAACTCTGCATGGTAATCAATACAGAGGAGGACAATTTTATATTACAGGATGATTTATGTAAACTAGAAGCTTGGGCTGATAAATGGCAAATGAGCTTTAATGGGGATAAATGTAAGGTCATGCACTTGGGTAGAAGTAATAAGATGTATAATTATGTGCTTAATTCTAAAACTCTGGGCAAAACCGTCAATGAAAAAGACCTGGGTGTATGGGTGGATGACAAACTCATATTCAGTGGCCAGTGTCAGGCAGCTGCTACAAATAAAATAATGGGATGCATTAAAGAGGCATAGATGCTCATGAGGAGAACATAATTTTACCTCTATACAAGTCACTAGTTCGACCACACTTAGAATACTGTGCACAGTTCTGGTCTCCGGTGTATAAGAAAGACATAGCTGAACTGGAGCGGGTGCAGAGAAGAGCGACCAAGGTTATTAGAGGACTGGGGGGTCTGCAATACCAAGATAGGTTATTACACTTGGGGCTATTTAGTTTGGAAAAACAAAGACTAAGTGGTGATCTTATGTTAATGTATAAATATATGAGGGGACAGTACAAAGACCTTTCTGATGATCTTTTTAATCATAGACCTGAAACAGGGACAACAGGGCATCCTCTACGTTTGGAGGAAAAAAGGTTTAAGCATAATAACAGACGCAGATTCTTTACTGTAAGAGCAGTGAGACTATGGAACCCTCTGCCGTGTGATGTTGTAATGAGTGATTCATTGCCTAAATTTAAGAGGGGACTGGATACCTTTCTTGAAAAGTATAATGTTACAGGTTATATATACTAGATTCCTTGATAGGGCGTTGATCCAGGGAACTAGTCTGATTGCCGTATGTGGAGTCGGGAAGGATATGTGGAGTCGGGAAGGAATTTTTTTCCCCAATGTGGAGCTTACTCTTTGCCACATGGGTTTTTTTTTGCCTTCCTCTATCAACATGTTAGGGCATGTTAGGTTAGGCTATGGGTTGAACTAGATGGACTTACAGTCTTCCTTCAACCTTAAGAACTATGTAACCACTAGAGAGAGAGAGAGTGTGCTGCACATATCCATGTATGGCACAATGCAAAAAAAAAAAAAAAAAAAAAAAAGGCTCAACTTTTATAGTACATTATCACTGTTGCTACACTGACACGCACTGAAAGTTACATCTAGCCCCTAGTCAGACATTTAGGATAACAGGTTCCCTCTCAGGATAAGGTCACAGCGCAATTTTGGTAAAGTGAAAATCACATGCAGTTTTTGGATAAAACATAATGGACTTAAAGCCGCATACAAAAGGTAATTTCTCAGATAGAACATAAAGCTCTATGGTGCGATTCTCATGTTGTTTTCTTGGTTTGGGGGGGGGAGGGGAGGGAGGAAATGTGGGTGAACACTACCAGATACTGTTTTATCAGCTCAAATCTACAGAACACACACACACACACACACACACACACACACACACCTACCTCAAGTGCAACTAGGTGGAGTGATGATCAGCCAGGACGTAAGAAACACTTCTGGATATCTGCACTACTGAACAGTATACTTCCACTAGCAACATCAGCCTCTACCAACATTTCACTGACTTTATGATGAAGCCTTGCACAATGAGCCATATATATATACTTTATGTAAAGCCTGCCAATGACTGACAGCTTTCCTCTAATTTCAAAAGGACTTGTACATTTTACAAATTCCCAAATTCCATGAGTTAAAGCAGTTACTGCACACAGAACATTAGTACACCAAAGCAAAATCAAAGTGGGTACATACAGTTACTTTACACCAATGTGCACTTCTTCTTTGCTCTACTGTTATCCTGGCTTTCAGCCCACCCATGAAGCAACCTGATCTTATACACATAGGCTGACAACCCAGTGATGAGAATCCCCAGGTATTGGCAACACCTGGGTCACTTATCAGCAATCCAAGTTTGCATTCTCCAAACTGAACACTAGGTGGCACTATTCCCTGTACACGTTTTCTAAGTATACAGCTTCACAGTCTCCATCAGTGTCAGGATGAGTTCAACAGCAGCTCCAAGTGACTGCAAGGACTGCTGATATTGCAGTCCAGCTCTTGCTTCTGTCATGTTCACATGTTCAGTATTATACATCAGTATCTGTAAGGCTGGGTTCACACTGCGTTGTGTGAACCCGTTTAACGGACTACGTTACACCGCGGCATAACGCGGTGTAACGTAGTCTGTTAACGCCGCCATTACAAGCAATGGCGAGCGCATCGCTAGCGCACGCCCACAATGGGCGTGCGCTAGTGATGCGCCGTCATTGAGTGCCGGACCCGAGACGCCGCCTGCAGCGTTTCCGGGTCCGTCACTGCTAGCTCGCCGCTAGCGCAGATAGAGCTAGCAGAAGCTCCATCGGCGCTAGCGCTGTGGAAGTGCCGGCACTTGCGTTAGTGCAGTCCGTTTAACGGATATGTTGAACGGACTGCACTAACGTAGTGTGAACCAAGCCTAAGTCAAACTCAGGAGTGGAACAATCAGAGGAAAAGTATAAGGGCTTGTTTCCACTTGCGAGAAACACGTCCGTGTCTCGCGCCAGCACTACAGAGCGGAGCGTGCGGCTGCATAGCAACACATGGAGCTGCACGCTCCGCTCCCAAATGCCAGCGCCAGAGCTTGGTTTTCACATGCGAGACACAGACGTGTTTCTCGCAAGTGGAAACAAGCCCTAAGGCTGCCGTCACACTAGCAGTATTTGGTCAGTATTTTACATCAGTATCTGTAAGCCAAAACCAGGAGTGGAACAAATAGAGGAAAAGTGTAATAGAAACATATGCACCACTTCTGCATTTATCACCCACTCCTGGTTTTGGCTTACAAATACTGATGTAAAATACTGACCAAACACTGCTAGTGTGATGGCAGCCTAAGTCAAACTCAGGAGGGGAACAATCAGAGGAAAAGTATAATAGAAACGCGTCAACACTTCTGCAATTATCACCCACTCCTGGTTTTGGCTTACAAATACTGAGGTAAAATACTGACCAAATACTGAATGTGTGAATGCGGCCTTATGGTGAGGTCTCACATACATAACATTTATCTTTTTAAAAATACAAAATATAATAATAATAATAATAATAATAATTTTTATTTATATAGCGCCAACATATTCCGCAGCGCTTTACAAGTTATAGAGGGGACTTGTACAGACAATAGACATTACAGCATAACAGAAATACAGTTCAAAACAGATACCAGGAGGAGTGAGGGCCCTGCTCGCAAGCTTACAAACTATGGGGATATATATAGGATGTGTCCCGCCGATAGTAGTGTGCACCCAGCCTTAAAAGTATTGGTACGGAACCATTTGTGACGTTCAGTTAGCGCTTATTCACACCTGATTATCAGGAATCATTCACTGAAATAGCTTTGCTGATTTGAGTGGTATAGTTCACACTCCTGCTTTTAATTTATTTATTTTTCTCATTTATATAGCGCCATTAATTCCGCAGCGCTTTACAGACATTATCATCGCTGTCCCCAATGGGGCTCACAATCTAGAATCCCTATCACTATGTCTTTGGAATGTGGGAGGAAACCGGAGAACCCAGAAGAAACCCACGCAAACACGGGGAGAACATACTAACTCGTTGTAGATGTTGTCCTTGGTGGGATTTGAACCCTGCAGTGCTGAAGTGCTAACCACTTCATCTGCCTTTTTTATTGTGCCTGGCAGTACTTTCAATAAGCAGCATATTCCAATCGGTGGGTATTGTTAGGATTATTTCGCATTTGTCATCCGAATTTCATCTGTTTAATACTAAGGCCGGCCTGACACTAGCGAGTTTTACGGACGTAAGAGCGCAGAAACTACGTCCGTAAAACTCGCATAAAATACGGCACAATTATTCTCTATGCCCCTGCTCCTATCTGCCGTATTTTCCTGATCAGTATTATACGGCTTTCTACGGCCGTAGAAAATCGCAGCATGCTGCGTTTGTCACCGTATTGCGCAAATAAAACGTCAATGAAAGTCTATGGAAGCCCCAAAAATACGGATTACACACGGACCAGCAGTGTGACTTGCGAGGAATACGCAGCGGTGTTAGAGAGAAAAGCCGGCAATTCAGTGTGGTGTACAGTAAAATCACACTGACAGCTTACAGTAGAATAGGTAGAATAAATGTGTACACATAGAATAGGTATATATATATATATATATATATATATTTCAGTGAGACACATATATGTATATATATTAATATTTCATCCAGCACGATATAGCAGAAAGCCGGTAATTCAATTACCGGCTTTTGCTATCTCCTTCCTAAACCCGACATGATATGAGACATGGTTTACATACAGTAAACCATCTCATATCCCCATTTTTTTTGCATATTCCACACTACTAATGTCAGTAGTGTGTCTATGCAAAATTTGGCCGTTCTAGCTAGTAAACTAAAGGGTTAAATGGCGGAAAAAATTGGCGTGGGCTCCCGCACAATTTTCTCCGCCAGAGTAGTAAAGCCAGTGACTGAGGGCAGATATTAATAGCCTGGAGAGGGTTCACGGTTATTGCCCCCCCCCCTGGCTAAAAACATCTGCCCCCAGCCACCCCAGAAAAGGCACATCTGGAAGATGCGCCTATTCTGGCACTTGGCCACTCTCTTTCCATTCCCGTGTAGCGGTGGGATATGGGGTAATGAAGGGTTAATGTCACCTTGCTATTGTAAGGTGACATTAAGCCAACTTAATAATGGAGAGGCGTCAATTCTGACACCTATCCATTATTAATCCAATACTAGTAAAGGGTTAAAAAAAAACCACAATTATTAAAAATTAATTTAATGAAAAAATCACAAAGGTTGTTGTATTAATTTATTCTACTCTCAATCCACTCACTGAAGACCCTCGATCTGTAAATTAAAAAAAAATAATAAACCAACAATATACATACCTTCCGAGGATCTGTCACGTCCAACGATGTGTGGAGATCAGACTGAACTAAAGGAATCCGTCTTGTCTTCTTCCTGAGAAATCTCGCTTACAACAAGATACATTTCTGCTGACTTGACATTTCCTTTTATGGAAGTAATCATGTGTGCATTCCTTCTTTCAATAGCAGCCTTTCATTCACCTTCCAGATGATGTAACTTTCTACTGATAAAGACTGGTATAGATTGTTTATGTAAGAGATAGTGAAATATGAGCGCTTGTGCGCATGTCTGTAAAAGAATAATTCTTTTCTATATAAAGGGAGGGCAAAGCCCAGAGAGGGAGATGTGCTCCTGGGCTTCCCCTGTATATGATCACACAATACCTTGTTTGCGTGTCATTTACTTAGGATCCCTACCTCTAGTAAGCCAGGGACTGAGAAGGACTTAACATTTCTTTGGCGCACCGAACAGGGACCCGAGATGAGAGTATTTGCTCGAGATTCACCTGCAGATACGGACAACGGAGATCTGGGATAATGGACGGCAAATGAACTGAAAAACCTGGCCAGGTAAGAGACATTATTAGTTCTCTTTTATCTGCCTTGTATTATCCGAAAGATCTCTATGAGCCGTGTCACGCTGGGTTAGTCTAGTAGTGAGTAGATACCTATAAAACTCGGGTTACTATATTGTATAGATTTATGAGTCCTGTCCCTGGCAGTGTGTGAACAGTGTGAAGGTTGTGGTATGTTGTGAAAGAAGAGCAAAAGTGCGTAGAAAAATAAGCCGAAATAGTTGGGGTATAAGCCTTATACACGGAAGTCAGCCTAACTGGGTCATGTGGTTGCGTCCTTTCGGGGAGACCTCCGCCCATGCTTGACTCTCATTTAAGTGCTTAACCTCCTTCATTTCTGGATAAGGTTTGATAGAATGAGCCCAGGACGCGGGTCCATGAGCCTGGGACAAGTATGCTAACTGACACAGAAAGTTTTGTGATCTGTATGGTGTTGCTGGGTCTGTTTGCGTGCATAATAGCACTTAAGTACATTCTGCACATTAGAAAGAATGGAGCAGGTCAGCCCTTCAATATTTTAGCTCCCTAGGAGAGAAGGCAACGAGACATCACCTAGGATAAGTGATTGTCCAAACGTCACCTGGGGTAGAAATAGCTAATATTGAAAAAAAAAAAAAAAAAAAAAAAAGAAAAGAAAAATGGGAAATAAACAGACAAAAACCGTCTTAGGACAAGTGGAAGCAGCAGATATCATACAGGAAAGATGTGGGAAGACAGTCAGAAGTCAGATTAGAAGGGTAAGAGAAAAATTGGGAATTTCAGAAGCACTTATGTTCAGTACAGAATGGGAAAAACTGAGTAAAGAACGAGGTGGAATTATCAAAGACAATGGGTGGGAAGAAATCATACACTGTATGATAGAGGTCTCAAAAACAGCTAAAGAGGAGAATTGGAAGTATGATCCAGACACTTCCAAATGGATTATGGGGAAGGGAAAAAGTTGTGACATAATCCCACCACCTTACCTAGATCCAAAAGCCCAATCATTTGTACCATCTGGAGGAGCAGAAGGAGGAAAACAATTTCCAGCCTTGTATCCCAATCTTGGTGGGGTAGGAGGATGGGTATGTTCACACTGTGGACAACAAAATCCAGATTGGAGAAATGATTGCCTAGTCTGTGGTACACCTAGACATGGCGCTGTACTTGCCCCTGTTAGGGTAGTACCAAGACCCTTTAGGGAACCTGGTGCTGACGGGGTAATGGGAACTAGATATCACCAGACCCGACAGTATTTTCCTTGGTCCCCTGCTGAAGGTATGTCCCTCCTGCATAATGCGCCTGATCCCACTCAATATCCCATCCGATTTGCACAATACATACAACAAATCATGCAGACTCATGCTGGGGTCTGGGCGGACGGGGAAGAATTATGTAGAATGAAAATGTCCCCCGGACTTTTTCAGGAATTATTGACACACCTACAGCCCAATAGACCAGTGGCAGAAGGGGGTGCCTTACAGACAGAAGCATCAGGTACCCAGTTCACAGAGGCATTAATAATTTTCATGAGAGAAAAACAGAGGGAAAGGGGATCTACGGGTGTGATTATGCAGAAATTTGGGCAAAGTATTGAAGAATATAGTCAAGAATTAGAAAATAGCTTTAGGGATGAAGGATTGGATTTGACTGATGCTTCAGTAAGGAGACTTTTTACAAAACAATTAATAGAGGGGCTAGATCCGAAAATCAGAGAAAAATTTAAATCCTCTACTCCAGATTGGAGAACAATTGAACAACCAAATATTGTGAAACAACGATGTTTAGGAATAGTCATGGATATGAGAGAGAATCGTAAGCCTGTTAGAATAGCACAAGCTAATACAGGAGGAAGAGTGAGACACAACTTTCCTTGCCACTACTGTAAAAAGCCAGGTCATTTCCAAAGAGAGTGCAGGAAGAAGTTGGCAGATATAAAGTCAGGCAAATTTGTTCCCAGAAATAACCCTCCCCAAACGGACAACCAGCAGAAATCTACCATCATAGATGGTCCCATACCAGATTCAGATTGACTCGATGTGTTACAAACTTCCCTACCAGCTAGAAGACCTATGATACAGGTGAATGTGGGGGGGAGAGAGATTCCATTTTTGATAGATACAGGTGCAACTTCCTCAATTTTGAATCAAGATTTTCTTCCGAATCCGGAAGATATTTCAGAACAAACAACTTTTGCTGAGGGTTATGATGGGGTAATTCGAACACTGCCATATACTGTGCCCCTAGAGGTCTCATTAGGACCTAAATGTTTTGCATCCAGATTTTTGTATGCCAGAGGTGCCCCAACATGTTTGTTAGGAACTGATGTCCTAAAGAAATTAGAAGCTAACATCAATTTTAGGGAAGATGGCACAGTTATACTGACTATCCCTGATGATGCAGAAACATTAGAACAATATGTTAGAATTCAGGCTTTTGAGGATTATGCTGAAGAAAAAGAGTACACCACAGATCTAGACCTCTCAATGGTCCCAGAAACACTGTGGGCACAGGGTGACACCGATGTGGGACTATTGCATATCTCTCCTGTAAAACTATCTGTGCAACCAGGAACTGTTCTCCCACAGCTCAGACAATACCCTGTGAGTGCCCAGCAGGAACTAGCGATTACAAAACAGATAGAGGGATATAAAGAGAAAGGAGTTTTGGTAGAGATACAATCACCTTCTAACACTCCTCTGTATCCAGTCAAAAAGAGAACTCTTGATAAGAGTTCTATGCCCAAATATCGTATGGTACATGATTTAAGAGAAATAAACAAAGTTCTAGATCCAATCACCCCAGTTGTACCCAATCCTCATACGTTACTATCACAGATACCAGCCAGTTCTCAAGTATTTACTGTAATAGATCTTTCAAATGCATTTTTCTCGGTTCCTTTACACCAAGATAGTTGGCATTTGTTTGCATTTACATTTAAGGGCAAACAGTTGGCGTGGACACGCCTTCCACAGGGAATGATACACTCCCCTACTCTTTATTCAAATGCCCTACAAACAGTCCTTCAGAGGTTTGAACCTGAACCACAGGTAGTAATTTTGCAGTACGTGGATGACCTACTACTTTGCTGCCCAGATCTAGAAACTGCAGAAAGGTCCACTGTGAGTTTACTATGTTTTTTAGAAAAAGAAGGGTGTAAAGTGAATAGACAAAAGCTACAAGTTTGTCAGACCAAAGTGGTCTTTCTAGGTCATTGCATTTCTCAAGGTAAAAAGCATCTTACACCACAAAGAACTGAAGCAATAAGACAGATGAATGAGCCTAGAAATCATAAACAGCTACGAGCATTTTTAGGAATAGTGTCTCATTGTAGACAATGGATTATACATGCCAGTCAACTAATGCAACCACTGTATGACTGTGTAAAAAGTGAACCTTATTTGTTGACAAAAGAAGGTCAGATTTCGTTCCAACAATTAAAAGATGCCCTTGTTTCAGCTCCAGCGTTAGGGCTACCAGACTACACCAAACCATTTCAGCTTATGGCTGCAGAAGTTGATTCCCATGCTACAGGAGTTCTTACCCAGAAGCATGCAGGGAAACAAAGACCAATTGCATATCTTTCAGCAAGGTTAGATCCCGTAGCTAGAGCAGCGCCAACCTGTGTACGTGTAGTTGTTGCTGTCTCACTATTGTTGGACAAAGCATCAGAAATTGTCCTAGAGTATCCACTCACAGTTCAAACTACACATGATGTTTATGGGATATTAAACCAGGTCCAACCAAAACACATTTCCATGGCCAGACATTTGCGGCTACAGTGTTCTTTGTTGCTCCCCTCTACTATCACATTTGCTAGGCTTCAGACTCTCAATATAGCTACACTGCTACCTCTCGAGTCTGAAGGGGGGAATAAGGACACTGATCCACACGCAAATTTTTTCCCTACAGACACACATGATTGTACAGAGCTCATTTTACAAGAAACGGTAGGCTTACCCAATGTATCCGAAACACCACTTCAAAATCCAGATTTAGAGCTGTTTATAGATGGTAGTAGGTTTGCAGATGACACAGGTAACTTCCATACAGGGTATGCAGTTGTGTCAGAATCTGAAACTCTCAAAGCAGAACCACTTCCACCGAAACAGTCTGCACAAGAAGCAGAACTAACAGCATTGATTGAAGCTCTTAAAATAGCTGAGAACCAGACAGCTAATATATACACTGATTCTAGGTATGCACATGGTATTGTGTTTGATTTTGGAGTAATCTGGAGAGCTAGAGGTTACATGACAGCGTCAGGACAACCTGTAAAACATGCTTCTCTGATCAAACAGATCTTAGAGGCTGCACAAGAAACAAAAGAAGTAGCAGTAATCAAGGTAGCTGCACATGTGAGACTCGACACTAGGGAATCTAGGGGAAATGATAGGGCTGATAAAGCAGCCAAAGCAGCAGCAGTCAAACCCTTACAACAGGTCCATACTGTAAACCCCACAGAAAATACTGAAGATAGACTGAGACAAGCACAGGAAGATGCAGGAGAAGAGGAGAGGGACAGGTGGAAAAAGGAAGGGGCAGAAGAACAAGCGGGAATTTGGAAGAAAGATGGACTAATATGTCTACCTAGAGCCTGGTATCCGATTGTAGTTGGTGGACTGCACCACACTACTCATGTGTCTGCAAATGCAATGACACTACTGGCAAAGCAAGTCTGGTTGGCTCCAGGTTTTGGCAACTATGCAAGAGACTATTGTGCTGCATGCGCTATATGCCTGACACATAATCCCGGACAGACAGCAAAGACCCCTATGAAGCACCACGTCCGACCTCTCTACCCGTTTCAGCGATTATAAATAGACTTTATCCAGCTGCCAAAAAGTAATGGGTATGAGTATGTGTTGGTATGTGTGGACATGTTCTCGGGGTGGCCAGAGGCCTATCCAGTTCGGAAGGCTTCAGCTAAAAACACTGCTGTAAAGCTAGTTGCCGAACTGATACCCCGTTACGGTCTCCCTGAAGTGATCGAGTCAGATAGGGGTACTCATTTCACTGGAGAAATATTTCAAAATGTACTGAAAATGTTGGGTGTTGAAAGTCAGTTACACACTCCGTACCATCCTCAAAGTTCTGGTAAGGTGGAACGCATGAATGGAACTTTAAAATTAAAAATACAGAAAGCCATGGCTGAAACAGGAAAGCCTTGGACAGAATGCCTTCCACTGGCCCTTTACTCAATACGCAATACCCCAAGGGGTAAGACTAAACTGTCTCCATATGAAATTTTGTTTGGCAGGACTGCCAATTTAGGATGTTATTTTCCACAGCAACTTGTGTTAAATATTGAGTCATTGACTTCTTATGTGCAAAATCTTCAGAAACAATTAACTAAGGTGCATGCACAAGTTTTTGCTTCCCTTCCAGATCCTGACAACACAGAAGGAAGTCACAAGTTGGAACCAGGTGATCAAGTCTATGTAAAAAGACACACCAGAAAGGCTCTAGAACCAAGGTTTGACGGACCCTTCCAAGTCCTGTTGACAACACCTACATCAGTCAAGCTTGAAGGAAAGGCATCATGGATACATGCAAGCCATTGCAAGAAAAGCAGTATAAACTCATGATATTGATGTTAATAATGATAACCTCAACGGAGGCGTGGGATAGACTGAATTCTCTAGCCCCTTTGAACAATAGATTCGTACAACATCATAGAAAATTAGTGCATGACTTGTTAAACAATACACAAACCCTGACAGATTGTTGGATCTGTACCCATTCGCCGGTATCAGCCACAAGTATACCTTTTCTAGCAGTTCCCGTATTAGCAGAAGAAATATTCGCTTGGCCTAATTGTTCAGACAACCTGGCCAACAACCAAATTGGTAATGCTAGGCTGTGGAATACTACAATCGCCATACCAATTGTGGGATGGGTAGAATTTCCTTGGTGGCAGGGTAATCTCTCAGGGAGTAACACACATCTACAATATTTAGCATTTAGGGGAGGAAAATGGGTACCTAGAAATAAGACTGGATTAACTAATTTAGGACAGGTCCCCACAGAAAATCTACAGCTTAGTTTCAGTACAACCGTCCCCCCCTCTGATGCTTTCAAACCTGTAGTATTGGAAAGATACATACATAATAGAAAATGGAAACATTCTAAATTGTTCCCCCAAGGTGATGCAAACAGTTGTACAAGTAAGCTGGGGAACCTGGTTTGTAATAAATCCGATGAGTATATCAAAGGAATGCCTGTATGTGGGAATCCCGCAGCCGGGTACTGTAGCCCCTTGGGACAAAAACCCTCTTGGTGTATGCTTCAGAATGTATCTAGATTTGTGGACTTGGCTCACAGATTGGTATTGCAGCACTCAGCTCTATGGGATCTGCCTGAAGGTACATTTTGGATATGCGGAGAAGGAGCATATAAATGGCTTCCCGTAGGTATAAAGGGTACTTGTACATTAGGACGCCTAACCCCGGCTACATTCATAATTTCAAATAAACAAGTGAATATGCAAGCCGTGCCCAAGCACACACTGTATAAAAGAGCTGCAGATAACTCACCACGTCCCTCGGGGAGGCCACATATAGTACAAATGGGAATTCCTAACAAAATTGCTAGTACCATTTTTTATTTATCCTATGTTAACACAAATGTGGGATAAATTAGTTAGAGCCACGGATTATCTAGATGATCAGATCTGGGATATATTGGATATACTAAACACTAGTATAGCTGTACAGAATCAGCTTATAATAGTCACTAACCAACATACCCTGGTATTGGATTACCTAACTGCCTCACAAGGGGGTATGTGTCAAATCATCGGACCCACCTGCTGTCATTATATAGACCCGAATAGTACTATGAGTATGACATTTAAATTAAAGGACGTACAACGACTCAGAGATCAGTATGACAAAGACAATGACCAGAATAAGGATAGCTGGTGGTCAGATACCTTTTCTTTTCTTAACCCAGCCAACTGGTTCAGAGGAATCGGTGGGTGGGTTGCTGGGATTATGCAGAGCATAATACATATAGTTATGATTATTGTAGTCATATACGTACTATTCCAGATTGTGCTCAAGAGTATCTCAGTATGCACAGATAAACTTTGTGTAATAGATGCAAGAGTATAAAGTTTTTTTTCCTTCTTCTCTTATGTTATCCTTTGCTAATACTGATTATTGCGCTTATTTTGCTATCCCTTTGTAATATCTGTACTTATTGCAAAACAAAGAAAAGGTTGCGAGAGTTAAACGGAAGAATTAATACTAGATTTGATTCTCTTATTGAATACAAGCATGTACATGTGTAATACCAAATAAAGGCTTTGTCTTTGGCCCTGTGGTAATAAAATAAATAAAAGAAAATGTCAAAGGGGGGAATTGTGGAGATCAGACTGAACTAAAGGAATCCGTCTTGTCTTCTTCCTGAGAAATCTCGCTTACAACAAGATACATTTCTGCTGACTTGACATTTCCTTTTATGGAAGTAATCATGTGTGCATTCCTTCTTTCAATAGCAGCCTTTCATTCACCTTCCAGATGATGTAACTTTCTACTGATAAAGACTGGTATAGATTGTTTATGTAAGAGATAGTGAAATATGAGCGCTTGTGCGCATGTCTGTAAAAGAATAATTCTTTTCTATATAAAGGGAGGGCAAAGCCCAGAGAGGGAGATGTGCTCCTGGGCTTCCCCTGTATATGATCACACAATACCTTGTTTGCGTGTCATTTACTTAGGATCCCTACCTCTAGTAAGCCAGGGACTGAGAAGGACTTAACAGATGTAAATCCATCTGAAGGGGTTAAAATATTTTGCAGCCACGAGCTTTGCTAATGCAACTGCTCATGTCTGCAAAACCCCGGAGAACGTAGGTAAAGTAGGTCATTGACCTATATTTACCTGCATTTGCGGTGAGGCGCCCTCTGCTGGCTGTTCCTAGATCGTGGGAACTTTCCTAGAAAGCTCCCTGGCTCGAGTTCATATGAGGACAACCAGCAGAGGGCGCCCTCTTATGATCTCGAGCCTTCATTAACCCTTCATTACCCCATATCCCACCGCTACACGGGAATGGGAAGAGAGTGGCCAAGTGCCAGAATAGGCGCATCTTCCAGATGTGCCTTTTCTGGGGTGGCTGGGGGCAGATGTTTTTAACCAGAGGGGGGCCAATAACCATGGACCCTCTCCAGGCTATTAATATCTGCCCTCAGTCACTGGCTTTACTACTCTGGCGGAGAAAATTGTGCGGGAGCCCACGCCAATTTTTTCCTCCATTTTTTTCCTCCATAGCTTTACTTTAATAGCTAGAACGGCCAAATTTTGCATAGACACACTACTGACATTAGTAGTGTGGAATCTGCAAAAAAAATGGGGATATGAAATGGCTTACTGTATGTAAACCATGTCTCATATCATGTCGGGTTTAGGAAGGAGAAAGCAAAAGCCGGTAATTGAATTACCGGCTTTAAAGCTATCTAGCGCTGTATGAAGTAATAATATATATAAATATATGTGTCTACTGACATATATATATATATATATATATATATATATATATATATATAGACAGTATATGTTTTTTTTTTTTAACACATGGATCCCTTGTATAGCCGTATGTCGGTTTTGCAAGCCTGCGATAAAAACACGCAGTACGGATGCCATGCGGATTACATACGGAGGATGCCATGCGCAAAAAACGCTGAAACACTCTGCCTACGGAGGAGCTACGGACCACTATTTTGGGGACTTTTCAGCGTATTACGGCCGTAAAAAACGGACCGTATTTTCATACGCTGAGTGTGAAGCCGGCCTAATTGAGATAGTGCGCTAATATAAACCAATAGAGCTAGTCACATGGAAGTTTTTTTTTTCAAGTCCTTTTAATAAAAAAAAAAGCAGCATGTGCTGTTTTGGTCCATTTTCAGGATTGAATATATCTATTAAAATCTACATGGAGTTCTTAGAAGGCAGATACATCAGTATTTTTTATCAGTCCTTGATGATTTATTTCATCCACATTTGCATTTATTGCTATTGTTTTCTTCTGTTTCAAAATGGATCTGTTCTGCTTTTGCCCAATAGAAAGAAAATAGCAATGAATGAATATAAAGATGTAAGAAAGGATAAAATATTAATGTATCCTGTTCCATCATGAGTTCATGACGTGTCTTAGGCCTCATTCAGACGTCTATTTTTTTTTTCTTTTAAGTGAAAAAAAAAAACATACTGATTTTCATCAGGGTACTGGATCAGATTTTCCTCAGTGAGGCCGGGATCACACATGCGAGAAACACGTCTGTGTCTCGCATGTGAAATCCAAGCTCTGGCGCCGACACTCCAGAGCGGAGCGTGCGGCCGCACAGCAACACATGAAGCCGCACGCTCCGCTCTTGAGTGTCGGCGCCAGAGCTTGGATTTCACATGCGAGACACAGACGTGTTTCTCGCATGTGTGATCCCGGCCTGACAATGAGGCCGGCGTCACACTGGCGTTTTAAACGGCCGAGTGCAATGCGATAAAAAATTGCATTGCACTCGGACCAATGTTAAGCTATGGGGCAGCTCCTAGCAGCCAACTTTTTGTCGGCCGTTTTCCTCGGTCCGAGACAATCGCAGCATGCTGCGATTGTCCAAGGAAAACTCTCGGCTCACTTGCACCCATATAAGCCTATGGCTGCGAGTGAGACAGCGCACACCATTCGGATATCATCCGAGTGATGTGCGTTATAAGCAGACCCCAGCAATGGAGGTGATGGAGAAATTCATTTCTCCGCCTTCTCCGCAGCTGTGCTCCGATCCTCCCTGTGCGAGAGAATCGGAGCACAGACGCATGACACTCAGCTCCTGCTGACAGCAGAGCAGGAGACGAGTGTCATTAGCATATCGCATCCGATGCTCTCCCATCGGATGCAATACGTCAGTGTGACGCCGACCTGAGTCAGTTTTTTACCATCAGTAATTTTCCCAAATGCAAAAACAAGAAAGCACAAGGATGACATAAGCGTGGTGTCAGTGTCTGTAGTGTCTCCATGATTTTTTGGCGTACACGTTCTCCGCAAAAAAAGTCCATGTGAACAGCTACAGACCATAATGGATGCATGCTGTAGCCATGAAAAACACAGATAACACACATATGTGAAAAACGGATGTCTGAATGAGCCCTCATATGTGATTATCTAATATTTAACCCCTTCATGACCAGGGGATTTTTCGTTTTTCCGTGTTCGTTTTTCGCTCCCCTCCTTCCCAGAGCCATAACTTTTTTATTTTTCTGTCAATTTGGCCATGTGAGGGCTTATTTTTTGCGGGACGAGTTGTACTTTTGAACGACATCATTGGTTTTAGCATGTCGTGTACTAGAAAACGGGGAAAAAATTCCAAGTGCGGTGAAATTGCAAAAAAAGTGCAATCCCACACTTGTTTTTTGTTTGGCTTTTTTGCTAGGTTCACTAAATGCTAAAACTGACCTGCTATTATGATTCTCCAGGTCAGTACGAGTTCATAGACACCTAACATGACTAGGTTATTTTTTATCTAAGTGGTGAAAAAAAATTCCAAACTTTGCTAAAAAAAAAAAAAAAAAATTGCGCCATTTTCCGATACTCGTAGCGTCTCCATTTTTCATGATCTGGGGTCAGTTGAGGGCTTATTTTTTGCGTGCCGAGATGACGTTTTTAATGATAGCATTTCGGTGCAGATACGTTCTTTTGATCGCCCGTTATTGCATTTTAATGCAATGTCACGGCGACCAAAAAAACATATTTCTGGCGTTTCGAATTTTTTTCCCGCTACGCTGTTTAGCGATCAGGTTAATACTTTTTTTTAATTGATAGATCGGGCGATTCTGAGCGCGGCGATACCAAATATGCGTAGATTTGATATTTTTTTTATTGATTTATTTTGATTGGGGCGAAAGGGGGGTGATTTAAACTTTTATGTTTTTTTTATTTTTTTCACATTTTTTTAAACTTTTTTTTTAAACTTTTGCCATGTTTCAATAGCCTCCATGGGAGGCTAGAAGCAGACACAACGCGATCGACTCTGCTACATAGCAGCGATCTGCTGATCGCTGCTATGTAGCAGAAATGGAGGTGTGCTGTGAGCGCCGACCACAGGGTGGCGCTCACAGCCACCGGTCATCAGTAACCATAGAGGTCTCTAGGACCTCTATGGTTACCATTCACAAGCATCGCCGACCCCCGATCATGTGACGGGGGTCGGCGATGACGTCATTTCCGGAAGCGGTAGTTAAATGCCGCTGTCTGCGTTTGACAGCGGCATTTAACTAGTTAATAGGTGCGGGCAGATCGCGATTCTGCCCGCGCCTATTACGGACACATGTCAGCTGTTCAAAACAGCTGACATGTCCCGGCTTTGATGCGGGCTCACCGCGGAGCCCTGCATCAAAGCAGGGGAGCCGGCATCGGACGGTATAGTACGTCCGATGCCGGTAAGGGGTTAAGGCCTCATTCAGATGTTTCAGATATTTGTTTATTACAGATAGAACATATACCTTTGTAGTGTATGGTGCTGTTCACTAAATTGACACTGACGAAAATCTGACCCAGACGTCTGAATGACCCTTAAGGCTGTATTCACACATAAGTCAATATGTTACCATCCAAGAGAAACAGACAGCTGTTTTTCCCAAGTGTCATCCAAGTTGCGTCCGGGTTTTTTTTATCACTCTTTTAGGGTATGTGCACACGTTGCGGATTTTGCTGCGGATTTTTCCGCAGCGGATTTGGAAAATCCGCAGTGCAAAATCACTGCGGTTTTCACTGCGGATTTTCACGCGGTTTCTTCTGCGGATTCCTCTGCGGGTTTTCAACTGCACTTTCCTATTGGTGCAGGTTGAAAACCGCTGCGGAATCCGCAGAAAGAAGTGACATGCTACTTCTTTTTTTCCGCATCGTTTCCGCGCGGAATTTTCCGCATCATGTGCACTGCGGTTTTTGTTTTCCATAGGTTAACATTGTACTGTACACTGCATGGAAAACTGCTGCAAATCCGCAGCGTCAAATCCGCTGCGGATCCGCAGCAAAAACCGCAACGTGTGCACATACCCTTAGGCAGAAAGTTGTAGGAAATTTTACTCATCCATTGTCTCTGATGGAATACTGAAATAAAAAAAAACTGACTTCCGCTTTTCATCTTTGTCTAACAGACCCCTATGGACTGTAGGGGTATGTACACATGTTGTGGATTCCATTCCGGATTTTTCCTTGCGGATTCTGCAGCGGTAAAATGACCTGTGTTTTACCTGCAGATTCCCTGCGGGTTTTCTGCAGATTTAGTGCAGATTTCGCCTGCGTTTTTACACCTGCGGATTCCTATAATGGGATAGGTGTAAAAACGCTTCAGATTCCACACAAAGAATTGACATGCTGCAGAAAATAAAACGCTGCGTTTCTGCGCAGAATTTTCCGCAGCATGTGCACAGCGAATTTGGTTTTCCATAGGTCTACATGGTACTGTACACAGCATGGAAATCTGCTGCGAATCCACAGGGCCAAATCCGCAACGTGTGCACATACCCTAAATGCCAAGTCTGATCTCCAAAATGGATGAGGATGAGACATGCACTGAGCCTCACTGACTGGACACAAGGATTCGATTTGAAAACTGATATATAGGTGCTTCTCACTAAATTAGAATATCATCAAAAAGTTAATTTATTTCAGTTCTTTAATACAAAACGTGAAACTCATATATTATATAGAGTCATTACAAACAGAGTGATCTATTTCAATTGTTTATTTCTGTTAATGTTGATGATTATGGCTTACAGCAAATGAAAGTCCAAAAGTCATTATCTCAATAAATTAGAATACTTTATAATACCAGCTTGAAAAAATTATATTAAAATCTGAAATATTGGTCTACTAAAATGTATGCTCAGTAAATACACTCAGTACTTGGTCGGGGATCCTTTTGCATCAATTACTGCATCAATGCGGCGTGGCATGGAGGCAATCAGCCTGTGGCACTGCTGAGGTGTTATGGAAGACCAGGTTGCTTTGATAGCAGCCTTCAGCTTGTCTGCATTGTTGGGTCTGGTGCCTCTCATCTTCCTCTTAATAATACCCCATAGATTCTCTATGAGGTTAAGGTCAGGCAAGTTTGCCGGCCAATCAAGCACAGAGATACTGTTGGTTTTAAACTAAGTATTGGTACTTTTGGCAGTGTAGACAGGTGCCAAGTTCTGCTGGAGAATGAAATTTCCATCTCCAAAAAAGCATGTCGGCAGAGGGAAGCATGAAATGCTCTAAAATTTCCAGGTAAACGGCTGCGCTGACTTTGGTCTTGATAAAACACAGTGGACCTACACCAGCAGATGACATGGCTCCCCAAACCATCACTGATTGTGGAAACTTCATACTAGACCTCAAGCAGCTTGGATTGTGGCCTCTCCACTCTTCCGCCAGATTCTGGGACATTGATTTCCAAATGGGATGCAAGATTTACTTTCATATGAAAACAACACCTTGGACCACTGAACAACAGTCCAGTTCTTTTTCTCCTTGGCCTAGTTAAGATGCTTCTGACTTTGTCTATTGGTCGTGAGTGGCTTGATACAAGGAATGTGACACTTAGTCCATGTCCTGGATACGTCTGTGTGTGATGGCTCTTGAAGCAATGACTCCAGCAGCAGTCCACTCCTTGTTAATCTCTCCCAAATTTTTGAACAGCCTTTTCTTAACTATCTTTTGAAGGCTGGGTTATCCCAGTTGCTTGTGCACCTTTTTCTACTACACTTTTTCCTTCCACTGAACTTTCCATTGTAGCGATTTCACTCACTCAGCTGCGACGGCTGACACTCAGGAGACGTGTTCCTTTAAAGTTCACTGGGTTTATTGCTTCATAAACCATGTGGCAAAACAACAGAAAGCAAAATAGCCTTTAGTTCAGGCAAAGGAAAACAAGGGTCCAGTTCATCCGGCTCAGTCCTGAAGCCGAACACACTCAGGAGGGTTTCACCTCCACACATATCTGCTGTGTAAAGGATTAGCCAGTCTTATATAGGACTAACCACACCCAGTAATCTATCACATGATTAGCCATGTGGTCTGACATCACCACAGGTCCTGAAACACAAATATATGGTTATATAAAACAACGCAATATTCCGGGCTACATTACAGCAACAAGGCACTTATGTGGCACATACCTCCCGTCGACTACACACCCTTTAGCCATGCTACATACCTCCCCCCTCTGCCTAAAGCCGTGGGGCTTGGCACTTTCTCCCACTAAACAAGGGATTCTTGATAGGGCATCCGCATTACCGTGCAGCTTTCCGGCCCGATGTTCCACATGGAAACTGAAGTCCTGCAGGGATAAGAACCAACGGGTGACCCTAGCATTTCTACCCTTCGTTTCCCTCATCCACCTAAGTGGGGCATGGTCGGATATCAGTCTAAATTTACGTCCCAGCAGATAGTACCGTAATGTGTCCACTGCCCATTTTATGGCCAAGCACTCCTTCTCAACGACTGAGTAGTTCTTTTCAGATGAGGACAGCTTCCTACTCAGATAGAGAACAGGATGCTCCTCCCCATGTAGTTCTTGGGAAAGGACTGCTCCCACCCCAACATCTGAGGCATCTGTCTGAAGAATAAACTCTTTCTTGAAGTTTGGGGCCATCAGAACGGGTTGCTTACACAAAGCGTTTTTCATTTCTTGGAAGGCTGACTCTGTTTCTTCGGACCACTTAACCATTACTGGTTTTGTCCCTTTTAGCAGGTCAGTCAGAGGCGCAGCCATCGTGGCGAAGTTTGGGATGAACCTCCTGTAATATCCCACGATTCCCAGGAAGGCTTTAACTTGCTTTTTGGAAACTGGTTTTGGCCACGTTTGAATTGCCTCCACTTTACTGATTTGGGGTTTTATTTCTCCGTGACCCACTATGTATCCAAGGTACTTAGCTTCTTCTTTACCCAAGGCACACTTCTTCGGGTTTATAGTAAACCCGGCCTCTCTTATAGCATCCAACACCGCTTGGACTTTCTCCAGATGACTCTCCCAGTCCGGGCTAAAGATGACGATATCATCTAGGTACGCAGCAGCGTAGGCCTTATGGGGTGCAAGGACTCTATCCATAGCCCTCTGGAAGGTCGCCGGAGCTCCCTGTAGGCCAAACGGCATCCGGGCATATTGGAAGCATCCATCAGGTGTCGAAAAGGCCGTCTTCTCCTTGGCTTCCTGTGCCATGGGGATCTGCCAATACCCCTTTGTCAAATCCAAGGTGGATATATATCTGGCGTGCCCAAGCCTTTCGATGAGCTCATCAATACGGGGCATGGGATAAGCGTCGAACTTGGAGACTTCATTCAACTTCCGATAGTCGTTGCAAAACCTCCACTCTCCATCAGGTTTTGGGACCAGGACAATTGGGCTTGACCAACCGCTCTTGGATTCCTCAATGACTCCAAGCCTCAACATACGCTCCACTTCCTTGGAGATAACTTCTCGACGAGCCTCAGGAATACGATAAGGTTTCACATTCACCCGCACATGGGGCTCTGTTAGGACCTCGTGCTCTATGACCTTCGTGTATCCTGGCAATTCTGAAAACAGGTCCCTGTTTTTCTGGAGTAACTCCCGGCACTGCTGTTTCTGGGTTTTCGATAGCGTCTCTGCTATAGTAACCGCTCCAACCTCACCTTCTGGGTTGCTTAATAATGACGGAGTTACTGTCGGCTCTCTATCTTGCCATGGCTTGATGAGGTTGACATGGTAAACTTGGAATGGTTTCCGTCTTCCTGGTTGGTGAATTTTATAATTTACCTCACCAAGTTTCTCGACAACCTCATATGGCCCTTGCCATTTGGCCAAGAACTTGCTTTCCACCGTTGGAACTAACACCAGAACTCGGTCTCCCGGATTGAACTGCCTCACTCTTGCAGACCGGTTGTAGACCCTGGCTTGAGCTTCTTGTGCTTGGAGAAGGTGTTCTTTCACGATAGGCATCACCTTTGCAATCCTCTGCTGCATCAGGGCCACATGCTCAATGACGCTTCTGTGGGGCGTGACTTCGGCTTCCCAGGTTTCCTTGGCTATATCCAGGAGTCCTCGTGGATGTCGGCCATATAGAAGCTCAAACGGTGAGAACCCTGTGGAGGCCTGTGGAACTTCACGAATGGAAAACATCAGATAGGGTAAGAGACAATCCCAGTCTCTACCGTCTTTCTCTATAGCTTTTCTCAGCATGCTCTTTAGAGTCTTGTTAAACCTCTCAACAAGACCATCTGACTGGGGATGGTACACCGAGGTCCTCAACTGGGAGATCTTCAGGGCTTTGCATAACTCCCTCATCACCTTGCTCATGAAAGGTGTACCCTGGTCAGTCAGGATCTCCTTTGGCAGACCTGTCCGGGAAAAGACATGGACCAACTCGCGGGCTATGCTCTTTGAGGAAGAATTCCTCAAGGGAATTGCCTCAGGATAGCGTGTGGCATAGTCCAGGATGACTAATATATACTGATGGCCCCGAGCTGATTTAACTAAGGGACCGACCAAGTCCATGGCAATTCTCTCGAACGGTACCTCAATAATGGGCAGTGGCACAAGGGGGTTCCGGAAATGAGGAGTAGGAGCAGTTAGCTGACATGTAGGGCAGGACCTGCAATAGTTCACTATTTCCCGGTGACACCCAGGCCAATAGAACCTCTGCACAACCCTTTCCTGCGTTTTTTCCACCCCTAGGTGTCCACCCAAGATGTGTGAATGGGCCATGTCCAACACTTTCCGTCTATACGGACCCGGCACTATCAACTGCTCTACCAACTCCTCCCTTATTTTCGTGACCCGGTACAACAATTCCCCCCTCAACAGAAAATGGGGAAATCTTTTGTCTGCCCCCGGCTCCTGTACCACCCCGTCAATAACTGTGACATTATTAAAGGCTTCCCTCAGAGTGGGGTCCCTATGTTGGGCAGTCCCAAAATTTTCACCGGTAACCTCTAACTCCAGAATGTCAGATGTAGGGGATACTTCCTCCTCATCCCCAACCAGAACACAAAAAGGAAAGCTGTCTGCCTCTGGGTGTGGCGATACCGTTCCAGGGTTCACTGGTTCCCTGCCAGGGAGCTCAGAACCCTTTCCCCACAAATCCCAAAACAAACAGAAATCCCGGCCAATAATTATAGGGTGCAACAAGTCCTGAACTACGCCGACCATGTGGGATTCAGTGCCACATGCCGTTTCAATGTCCACCCTGGCCATAGGGTAGTCCTTTGCATCACCATGTATGCACCGCACTCCGACCTTCTTTCCTGGGAGCAGGTGAAGAGGAAAAGTGGCCCTCACCAGGGTCACTAGGCTCCCCGAGTCTAACAGTGCCGTTACTGCTTGACCGTTCACCTTTACGGGACACGCTTGAGGTCCCTCGTTGGATGGAGAGTTCACACTACAGACTGGATACGCATAGTATGAACAACGGCGTCCCATGCTGCAGTCCATCTGCTCAGTGGCTTGGGAACAACGGGCAGCTATATGTCCTGGCTTGTGGCACCTCCAACAAATAACATCACCCGCGGGGACCTTGGGCACCACCTCCCCCGCCCTTTGTGACCTTGGACGCACCACCCCTTTTTGGGACTCAGCTGCCCTCTGGGACCCCCAGTACGGCATGGGCTGCCTCACGAAGGAGCCTTCCAACCCTTGGTATCTCTCAACCAGTCCGATCAGCTCGTCGGCATTCTGGGGATCACCCTGGGCAACCCAAGACTGTATAGGCCTCGGGAGGGAATGGACAAACCGATCCATCATCACCCGTTCTACCATCTGTGCAGGCGCAGAGGTCTCTGGCTGCAGCCATTTCTGGACCAGGTGCAACAGATCAAACATTTGGGAACGAGGTGGTTTGTCCCGGTGATAGCCCCAGGAGTGAACTCGCTGTGCCCTGACAGTCAGTGTCACCCCCAGACGTGCGAGAATCTCGGCTTTCAATTTGTGATACTCTTTGGCATCCTGCAAGGTCAAATCATAGTACGCCTTCTGGGGTTCTCCCGTCAGGTATGGCGCAAGTACCTCTGCCCACTGCTCTGGCGGAAGTTTTTCCCTCTCAGCGACCCTCTCAAACACCGTCAGGAAGGCCTCAACATCATCCCCGGGAGTCATTTTCTGCAATGCGCGTCTTACCGTCTTCCGGACGTGGGTGTCATCAGCCAAACCTGGGGTTGGGGCGCTCGCCTTGCCCTGGATGGCGGTTGCCAGAAGCTGCATCTGCTGCTGATGCTCCTGCTGGCTCTGTTGTAACTGCTGCCGTTGCTCCTGCTGGCTTTGCTGCATCTGCTGCCGTTGCTCCTGCTGGTTCTGTTGTATCTGCTGCTGGCTCTGTTGTATCTGCTGTATCAACAGCCTGTTGGTCTCTTGCTGCCTTTGCTCCTGCTGGACCAAGTGTTTCAGCAGGTCCTCCATTTTCTCCGGCAATGCTTGCTGGCTTGCAACAGCCTTGACCCAGGACATTCAAAAATAAACTCACGTCTCCGCTGGGAACGCTGCTCGCAGGTCTCCACCAATTGTAGCGATTTCACTCACTCAGCTGCGACGGCTGACACTCAGGAGACGTGTTCCTTTAAAGTTCACTGGGTTTATTGCTTCATAAACCATGTGGCAAAACAACAGAAAGCAAAATAGCCTTTAGTTCAGGCAAAGGAAAACAAGGGTCCAGTTCATCCGGCTCAGTCCTGAAGCCGAACACACTCAGGAGGGTTTCACCTCCACACATATCTGCTGTGTAAAGGATTAGCCAGTCTTATATAGGACTAACCACACCCAGTAATCTATCACATGATTAGCCATGTGGTCTGACATCACCACAGGTCCTGAAACACAAATATATGGTTATATAAAACAACGCAATATTCCGGGCTACATTACAGCAACAAGGCACTTATGTGGCACATACCTCCCGTCGACTACACACCCTTTAGCCATGCTACACCATTAATATGCTTGGATACAGCACTCTGAACAGCCATTTTCTTTAGCAATGACCTTTTGTGGCTTACCCTCCTTGTGGAGTGTGTCAATGACTGCTTTCTGGACATCTGTCAAGTCATCAGTCTTCCCCATGATTGTAGAGTGCCAGAACTTTTGGAATACCAAAAGTGAACCCGCAGAACCACGACAACGAACCTCCCAAGGGTGAACAGGCCTGGTGGGCCACCCCCAATACAGGGAGCATTAGGGGCAGGCCCGAGGGAGACTATTGCCACAGAAGCTGATACCCAGGGACAGGAAGTAGGAGCGGAAAAGACGCAGAACTGGCTATGGCGGAGACACAGAACAGGCAGGATATGGCGGACGCACAGGACAGACTGGCTATGGTAGAGACAAAAAGAAAGTTTTACCTCTAGACTTTTTCATGGCAAGAATATCTTTAACTTCAAAGACATCCTGAGCGGAAACTGGCAAAGGTGATTAACCAGGGGAAGCATGGAATTGATTGAAAATGACAGGTTTCAGAAGGGAAACGTGAAAAGAATTGGGAATGCGAAGCGAAGAAGGTAGTTTCAATTTGTAGGCAACATCGTTGATACGAGCCAAAACCTCAAATGGACTAATGTACCTGGGACCCAACTTATACGAGGGAATCTTTAAACAGATGAACCTGGAAGACAACCACACCATATCACCAGGCTGGTATAATGGAGGGTCCAAATGTCTCTTGTCGGCATGTCTCTTAATCCTGTCCTGCGCTAGTTCTAGAGCGACTTTAGTCTCCTGCCAGACCCTAGAGAACTCCACGGACAAATCGGCTGCCGACACACCCGAGACAGGGAGTACCGGAAGAGGAATACCAGGATGCTGCCCGTAAACGATGAAGAAGGGAGATTTGGACGAAGAGTCATTGGTGTGGTTATTGTACGCGAACTCGGCCCACGGAAGCAAATCAGACCAATCGTTTTGATGGACGGTGGAAAAATGTCGGAGAAAAAGTCATTAGGATCTGGTTCGTGCGCTCCGCTTGTTAGTTGGACTGAGGATGGTAGGCTGAGGAGAAGTCCAACGTTACATTCATCAGTTTGCATACAGCCCGCCAGAACTGAGAAGTGAATTGAACACCTCTATCAGAAACTATGTGTAGAGGAAAGCTGTGAATCCAAAAAACATGAGCAATGAAAATTCTTGCCAATTCAGGAGCGGAAGGTAATCCAGGCAAAGAGACAAAATGAGCCATCTTGGAGAATTGATCTACAACTACAAAAATGACCGCATGACCAGAGGACCGAGGTAGATCAGTAATAAAATCCATGGCAATGTGTTGCCAGGGAACTGAAGGAACTGGCAGCGGATGCAGAAGACCGGAGGGCAGATGCCTAGGAATCTTATTTTTTGCACAGGAAGGACAGAAGACGACAAAACTTCAGACATCTTGCAGGAGGGACGGCCACCAGTAATAGCGTTTGATAAGAGAGAGTGTTTTCTTGCATCCCACATGGCCTGCCAACTTAGAGGCATGAGCCCAATGTAAAACTCGACTCCTCTTGTTCTCCTGAACAAAGGTTTTTCCCGGAGGCAAGGAAGTCATGCGTCAGGAGCTACAAGAATGATCTTGCTGGGATCCACGATGTGTGAAGGTTCCTCCTCAACGTCGGTTACAAGAAAAGATCTGGACAAAGCATCAGCCTTGCAGTTCTTGTCGCGAGGACGGAAATGTAGCTCAAAGTCAAAACGGGCAAAGAATAAAGACCATCTGGCTTGTCGATGATTAAGTCTTTGCACAGAGTGGATATATTCCTGATTCTTGTGGTCAGTGTAGATCTTGAAAGGATGAACAGCTCCCTCCAACAAATACCGCCACTTCTCTAGCGCCAACTTAATGGCCAACAGTTCCTTGTCGCCAATGGCGTAATTCCTCTCCGAGACGGAGAACATCTTGGAAAAGAAACCGCAGGCAGCCAGTTGTCCGGAAGAAGATCTCTGGGAAAGAACCACACCAGTGCCCATGGCAGAAGCATCTACCTCAAGAATTAAAGGCTTGTTGATCTCAGGCAGAGGCAAAGGCTAGTTTCAAAGACTGAAAAGCATATTCAGAATCAGAAGTCCTGACATGAGAAATGGACCCTTTGCGAGTCAAGGCAGAAATAGAGGCAGCCAGAGTGGAGAAATGTGGATAAACTGCCGGTAGTAGTTAGCGAACCCAAGAAAGCGTTGAATTGCCTTAACTCCCTGCGGACGTGGCCAGTCGAGGACGGCAGACATTTTATCCAGATCCATTCGCAAGCTAAAGTCAGAAATAATATAACCTAGAAATGGCAACGAAGATTGCTCAAAGACACACTTTTCGAGTTTGGCATAAAAATGGTTCTCTCTAAGATGAGCCAGGACTTGGCGGACGTCTCTTCTGTGGGAAGCAAGATCTGAGGAAAACACAAGAATGTCGTCTAAGTATACCACCACACAGGAGTAGAGTAGATCCCGGAAAACATAATTCACAAACTCCTGGAACACCGCTGGAGCGTTACACAGACCGAAGGGCATGACTAAATACTCATAGTGACTGTCTTGGGTGTTAAAGGCGGTCTTCCACTCGTCTCCTGACCGAATTTGGATAAGATTGTATGCTCCGCGAAGATCCAATTTCGTGAAGATTCAAGCTCCCCTAAGGCGATCAAACAACTCTGGAATAAGAGGTAGCGGATACTTGTTCTTAATCGTGAGATTGTTAAGACCTCTGTAATCAAAACATGGATGGAGAGACCCATCCTTCTTCTTGACGAAGAAAAAACCTGCACCTGCCGGAGAGGAGGACTTGCGAATAAAGCCTTTAGCTAAATTCTCCCGGACATACTCAGACATACAGTTATATGAAAAAGTTTGGGCACCCCTATTAATCTTAAGCTTAATGTTTTAGAAAAATTGTTTTTTTTTTGCAACAGCTATTTCAGTTTCATATATCTAATAACTGTTGGACACAGTAATGTTTCTGCCTTGAAATGAGGTTTATTTTTCTAACAGAAAATGTGCAATCTGCATTCAAACAAAATTTGACAGGTGCATAAGTATGGGCACCCCACCAGAAAAGTGACATTAATATTTAGTAGATCCTCCTTTTGCAAAAATAACAGCCTCTAGTCGCTTCCTGTAGCTTTTAATGAGTTCCTGGATCCTGGATGAAGGTATTTTTGACCATTCCTCTTTACAAAACAATTCCAGTTCAGTTAAGTTTGATGGTCGCCGAACATGGACAGACCTCTTCAAATGATCCCCCAGATGTTCAATGATATTCAGGTCTGGGGACTGGATTGGCCATTGCAGAACAGTGTAATTGTTCCTCTGCATGAATGCCTGAGTAGATTTGGAGCGGTGTTTTGGATCATAGTCTTGCTGAAAGATCCATCCCCTGCGTAACTTCAACTTTGTCACTGATTCATGAACATTATTGTCAAGAATCTGCTGATACTGAGAAGAATTCATGCGTCCCTCAACTTTAACAAGATTCCCGGTGCCGGCATTGGCCACACAGCCCCAAAGCATGATGGAACCTCCACCAAATTTTACTGTGGGTAGCAAGTGTTTTTCTTGGAATGCTGTGTTTTTTGGCCGCCATGCATAACGCCTTTTTGTATGACCAAGCAACTCAATCTTGGCTTTATCAGTCCACAGGACCTTCTTCCAAAAAGATATTGGCTTCTCCAAATGTGCTTTTGCATACCTCAGCCGACTCTGTTTGTGGCGTGCTTGCAGAAACGGCTTTTTTGGCATCACTCTCCCATACAGTTTCTCCTTGTGCAAAGTGCGTTGTATAGTTGACTGATGCACAGTGACACCATCTGTAGCAAGTTGATGCTGCAGCTCTCTGGAGGTGGTCTGAGGATTGTCCTTGACTGATCTCACCATTCTTCTTCTCTGCCTTTCTGATGTTTTTCTTGGCCTACCACTTCTGGCCCTAACAAGAACTGTACCTGGGTTCTTCCATTTCCTTACTATGTTCCTCACAGTGGAAATTAACAGGTTAAATCTCTGAGACAGCTTTTTGTATCCTTCCCCTGAACAACTATGTTGAATAATCTTTGTTTTCAGATCATTAGACAGTTGTTTTGAGGAGCCCATGATGCCACTCTTCAGAGGAGATTCAAACAGGAGAACAACTTGCAAGTGGCCACTTTAAGTAGCTTTTCTCATGATTGCATACACCTGGCTATGAAGTTCAAAGCTCAATGAGGGTTGAAAACCAAAAAAAGTGCTTTAGTAAGTCAGTAAAAAGTAGGTAGGAGTATTTAAAACAAGAAAATGATAAGGGTGCCCATACTTATGCACCTGTCAAATTTTGTTTGAATGTAGATTGCACATTTTCTGTTAGTACAATAAACCTCATTTCAAGGCAGAAACATTACTGTGTCCAACAGTTATTAGATATATGAAACTGAAATAGCTGTTGCAAAAAAACAATTTTTATAAAACATTAAGCTTAAGATTAATAGGGGTGCCCAAACTTTTTCATATAACTGTAGCTTGCGTCTCGGTGGGAGACAAAGGATAAATTTGGCCTCTGGGCGGAGTAGAGCCCGTAACAAGATCGATTGGACAGTCATATGGTCGATGCGGAAGCAAGATCTTGGCCTCTTTCTTATTGAAGACTTCCATGAAAGACTAATAGGTGGAAGGTAGATTGGAGGACACGGGATTAGGACAATAAGAATTCCTCGGCAGAACAGGCAGCAGACAGTTACTCTTGCAAAACAGTCCCCAGCGCAGAATATCACCGGACCGCCAGTCAAGATAAGGTTCATGAGTCCTTAACCAAGAAAGTCCCAGAAGAATTGTGTGGGACAACAAAGGCAGCACATAAAAAACTATCTTCTCCCGGTGCAAGATTCCTATTTGGAATTCCAGTTCTTTGGTCACCAAGGTAACGGACTCCTGCAGGAGTTGGCCGTCGACGGACGCAATCTGCCGAGGAGTCTCCAGGGATCTGACCGGAATCCGTAGTCTCCTAACCACCTCGAGTTGGATAAAATTTCCAGACGCTCAAGAATCTGTATAAACTAAATCAGAAAAACGCTTAGAACCCAGATGCAAAAGAACAGAAAGAGTTAGGGGTTGAGAGGATTCAGGAACACCTAGGGAGACCTCTCTTACCTGTCCTAGGTGGAGGCGTTTCCCGGCCTCAAAGGACACCTTCCGGCGCTGCTCCACCGGTTTGAGACGATCCACCTGCATGGGCTCGGGGGCAGACAAAGCAGAAGCCGACACTGAATGTGGATGGGAAGGGATCAGAGTAGCTGAGGGAAGACAAGGAAGTCTCCTCTCTCTAGGAGACTCTCGGGAATGCTCTTGGAAGTGTAAATCTATGCGTGTTGCCAGAGAGATAAGATCCTCCAAGGAAGTCTGGGTATCCCAACACGGCAATTCGTCCTTGATTAAAGATGAGAGCCCTCGTCAAAAGGCTCCCACCAAGGCCTCATTTTTCCAACCTAGTTCGGACGAAAGAGTGCGAAACCGAATGGCATACTGCCCCACAGAAAGTGTACCCTGGTGAAGGTTAAAAAGAGCCTCAGTGGTGGGGGCCAAACGACCCGGTTCACCAAATACTTTACGAAAAGTATCTAAAAAGATGGAAAGTTGGGACACAAGAGGATCATCCTGTTCCCAGAGGTGGTTTGTTTACCCAAGCTAAGGCCTCTCCCTCAAAGTGGGAAATTACGAAAGCCACCTTAGCTCGGTCAGTAGGGTACTGCATAGGGAGCAACTCAAAGTGGAGCTGGCATTGGTTCAGAAACCCTCTACATAATTAAGGATCTCCACTGTAATGAGGGGGTTTTGCCAGGCGAGGCGGCGGATGAGAAGGGCACGAAGACGATCATCCACGGAAGCCATGAAATTAAGAATGTGAGCTTGAGTGTCACGCTGTTGAGCCAGCTCCTGTTGGAGACCAGCTAGCTGCGGAGCACTCCCAGGGTCGGAGGCCTGCAGGGAAGAGTGACGAGACTCCATGGATTTCAAAAAGGAAATAATCCTAGACTGATTCTCCCAAAGGAAGAGTAGCTCCTTTTGGGTGGGAGTTGGGATACCAGCGGGGTCCATGGCCTGATTGTACTGTCAGAACTTTTGGAATACCAAAAGTGAACCCGCAGAACCACGACAACGAACCTCCCAAAGGTGAGCTAGCCTGGTGGACCACCCCCAATACAGGGAGCATTAGGGGCAGGCCCGAGGGAGACTATTGCCGCAGAAGATGATACCCAGGGACAGGAAGTAGGAGTGGAAAAGATGCAGAACTGGCTATGGCAGAGACATAGGACAGACTGGCAATGGCTGAGACACAGAACGGGCAGGATATGGCAGACGCACAGGACAGACTGGCTATGGCGGAGACACAGGACAGGCAGGATATGGCGGACGCACAGGACACACTGGCTATGGCGGAGACACAGGACAGGCAGGATATGGCGGAGACACAGGACAGAGAAATGCAAAGCACAGAGGGATCTGGGTCAAATGAAGACAAATGACAATCAGGCATGGAGTAGAGGGAAGGGTCACCTTAAATAGGCTGCGTGCTGCAGGACTTCCGGGTCAGGGTCCTCCAGAGTCACTGAGTGGAGGAACGGAGTGTCTGCAGTCCAGAACAAGGAAGTGCGCGTGTGCAGAAGGAATTGGATTGGGAGGTGCGCATGCGCACCCGATGAGATCCTGGGACCAGCGGCGAGTCGGGAAGAGAGGAGGCCAGAAGGTGCGCGCACACTGCAGGAGCGCGCCGGGACAGGTAAGTATGACGGCAGGTAGGAAAGAAGGCGGCAGGTGCGGCGGCAGGAAGAGATGCCGTGACATAGAGCCTACTGAAACAGACTAAGTTACCTTTTTAAATTCTTAGGAAGCCTTTGCAGGTGTTTTTGTTAGTTATTCTAATTTACTGAGATAACGACTTTTGGATTTTCATTTGCTGAAAGCTATAATCATCAACATTAACAGAAATAAACACTTGAAATAGATCACTCTGTTTGTAATGACTATATAATATATAAGTTTCACTTTTTGTATTGAAGAACTTAAATAAATTAACTTTTTGATGATATTCTAATTTTGTTAGAAGCACGTGTATATATTGATCAATGAAACTCTATGGGTATGTTCTCACTGGGCGTTTTTGTTGCTTTTTTTTCTGCAGCAAAACCTGATTTCTTGGCAGGAAAGAAGCTGCGGAAAAAACGCATGTTTTAGTTGTTGTTGCTGTTTCGGCATTTGATGCATTGAAGAGGTGTTTTTCTTCTGCACCGATTCTGGGAGTGGGGGGCTGTATTGTCGCAGGGTGCGTCTCCTGGTAAATGGCAACCATGTGCCTATTTTTCTAAAAAACTGTCACCGGCTGAGAAAAATTATGACATCGGTAACAGGGAACTCTTAGCTGTCAAATGGACTTTTGAGGAGTGGTGTCATTTTTTGGAGAGAGTGGTTCACGCAGTGATGGTAATCATGGATCATAAGAATCTGGTACACTTGGAATTGGCAAAACGTTTAACACCTCGACAGGCAAGATGAGTATTGTTCTTTAACAGGTTTAACTTTTTTGTCATTTATAGGCCAGGAAACAAAAACATTAAGGCAGATGCCTTATCCCGTTGTTTTCCTGAGGGAGGAGATAAGTGTGAAGCAGAACCTATTCTGCAGAAAGGAGTGGTTAAAGTGTCTATACGAGTATGTGCCGATGTGGAAAGAGAGGTTGTTGACGCTCAGTGGGAACCCCTGCTTCCTGTCCACTTGGTAAACTGTTTGTTCCTGTAAATCTCCATCTTATAGGCCTCAGCGAACATCACGATTCAGTGTTGGCCGGACATCCTGGTAATAAAGCCACTGTTGATTTGTTTACTCAGTGTTTTTGGTAGCCAGGTGCTCATAAGGATGTCCAGGAGTATGTAGCCACCTGCATTGTCTGCGCGCGTTCTAAGACCTCTCATACTCGTCCGTCGGGTGCTCTCCAACCTTTGGAGATTCCCAGCAGACCTTGTAATCATTTGTCAGTCAATTTTATCATGGATCTACCTGTGTTGGCGGGGAATACTGTAATTCTGGTGGTGGTAGATAGATTTAGTAATGTCTCATTTTATTTGCCACTTTTACCGAACGCCAAATTCTTGGCGCAAGTTTTTGTCAGGGAAATAATTAGATTACATGAGATCCCGACTGATATTGTTTCTGATCGGGGGGTACAGTTTGTCTCCACATTTTGCAGGGCATTTTGCACCCGTTTGGGGATCCATTTGTCATTTTCTTCTGCTTTTCACCCACAGTCTAATGGGCCGACTGAACGGGTTAACCAAAATCTAAATCCAGTAAAGAGGTTTCTCTGGTGTTTCGTTTCTGAAAATTAGGAGGACTGGGTTACCTATTTACCAATAACCGAATTCGAGGTAAATCACTGGGGAACAATTTAAAAAAAAATTTCTGTTGAGTTAGGTTTTTGAGCTGATTTATACTAAAATTAGCATGCTGATTCCAAAAATGTAGTCAGTTTTTTTTCTAGCACGTCAAGTTTTTCCTACACAACTTACCTGCCAGAGAAGCACAATTGCACTGATATCTGTAATAAGACTTGTTATCTGATTACAATTCGACTCATATAGAGCTACGTGGCAACTTGTAAGAGTAGTCACAACTTTGTCATGCCTATTTCTTATATATTTCATTTTTTGTTCATATTTGTACTTTTTAAAAAAACAAAACACTTTTTAGGTACAGTAGTATATATAGTTTTGAGAAGACAAAAATCCTATAGTTCAAAAACTTGACGTGATAGAGAAAAACTGAGATCATTTCTGGATTCAGCACCCAAAAATTAATTAAGAACAGTTGTCTGACCTAACTCTTAAAAAATTGTGTTCCCCAGTGTAATCGTTGTAAGGAATCGATCAGTAAGGCTGCCGTCACACTAGCAGTATTTGGTCAGTATTTTACATCAGTATTTCTCAGCCAAAACTAGGAGTGGGTGATAAATGCAGAAGTGGTGTGTTAGGGGTCGAGTTCCCGCTTCTGCACAGGGGGAATCTCGAGCCACCTCCGCTGCGGTCTCCCATTCTTGTCCAGCCGCAGTGGAGTCTGCTCAGCAAAGACGTCGGTCCCAGCGTCTTGCTCATTCTCACTCTGTTCTGAGAGTTACTGCTGCTTCTCCAGTCTCTGCCATTAAAGTCAGTGCTGGTCAGCAGCGAGCGGACTTCTCTGGGACTAAGTCCTTGTCTGCACGTACTGAGCATGCCCAGGGTAAAATCTCCCGTTGGAGATCGAGGGTCATGTGCTCAGGCTCTGCAGCACATTCCATTGGTCCTCTTGGCAGGTCTTGGAAGGGCAAAGCTGCTGTGGCCACTTCCTGTGCTGCAGCTATATAAACTGCGCATGACCGCACGGCCATGCGCTAGTATTGTCTTACAATTGTTAATGTGTGTATGTTGTGAGTGCAAGTCGTCCTTGGATACCCCTACCCTATTGAATGTCTGTTCGCAGAAGGTGTATGGCTGCTACCTAGCGCCCGACTTATCCTACAGCACTAGTCACACATTACAGCGTCCAGTTGCTGTGACCGCCAGTATGGCGCCGTGCACTTCCTCTGTGCTTTCCTTACCCAAGCCTGGGTGGTTAGTGGCGTTCGTCAGTGCGGCACCGCATGCACTCTTGTGCCTTAATATCGTTGTTCAGTTTCCTTACACACCCAGTTGTGGTGTTGTGCCAGCAAGGGTCTAATCGGACTTCAATCCTAGTTGGGGTTGAGTTCGCTGACTACTTGCTCGTGCTTTAGGTGCGGTACCGCGGTCCTGTGACTCAACAGGATTGCTTCTTTCACGCTGGGTGAGGTTAACCCACGCGTGTATACTTTAGTGTACCGCCATATAGTCTGCAAATTGCTAGCAGCAGGTTTTCACCTGCACGGTGGACCCCGGACTGCGAACGCATCTATATCATCTGTCTTGGTGCGTTCCGCCAGTCCTAACAGAATACTAGCGCCAGGGTCTGGCTAGTAAAATGGCGGACGACCAGCGTTTACAGCGGTACATCCAGCAGCTGGAGGGAAGGTTGGCGGCTCTTGAGCGTACAACCTCAGCTGTGGATGTCACTGCTGTAGCTGTGCAGGCTGCAAGTGTAGCCGCAGCCAGTTTGTCCGCTGCCACCCCTGCTCCGACTTTATCCCGTCTCCCGCTTCCTGACAAGTTTGCTGGCGACAGTAAACATTGTCGCGGATTCGTGAGCCAGTGCTCTATACATCTTGAGCTCCTGGCGTCACGTTTTCCTACGGAGCGGGCGAGAGTGGGATTTATCCTATCTCTCTTGTCGGGCAGGGCGTTGGAGTGGGCAACGCCACTCTGGGAGCGAGATGATCGTGTGGTACAGAGTGCTCCTCTCTTCTTGGACACTCTGAAGCAGGTCTTTTTAGGGCCTCGGGTTACCCACGACACCGCACTCCAATTGTTGTCTATTACACAGGGTACGTCCGTGGTCAGCCAGTTTGCTATCCAGTTCCGGACTCTAGCTTCAGAGTTAGAGTGGCCAGACAAAGTTCTTATTCCGGTGTTCTGGAGGGGACTGGCAGACCATGTGAAGGACGCCTTGGCCACTAGGGAGATACCGGCCACACTGGAGGAACTTATTTCTGTGTCTACCTGCATCGACCTCCGTTTTCACGAGCGGAGGTTGGAGCGGACCCAGTGTAGGCAGAGGTTTCGGCTGGCTCCAACTTTCGCCAGACATCTGGAATCCCCTGTTTTGGCGTCAGATTCCCATGAGGCCATGGAGGTTTCTCGAGCGGGACCTAAATCTCTAGCCGCTCGAGTACCCGTGGTTTGTAATAACTGTCAACAACATGGACATTACGCCAATAAATGTCCGCGGCGGTCGGGAAACGATCGCGTCTAGTAACCATTGGGGGAGGTTCACTAGACACAGCAGCATTCTCCTCCAAACTGTCCTTTAAAGGGACAATCCTGTTAGGCTCCTCCACTCTAACAGTCGAGCTTTGTGTGGATTCAGGAGCAGAGGGAAACTTCATGTCCTCTGCTTTTGCTACACGTCATGCTATACCACTAGTCATGCTCGCCAAACCAATAACGGTTAGAGTTGTGAATGGGGCGACACTCCCACTGCAAATCACACACCAGACAGTTCCGTTCTCGCTGTCCATATCTCCTTCCCACCAGGAGATTATTTCCCTTCTTGTCCTTCCTGAGGGAATGGATGAGATTTTGCTGGGAATACTCTGGCTCCGTTTCCACTCCCCACATATTGAGTGGTCCTCAGGGAGAATATTGGGTTGGAGTAAGTCTTGTTTGGGCAGGTGTGTGAGTGAGTGTGTACAGGTCTCTACTACCAAGGTACCCGCAGATCTTTCATCACTTCCCAGGTATTATTGGTGTTATGCAGACGTGTTCTCTAAAAAGGCTGCTGAGACTCTACCGCCCCATCGCCCTTACGACTGTCCTATCGACCTCTTGCCGGGAGCCGAACCTCCTCGGGGAAGGGTATATCCCCTCTCTCTCCCTGAGACGGAGGCTATGTCTCAATACATTCAGGAGAATTTGGCAAGAGGGTTTATAAGGAAGTCAGTGTCTCCGGCAGGGGCGGGATTCTTCTTCGTGCAAAAGAAGAACGGGGAGTTACGTCCTTGCATCGATTACAGGGGTCTCAATGCTATCACTATTAAGAACAAATACCCGTTGCCCCTGATATCGGAGCTCTTTGACAGATTAAGGGGAGCTCAAATATTCACCAAATTAGATCTGCGGGGTGCCTACAATCTGATTCGCATCCGTGAGGGGGACGAGTGGAAAACGGCTTTCAATACCAGGGATGGGCACTATGAGTACCTGGTGATGCCTTTCGGGCTCTGTAATGCCCCAGCCGTTTTTCAGGACTTTGTCAACGATATCTTCCGGGATATGCTTTCTACCTCGGTCGTAGTCTATCTGAATGATATTCTCATCTTCTCTCCAGATATTGACTCCCACCGGAGAGATGTTGGCAGAGTCTTCGAACTCTTATGGGCGAATTCCTTATATGCAAAGTTGGAGAAGTGTGTGTTTGAACAGGAGTCCTTGCCTTTCCTGGGCTGTATCATCTCGGCCCAGGGATTGGCTATGGATCCTGCCAAACTACAAGCAGTGATGGACTTGCAGGAACCCCATTCTCTTAAAGCGGTGCAGCGCTTTATGGGGTTCATAAATTACTATCGCCAGTTCATTCCCCACTTCTCAACTTTGGTAGCTCCCTTGGTATCCCTCACCAAGAAGGGAGCGAATCCCAAATCGTGGTCCGAAGGGGTCTCCAAGGCCTTCACTTCTATAAAGTCCCATTTTGCTAGCGCTCCCATCTTACATCGTCCCGATGTGGGTAAGCCATTCCTTTTGGAAGTGGATGCCTCATCCGTTGGTGCTGGAGCAGTCCTCTATCAAAAGGATGCTCAGAGTCGGAAGCACCCATGCTTCTTTTTCTCAAAGACCTTCACACCAGCGGAGAGAAATTACTCCATCGGGGATAGAGAGTTGCTGGCAATGAAGTTGGCCTTTTCGGAGTGGAGACATCTCTTAGAGGGTGCTCGGTTCCCATTCCAAGTTTTCACGGATCACAAGAATTTGGTCTATTTACAAACAGCCCAGCGGCTGAATTCTCGTCAGGCCAGATGGTCCTTGTTTTTCTCCCGGTTCCACTTTACCCTACATTATCTCGCCGGGGAGAAGAACATTCGTGCTGACGCTCTCTCTCGCTCCTTCGTGTCAGCTGAGGAGGAGGAGGACGAGCCTCGGCTCATTGTCCCTTCGGAGAGTCTGAGAACTGTAGCTCCGGTTTCGCTGGAGTCTGTGCCCCCGGGCAAGACTTTTGTTCCCATCAATTTGCGTCCGGAGGTTCTCTCTTGGGCTCATTCGTCCAGAGTGGGTGGACACTTTGGGGCAAAAAGGACATCCGAGTTACTGGCGAGAATGTACTGGTGGCCACATATGGTTCGTGACGTCGGAGACTATGTTCAGGCATGTGTCTCTTGTGCCAGGAATAAGTCTTCCCTACAACGGCCAACTGGTTTGTTATACCCTCTGCCGGTGGCAGACAGGCCCTGGGAGATGGTCGGGATGGATTTTGTTGTGGGTCTGCCCAAGTCTCGTGGCTGTACCATTATTTGGGTAATCACCGACCATTTTTCTAAAATGGTGCATTTGGTGCCGCTTCCCCGGTTACCTTCTGCACGGGCCTTGGCAGCGTTGTTTGTCAAACACATCTTTCGTCTTCACGGTATGCCAGACAAAATTGTCAGTGACCGAGGTCCCCAGTTTGCGTCTCGGTTCTGGAGAGAGCTTTGTCGTCTTCTCAGTATTGAGTTGAATCTCTCTTCGGCTTATCATCCCGAGACGAATGGGTTGGTAGAGAGAGCCAACCAGACCTTGGTCACATATCTGCGACATTTTGTTTCTGCTAAGCAGGATGACTGGGCATCTTTGCTACCGTGGGCGGAGTTTGCTCTTAACAATGCTGTCGCTGATTCCACTGGACAGACTCCATTCCTCCTTAACTATGGTCAGCATCCGCGGGTACCTGTGCCCATGCCCGTGTCTTCCGCCGATTCCAGGGTGGCAGACTGGGCTGTGGAGGCACGGGACATTTGGGATCGCACTCAGGATGCCATTCAGGCTTCCAAGGAGAGAATGAGGTCCTCCGCCGACACACATCGGCGCCCTGCTCCAACCTTTGCTCCTGGCGACTTAGTGTGGCTCTCCGCCCGAACCATCAGGCTGCGAGTTGAGTCTACCAAGTTTGCACCTCGCTACTTAGGTCCTTTTAAGGTCCTCGAACAGGTTAATCCTGTGGTTTACCGTCTGGCCCTTCCTCCACGCCTAGGTATCACCGACACCTTTCATGTGTCCCTCCTTAAGCCCGTCTACATGTTCCGGTTTTCTGAGTCATCTACTGGGACGTCGGATTCGTCTACGGACGATTACGAGGTGAACGCTATCTTGGGGTACAAGGTGGTTCGTGGCAAAAAAATTTATTTGGTGGACTGGAGGGGTTACGGTCCTGAGGATAGATCCTGGGAGCCTGCTGAGCACATTCGGGCTCCGCAGCTCATTGCTGCCTTCGAACGTAGCGAGGCCCAAGGAGGGGGGGGCCAATGTTAGGGGTCGAGTTCCCGCTTCTGCACAGGGGGAATCTCGAGCCACCTCCGCTGCAGTCTCCCATTCTTGTCCAGCCGCAGTGGAGTCTGCTCAGCAAAGACATCGGTCCCAGCGTCTTGCTCATTCTCACTCTGTTCTGAGAGTTACTGCTGCTTCTCCAGTCTCTACCATTAAAGTCAGTGCTGGTCAGCAGCGAGCGGACTTCTCTGGGACTAAGTCCTTGTCTGCACGTACTGAGCATGCCCAGGGTAAGATCTCCCTTTGGAGATCGAGGATCATGTGCTCAGGCTCTGCAGCACATTCCATTGGTCCTCTTGGCAGGTCTTGGAAGGGCAAAGCTGCTGTGGCCACTTCCTGTGCTGCAGCTATATAAACTGCGCATGACCGCACGGCCATGCGCTAGTATTGTCTTACAATTGTTAATGTGTATGTTGTGAGTGCAAGTCGTCCTTGGATACCCCTACCCTATTGAATGTCTGTTCGCGGAAGGTGTATGGTTGCTATCTAGCGCCCGACTTATCCTACAGCACTAATCACACATTACAGCGTCCAGTTGCTGTGACCGCCAGTACGGCGCCGTGCACTTCCTCTGTGCTTTCCTTACCCAAGCCTGGGTGGTTAGTGGCGTTCGTCAGTGCGGCACCGCATGCACTCTTGTGCCTTAATATCGTTGTTCAGTTTCCTTACACACCCAGTTGCGGTGTTGTGCCAGCAAGGGTCTAATCGGACTTCAATCCTAGTTGGGGTTGAGTTCGCTGACTACTTGCTCGTGCTTTAGGTGCGGTACCGCGGTCCTGTGACTCAACAGGATTGCTTCTTTCACGCTGGGTGAGGTTAACCCACGCGTGTATACTTTAGTGTACCGCCATATAGTCTGCAAATTGCTAGCAGCAGGTTTTCACCTGCACGGTGGACCCCGGACTGCGAACGCATCTATATCATCTGTCTTGGTGCGTTCCGCCAGTCCTAACATGGTGCATATGTTTCTATTATACTTTTCCTCTAATTGTTCCAGTCCTGGTTTTGGCTGAGAAATACTGATGTAAAATACTGACCAAATACTGCTAGTGTGACGGCAGTCTAAGTCCCCATTTATGGGGGCATATAGTTTCCATCCTCAGTTTAGTTCTTTTAATGGTAATCTCCCTTCTGGATTACCGGAGGAGGAATGGTTTTCATCTTCCATTTCTACCATATGGCAGGGGTTACTAATTTGAGGAAGATAGGATCCAAACATAAGAGTGTGGCTGATCAGAGACGTTTGGTGGGTCCTGACCTGTGTGTTGGTGTCCCGTCTTGGAAACTGGGTCCCAGGTTTATCGGTCCTTATAATATCACTAGATGGTAGCCCGATTCTAACGCATCGGGTATTCTAGAATATGTATGTAGTTTATTTATGAAGATTTTAGAATAATACATTGAATACACAGGATTCAGCCGGCCTGTCGCTGATTGTTTGCGGCCGGCCATGTAGTATATAGCACAGCCATGGAGTATATAGCACAGCCCACGGAGTATATAGCACGGCCCACGGAGTATATAGCACAGCTCGTGCAGTACCACGCACGCAGTGTATAACACAGGCCACGTAGTGTATAACACAGGCCACGTAGTGTATAACACAGGCCACATTGTGTATAAGACAGGCCACATAGTATATAGCACAGCCCACGTAGTATATTGCACAGCCCACGTAGTATATTGCACAGCTCGTGCAGTACCACGCACGCAGTGTATAACACAGGCCACGTAGTGTATAACACAGGCCACGTAGTGTATAACACAGGCCACATTGTGTATAAGACAGGCCACGTAGTATATAGCACAGCCCACGTAGTATATAGCACAGCCGCGTAGTATATTGCACAGCCCGCGTAGTAGTTGGATCGCCCCCACACGGCCACGGGTTACTCGGTACTGGTCCTCTGCTGGCTCAGTTCTGGGGATGTCACGGTGGCTGGACCCGGTCCGTGACCCTGCTAAGGGGCGTCCAATAAAGGGTGATGGTGAGTAGTGCGAGGAATAACGAGGACACAGGGTTCAGTTTCTTTACCTTTTACTGAAGGTTTCAGGATCCTCAATCCGGGACACTGTCAACAGGGCTGTCTGAGACTGGCCGGTCTGAAGGCACAACCAGAGTTCCCCTTGCAGGTGGAAATCAGTGTCTACCCACTAGCGTCTGTGTGTTGTAGTGCTTCCCTGCTGAGCATTCAGGATAGTTCTCACAATTTCTGTTCTCGTTCTTTCTAGATCTTTCTCTTTTCCATCCCCCAGGTATGTTATGGCTAGGACGCACCTTTATGACAGGTAGGCCTGGAGTTATTCTGGAACCCTAGTGTCGCTCCTCTCCCACGATTGCCTCCTATGTCCTTCTTAGGTGTTGTATGGTAGACAGCCAACCTGTAATTAACTGTCCTGCCGCTGTTTGAAGTAATGCGTGGAGACTGTTACTTCCTCGGTGCTCCGGCCACCGGCTACGCGCCTCAGTAGGATGTTGCCGTTCTCGGGGCACGACTCCTACTGGATCTCCTTTGTGCTGATCTCGTTTCTCACTGTTCCACAATATCCTTCGCTTTGTGTCTCTTTCTTAGGATACCGCCGCAAGGTAGTGCAGGTGCGGTTCCGTAACAATCTGTCCTTTCGCTAGGTACCTGCCAGATTTCCCAGTTCTGACAGGTCCTCCCTGGAGCTCTCCCAGGCTTCGTTCTGCCTAACTTCCTGTCCAACCCCTAGTTTTACCAATGTGAGGAGTAGCCCAATAAATAAAGCCTTTTACTCCCCCTAGTGGCCGGAGTGTGAAGTGTAGTGTGTGCTTGGTAATACCTGATCAGTAGAACTCCTTTAGTGCCATCAGACGTACCATCACTCCCCTTAGTGGCAGAGCGATGTTACTGCAACGACCAGATCTCTGGGGCGCTGCATACATTGCACAGTCCACACAGTACATTGCACAGTCCGCGCAGTACATTGCACAGCCCGCGCAGTAGATTGCACAGCCCGCGCACTACATTGCACAGCCCACGCAGTACATTGCACAGCCCGCGCAGTACATTGCACAGCCCGCGCAGTACATTGCCCAGCCCATGCAGTATATTGCCCAGCCTGCGTAGTATATAGCCCAGCCCGCGTAGTATATTGCCCAGCCCGTGTAGTATATTGCACAGTCCACGTAATATATTGCAAAGCCCATGTAGTATATAGCAATGTGGGCATCATATCCCTGCTAAAAAAAGAATTAAAATAAAAAATAGTTCTATACTCACCCTCCGTTGTCCCCCGGATCCAAGCAAAGCAGTTACCGATGCTCCTCGTGCGCTCCGGTCCCAAGAATGCATTGCGGTCTCGCGAGATGATGACGTAGCGGTCTCGCGAGACCGATACGTCATCATCTCGCGAGATCGCAATGTATGGAGCGGTCACCGGGGCGTCGCGAGGAGCGGGAAAGGCCTGTTCCTGATCCGGGGGCCGACGGACGGTGAGTATATAACGATTTTTTATTTTATTATTTTTAACATTAGATCTTTTTACTATTGATGCTGTATAGGCCGCATCAATAATAAAAAGTTGGTCACACAGGGTTAATAGCAGCGTTAATGGAGTGCGTTACACCGCTGCATAACGCGGTCCATTAACGCTGCCATTAACCCTGTGTGAGGGCTGATGGGAGGGGAGTACGGATCGGGCACTGACTGCGGGGAGGAAGGAGCGGCCATATTGCCGCCGGACTGTGCCGGTTGCTGATTGGTTGTGGCTGTTTTGCCGCGACCAATCAGCAACTTGGATTTTCATGACAGACAGAGGCTGCGACCAATGAATATCTGTGGCAGACAGAAAGACAGACAGACGGAAGTGACCCTTAGACAATTATATAGTAGATAGTCATCGTCAATCCCATAGCATTTCACCTTGCCTTACCGTTTACCTTTAGGATCCATAATGTATTTCATTGTTGTCTCCTCAAAACATATGTTGCATCTTCAGTACCATCGCCTCTACCACCATCTACTGTCATTGTCAATGGTAATTTAGTTTCAGATTGCAAAAATTTTGGACTCTCGTCTTGTTCGTCGGTCGCTTCAGTATCTGGTACATTGGAGGGAGTACGGTCTTGAGGAGAGGATATGGGTACCAGCATCTGATGTTTACGCGGCCAGACTGATCCGGGCTTTTCACATGGCACTCCATGATAAGCCTGGTCCTGAGGTTTTGGAGGTCCCTCGTAAACGAGGGGGCACTGTCACTGGGTTACTGTGACAGTATGGAGCCAGAACACCAGAGCATCGGATTTCTCCTAATCCGGCACTGAGAAGAAGCACTTCTCTTTCATTTTAAATGGATTTATTTCTTCTGGCAGAACAAATCAACCATGTTGAAAATCCCTATGCTCACAACTGTGCTCAGTTAGCCACTCCTCTTCCTCAATAATCTGGGCTCTGTTACTAATCCTCGTCAGAGCTACCATTTGCTGCATGGCTAACAGTGGGAGAGGAGCACATATGAGAAGGGGAGTTGGAGGAGTTATTAATGACTGTTGCTTGGTTTGTATGCATCGTAATTCCTTATCCTTTTATGTTTTTTGTTTATTCCCCTACCTTCATACCCCAATGCATTCCTCTGTTACATGTGAGTGAATATACAGTATTGTGTACCTGGAGTTTTCTGTTAACCCTTGTCCATGTTGCCTTGTTTGTTGGGTTGGTGTACTATGGTGCACAGTAGTGCCTCCTCTTTCCTGGATGGGGGAGGAGAACGGATGGAGGGCTAGCTTAGGAGATAAGGCAAGGGTGGAGGCCCGGCATCTTCGCCATCTGAAGTATCCTGGGTAACAGAGCAAATTAGGGCACCCCCTAGTGTTAGGGACAGGGAAGGAGCCCCAGATCACCCAACAGCTGTGTCGTAACAGGGTCAAAGGGGATCGGCGTCGCACAAAGATTGGCAGAGCTGAACCGGGAGATTTCCGCAACGGAAACATAACTGCACACACACACTGAATCAGAGCCCTGTTTTTCTGCAGCGTGGCAGAGCATGTAAAATGAGTACCTCTTCTACCGCCACTGCCCTAAGCCATGTAACATAGACATGGCACATTTGTTGCAGATTTTAACTGTAAATTTATCGCACAATTATGCAACAAATTTAGAACTGAATTTAGTAAATGCAATTTTATAAAATATCTAAGCAGTCATAGTAAATCATACCTGACATAACCGGCAACATGACGAGTGATGTTACTACCCAGTGGACTTATTCGGCACTCGTGCATAGAAAACAATTAATGCGCCCATCTGACCACTTACCATGCCCAAATACCCACATATTTTTGCATTGTGCTAATGAGTTTTTCGTAAAACTCAACTCACTAACATCATACTGCAAAATTGTTATAGTTTTTCAAAGAACAATTTACACCTGAAATTTTTAACAAATACATGGTGTAAAGGGGTTAAATTCTAGCCAGCGTAAGTGAGGCTAGGGACTATTTATTAACAGCGGCGGAGGAATCCCTTCTTCCCGTCATTGTGTTTCTGGGGCCCCGGGAGAGCGGTCACATCTTCTGATGCTGCTGCTCTCCACGGGAGATCGTCGTGGGACACTCGTGGATTTCTGCTGACAGGGAGTATATTGGTTGTTTGTTTTTTTCATCTTTTTTTACAGATGACACTGGCTTCGGGGATCAAAATGACAAGTAATGGTGAGTATGAACTCTATGTTTAATGTACTGTATGTCTATATGTATGTACTGTATGGAGTATGTATGGAGTATTTTTTTATTTTTTCTCATTCAACACATTAGCCGGATGATGGGACTACTACTGTCCCATCATTGGCTAATGTGTCAATCACTGTCAGTGTAGCAGGCATCGTCCGATGGGACTTGTAGTCCCATCGGACGATGCCCGCACAGAGCCCCAGCACGCCGCACAGAGACCCCGCATGCCGCACAGAGACGCCGCACGCTGCACAGAGACCCCGCACGCCGCACAGAGACCCCGCACGCCGCACAGAGCCCCAGCACACCGCACAGACCCCAGAGAGCCCCGGTAGGCCGCACAGAGCCCCAGCAGGCAGGTACACATCCCTGGCAGGCCCGCACAGACCCCGCCCGCACATACACTATGTATGCCCACGCACCGCCCACACTCTTCCCCCCCTCCGGAAGAGGATGTAGAAGGACAGAATGGGCTTATTTACATTCCGATATTTGTGTCCCATTACACTTGCATTGGTATCGGGTATCGGTATCGGCGATATCCGATATTTTTTGGATATCGGCCGATCCAATCCGATACCGATACTTCTGGATATCGGAAAGTATCGCTCAACACTAGTCACCACTATACAGTAGTGTATGGCCCCATTAGAGCATCCCCACTATCATCATGGGCGACTTCAACATCCCCATTGACACTTCCCTCTCAGCTGCCACTAAACTTCTATCTCTCACTTCCTCCTTTGGCCTCACTCAATGGTCTTCTACAGCCACCCACAAAGATGGTCACACACTGGACCTCATTCTCACCCGCCTCTGCTCCCTATCTAACCTCTCAAACTCACCTCTTCCTCTTTCTGACCACAACCTACTTACATTCTCTTCCCTTTCCACTCCTTGTCTACAACCCCCACCCCACAAACTCTCACACCCTCGCAGAAATCTTAAACACCTTGATCTTCACTCACTCTCTGAATCCCTCCTCCCTCTCACAGACATAAGCTCCCTACACAATGCGGATGATGCTGCCACTCTATATAACACCACAATAGCTGCAGCTTTGGAATCTCTTGCCCCTCTCACACATACCAAAGCTCGCAAAATCAACAGACAACCCTGGCACACCAGCATGACAAAAGAACTGAGGCGAGCTTCCAGAGCTGCTGAGCGCAGATGGAAAAGATCCCACTCCATCGAGCACTTCATCGCATTCAAACAGTCCCTCACTGCTTTCAAAACCATGCTCGCCACAGCAAAACAAACCTACTTCTCATCTCTCATATCCTCCCTGTCTCACAACCCCAAACAGTTATTCAACACCTTCAACTCTCTCCTCCGTCCCCCAGCACCTCCTCCCTCCCCACTCATCTCAGCTGAAGACTTCGCCTCATTTTTCAAGCAGAAAATTGAGAACATCAGAGACAATTTTAGTAAACAACCCCCAGAACCCTTCCTCCCAACTACCCAGCCCTCCACCTCCAAAACCAACTTCTCCACCATTACAGAAGACGGACTCTCCACTCTACTCTCAAGATCGCATCTCACCACCTGTGCACTTGACCCACTCCCATCCCACTTCATCCCAAACCTCACCACAGTCTTCATCCCAACCCTAACCCATCTATTCAACCTATCACTAACAACTGGCATTTTCCCCTCAAGCTTTAAACATGCCACAATCACACCTATCCTCAAAAAGCCCTCTCTTGACCCATCCTCTGTATCTAGCTATCGCCCTATATCACTTCTCCCCTTTGCCTCAAAACTACTGGAACAACATGTCCATATTGAACTGTCCTCCCATCTATCTTCCTGCTCCTTCTTCGACCGCTTTCAATCAGGCTTCCGGTCACACCACTCCACTGAAACTGCCCTAACTAAGGTCACCAATGACCTATTAACCGCCAAGAGCAAGCGACACTACTCTGTCCTCCTCCTCCTGGACCTGTCCTCTGCCTTTGACACAGTGGACCATTCCCTGCTGCTGCAGACCCTCTCATCCCTTGGCATCACAGAATTGGCCCTATCCTGGATCTCATCATACCTAACTGACCGTACATTCAGCGTCTCCCACTCACACACCACCTCCTCACCTCACCCCCTATCTGTCGGAGTCCCGCAAGGTTCAGTTCTAGGACCCCTGCTCTTCTCCATCTACACCTTTGGCCTGGGACAGCTCATAGAATCTCACGGCTTTCAGTATCATCTCTATGCTGACGACACACAGATCTACATCTCTGGACCAGATATCACCTCCCTACTAACCAGAATCCCTCAATGTCTGTCTGCTATTTCATCCTTCTTCTCCACTAGATTTCTAAAACTTAACATGGACAAAACAGAATTCATCATCTTTCCCCCATCTCACGCGATCTCCCCAACGAACCTATCCATTACAGTAAACGGCTGCCCACTCTCCCCAGTCCCACAAGCCCGCTGTCTTGGGGTAATCCTTGACACTGATCTCTCCTTTAAACCACATATCCAAACCCTTTCCACTTCCTGCCGCCTCCAACTCAAAAATATTTCACGGATCCGCACATTCCTAAACCAAGAATCTGCAAAAACCCTAGTCCATGCCCTCATCATCTCCCGCCTTGACTACTGTAACCTCCTGCTCTGTGGCCTCCCCTCTAACACTCTTGCACCCCTCCAATCTATTCTAAACTCTTGGAAACAGGAACACATGGGCTACTTGCACAGTGAACAAGTCTGTAAGAACATGTTCACACACCACCAAGAAACCTGAAGACACAAAAGAGAATGGTAAAACCAAAAACACTCAGTTTGAAAAAATGTTTGCAGTAATCCGCAAGTGCTAGTAAAAGATGTAAATAACAGGGTATTTGGTTGATACGTTTTTTGCAAAAAATGTATACTAAGCTGCTCTACCAATCTTCACGGTATACCCATATCAGAGCAGTCCTAACTAATGTATGCAATCCCTATCTGATGTATTTAAAAACCTGATCATCTGTATATTACCTGTGTGAACAGGGTTCAGAGAGGAAAAATCCATGTGTGCATACAGGACAGAACAGCTTTTGTGCAGCTAGCCCAAGAGGAGTGGTGGAACTCCCCAGTCTTGTAGACACAAGAGAACAATCATGGAAACAGGAACACATGGGCTACTTGCACAGTGAACAAGTCTGTAAGAACATGTTCACACACCACCAAGAAACCTGAAGACACAAAAGAGAATGGTAAAACCAAAAACACTCAGTTTGAAAAAATGTTTGCAGTAATCCGCAAGTGCTAGTAAAAGATGTAAATAACAGGGTATTTGGTTGATACGTTTTTTGCAAAAAATGTATACTAAGCTGCTCTACCAATCTTCACGGTATACCCATATCAGAGCAGTCCTAACTAATGTATGCAATCCCTATCTGATGTATTTAAAAACCTGATCATCTGTATATTACCTGTGTGAACAGGGTTCAGAGAGGAAAAATCCATGTGTGCATACAGGACAGAACAGCTTTTGCAAAAAACGTATCAACCAAATACCCTGTTATTTACATCTTTTACTAGCACTTGCGGATTACTGCAAACATTTTTTCAAACTGAGTGTTTTTGGTTTTACCATTCTCTTTTGTGTCTTCTATTCTAAACTCTGCTGCCCGACTAATCCACCTGTCCCCCCGCTATTCCCCGGCCTCTCCCCTCTGTCAATCCCTGCACTGGCTCCCCATCACCCAGAGACTCCAGTACAAAAGCCTAACCATGACATATAAAGCCATCCACAACCTGTCTCCTCCATACATCTGTGACCTCGTCTCCCGGTACTTTCCTGCACGCAACCTCCGATCCTCACAAGATCTCCTTCTCTACTCCCCTATTATCTCCTCTTCCCACAATCGCATACAAGATTTCTCTCGTGCATCCCCCCTACTCTGGAATGCTCTACCACAACATATCAGACTCTCGCCTACCATCGAAACCTTCAAAAAGAACCTGAAGACCCACCTCTTCCGACAAGCCTACAACCTGCAGTAACCACCGATTGACCAAACCGCTGCACGGCCAGCTCTACCCTCACCTACTGTATCCTCACCCATCCCTTGTAGATTGTGAGCCCTCGCGGGCAGGGTCCTCTCTCCTCCTGTACCAGTTGTGACTTGTATTTTTCAAGATTATTGTACTTGTTTTATTATGTATACCCCTCCTCACATGTAAAGCGCCATGGAATAAATGGCGCTATAATAATAAATAATAATAATAATAATAATAATACGTTTGAATCCCCTTTTGCAGGGGGTGAGCCACCAAATGGGTTCCTAAATGCAATATGAAAGCACCCTTATCCGTACAGATGATTGCCATTACATTATACTATTTGTTTCTATATTGTGTTGACAAAAGACAGTATTTATTTTGGCATTTATGTCTCTTTCGTGCCCTTGAGTACATGCAGACGATATTAACACACTGAGTTTTAACAAACTTTTTCTTTTACAATCATCATGTGTCTGTATTCTTGTGCCCACTGACGTAGGGTCCTTTCCTCCTTCACAGTGTTCCCAGAACAACAACTCCCCCAGCATATTGCAATGGCCAAGAAACGCCCCTTGTTTGGTATCTCTGTCCTTCCATCCCAGACCTGTGGCTCAGGTTTAGAAATAAGATACATGAGGGTTATATGTGAATGGAACAAGGAATGAAAGCATAGGGATCTCAAAAGAAAAACAGGGACAACAACCAATGATCTGCCATCAGAACCTACATTACCTCCAGTGGTGATAGGAATGCCACACACCGGATTAAACACTACCATTTACTTGATCCTCCTTTTAGCTCTTATGCCAGGTAAGGATTACTATTGGGCATAGAGTGACAATATATGCCAACCCTTTAATTTTGTGACTCTTTCATTTCTCTAGATGTCCACCTTGGAGGGATATCATGTGCTTTCCGTGATGATGCGTCTTATTCTGTTGGGGTAAACTTGTCTCAATTTGGTGATATAACAGAACCAGGAAAGATGCATTGCAATGAAAGTGAAAGCAAATGTTGTATGGGGTTATGGTTTATCAGCAATGGCGAGATTCAGCGCACTGTGTTAGGTAAGTTTATAATGCAAGATATGGGAATATCATTGCTTCCAGTGGGCATTGCTGGGGCTATTATCAATTTATTTGCAATGTGATTTCTTCTAGTTATGTGATAGTATTATTTAATAGCTGTAATGTTAATACACTACAAGATGATATATGTATCAAGGTGATCAAAAACTGAAAGATACAACAAGGTATATACAAAAATATACTTACCCATATATTAAATGACGTGTACATCTTAAGGGCAATATAGATATATTTTTTTAAATTAAATACATGGATAAATTATTTCTGTCATTGGGCTACATTAAAACTTTGCACTGTTGTCTTTTAAGTGTTTCATTAGTTTTCCTCATATGCAACAAAAGCTGATGAAGGCTTCTCCCAGCAAACAAGCCGGAAAATAGGACAGCAGGACGCAATTAGCAGACATTTCTACTTTTTTAAAATTCTAGTCAAAAATCAAACATATATTTAGGGCTATGGGTTTGTGAAACACTTGTATGTCATTACTGTTAGTGCTGTCCACTTTTCATGCTTATTTGTTAAAGGGAACCTGGCACCAGAAATAACGCAGTTAATCTGTAGGTTGAGGCGGTTTCACACGTCAGTGGCTCCGGTACGTTTCCTCACGTACCGGAGCCACTGACACATGTAGACACATTGAAATCAATGCATCTGTGCAGATGTCATTGATTTTTTGCGGACCGTGTCTCCGTGTGCCAAACACAGAGACATGTCAGTGTTCGTGGGAGCGCACGGATTACACGGACCCATTAAAGTCAATGGGTCTGTGTAAAACACGTACCGCACACGGACGTTGTCCGTGTGCAGTCCGTGTGCCGTGCAGGAGACAGCGCTACAGTAAGCGCTGTCCCCCCCACTGGTGCTGAAGCCGCCATTGATATCTTCTCTACAGCAGCGTTTGCTGTAGAGAAGATATGAATATTCTTTTTTTTTGTTGTTTCTCGTGTTTAAAATAAATATCCATGTCCCCACCCCCCTCCCACCCCCTGTGCGCCCGCCCGCTGTTCTTAAAATACTCACCCGGCTCCCTCGCTGGCTGGCGCTGCTTCCTGTCCTGGCCGCACCTTCTACTGTATAAGCGGTCACGTGGGGCCGCCGATTACAGTTATAAATATGCAGCTCCGCCTCCCATAGGGGTGGAGCTGCATATTCATTACTGTAAATGATCGGCCCCACGTGACCGCTCATACAGTAGAAGGTGCGGCCAGGACAGGAAGCAGCGCCAGCGAGGGAGCCAGGTGAGTATTTTAATAACAGCGGGCGGGCGCACAGGGGGTGGGAGGGGGGTGGGTTTCATGGATATTTATTTTAAACACGAGAAACAAAAAAAAAAAGAATATTCATATCTTCTCTACAGCAAACGCTGCTGCAGGGAAGATATGAATGGCGGCTTCAGCACCAGATGCAGGGGACAGCGCTAAACTTTAGCGCTGTCTCCTGCACGGTGCGTGTGGCACCCAGTGGGCACACGGGCGGCACACGTGTGCTGCACGTGTGCTACAGAAACGCACGGGCACACGGACACGGATAATTCCGGTACCAATTTTTCCGGTACCGGAATTATCTGGACGTGTGAGACTGGCCTAACAGCATTATGATGCTTTCTTTATTCTCCCCGCCAGCATTCGGTTTCAGTCATAGGGGTGACAGGTTCCCTCTAAGAGAAAACTGAAAACTGATTAAACTCTCATGATAAGGCCTTGTTCATATATTCACTATTTGGTCAGTATTTTACATCAGTATTTGTAAGCCAGGAGAGGAACAATCAGAGGAAAAGTATAATAGAAACATGTCACCACTTCTGTATTTATCACCCACTCCTGGTTTTAACTTACAAATACTGATGTTAAATACTGACCAAATTCTGAACATGTGAACGTGCTAAAATTCTGCCAGTTTGTTCAGACGGGGAGTTTGTACCTCTATCTTTGGGTGCAATCAGACAGAAGTATTTAGCATCCTTGTGCTGTCCGTGTTGAATATATACAACACAACATGCACGCAATGTAAGCTATGTGCTAGTTCACATGGACTATTTCAAATGAACCTCAGGTCAACAACCTCAGCATGCTCTAGTCTGGCCTGATTTATGGACAAAACTAGTGCATATATATAGCAGGCAGCTCCTACCCTCATCCACTTTGCACATGGATTGACAGAGTTGTACATGGACAGGGCCACCATCAGGGAATTACTGCCCTTACTGCTGAATGGGGCCCGGTGAGGAGCAGTACAGAGGGGGGCCGGACTAAGTTTGGGCCCCGCCTCTTATGCTTCTGCTCACAAGGCCCCATCATGCCATGAAGATCTGTGTGCCACACACCTTGGCGGGGGAAGCTTTCTTGGAGCTCTACAGCTGTCTAGTCTGGATGGCTGCGCAGCTCCGCTCTTTCCACCCTCTGGACTCCCGGTCAGGTGACAGCGCGTACGCAATGATGTCATTGCGTATGCGCCATCCTGTATGAGGACACAACAAGCAGAGCTGCACCTGCAGGGAATTGTCAGTGAGGTAAGTATAAAATAATTTTTTTTTCTTTATAAAATAAATTAAATGGGTGAGGGTGGTGGTGTAGGGAAGTGCAAGTGATGAAGTAGTGGGGGGAGGGGGACTGCACACGATGAAGTGAGGGGGAAGCGGACTACACATGATGAAGTGGGGAGGAGGGAGAGTGCACATGATGAAGTGAGTGGGGGGAGAGGACTGCACATGATGAAGTGAGGGGGACTGCAAATTATGAAGTGAGTGGGAGAGGGGACTGCACATGATGAAGTAAGGGAGGATAGGGGGACTGCACTTGATGAAGTGAGTGGGAGAAAGGAGGGACTGCACAAATAGTGGCTATTTATAGTTGGTGGGGAAACAATGGTGGATTATACTTTAGATTTGGAATAGTGGGTTGCATAATTAATTATGTATTAATTGTGGGTGCACATCTATTCAGCTGTGTAGTGTAGAAGAAAGATTGAAAGTGGGGAATGTGCTCTGGAAGCTGTATTCTAGATAAATGTGCTATTTTATGCAAAGACGAGTCCTGGCTGGAAGACGTGATGGCGGTCTGCTCTGGATGAAGAAAAAAAGATGAAGGACTTAATAATAATCTTTATTTTTATATAGCGCTAACATATTACGCAGCGCTTTACAGTTTTGCACACATTATCATCACTGTCCCTGTTGGGGCTCACAATCTAAATTCCCTATCAGTATGTCTTTGGAATTCAACTAGAGATGTCACTGGTAAGTCATTGTGTTATCTGTACACTGACACTATATTCTGTATACTATATACAGAGCTCCTGTGTATAATGTCACTGGTGATCACTGGATTACTTGTACACTATATACTGTATACAATATACATACAGAGCTACTGTGTATAATGTCACTAGTGATCACTGTATTATGTGTATATTGACACTATATACAGAGCTCCTGTGTATAATGGCATTTAGTACTGTGGTTTTTTTTTATTAATGATCTGTATTGTAGTGTTCAGTTACTATGTAATGGTAATATGTGATCTGGTCATGGTGTGGCAGTATTTGTTTTTTTGTATGTGGTATTTCACAGTCACTATGGGCTGATAAAATGTGATCTTGTAATGTTGTAGTGGTATTTTTCCCTTTTATGTGGTAAAATTTGGTCACTTTGATTTTAATATGTGGTCTGGTCAAGGTGTGGCGGTATTTGTGCCTTGCATGTAGTATTCTTCGGTCACTATGTGGTGGTAATATGTGGTCTAGCCATGGTACTGCTGTATTTGTTCCTTGTGTGTGGTATTATTCGGTCACTATGCCGTGATAATATGTGGTCTGGTCAGGGTGTGGTGGTGTTTGTTCCTTGTACACGGTATTATTCGGTCACTACTTGCTGGTAACATGTGGTATTTTTCAGTTATTATATGGTAGTAATATGTGGTCCGGCTATGGTGTAGCGGTATTTGTCACCTGTATGTGGTATTATTCAGTCACTGTGGTGGTAATATGTTGTCTGGTCATGGTGTGGCTGTATTTGTTTTTTGTATGTGCTATGATCCGGTCACTATGTGGTGGTAATATGTGGTCTGGTCACGCTGTGACAGTATTTGTCCCTTGTATTTTTAAAAATGTATGTAACTAATTCCCTTAAAGAAAAATAAATCAAAAATATACCTAAAAAGGTTATTAGTTATTTTAAGAAATGTTTAATAGATTAGAGTAGATTAGGGCCCAGCCAAAAGAGTCTACCTTGTCGTGGTGGTGGCAGCTTAAAAAATCTTTTGGCCAAAGCAAAAGCTGCTGGCTATTTATGTGATCTGTCGATCGATGGGAACTGTTATTGCGTGATTTGTGAGGACGTGTTGTAGAAGTGGAGTTTTTGCAAGAGTGGGTGGTGGGACTGTAGAAGGTTCGAGGGGTAGAGGTTGAGCTGGGGTGAACCTGGGCGGAGTCTCAAGGCCACCCAATAATGTTGCCTTTATGGGGCCCTGAAATTCCACCCTGCACATGGAGCCATTGTTGATGTAGCCGACCCAAGTTTTACAAAGGCCGTCTGAATGTAGCCTTTGGCTATGTTTATAGGGCATTTGTAAAATTCACGGCGGTACCGTATGTCCAAAGTTCAAATGTCGACCCTGACCGGCTCCATGAACAGTTCTGTATGACCTTCCACATAGAGGACAAGCGCAGGGGCTGCCTGCTATCTATATGCACTAGTCTGGTCCATAACTCAGGACAGAGTAGCGCATGCTGTAATTTTTTTCTCCACATGAACTTGAGGTCTGTTTTGAAAAATAGCTCACATGCTACTTCACTTGGACTAGCATTGGGTCCATGTGTTGTCTGTTTTCTACAATGGACAGCACATGAACTCAATACATTTTTCTGAACTTACCCTATTACCCCACAGACCACATCAACGGAGAGCTGAATTGTCATGTGGTCATGGATCAGCTGACAAAGTTAGATAAAAGAGTTACAAACTTTCTGTGCAGGGCTCGCTAAAGGGTCGATATTGACTTGTAGGATTGCTACTTCCAATAGGTGGCACTAGAGTTCAAGTCCTCTTCCTGTGTGTAGAGGCAATTTGCATATTTAATTTACCAGAGGAGCATGCAAGGCATTTATTCTCCTCATACTGGTATGCCAGAGCTGACTTGTCACTCACCACAATGAGAAACTTTACCCCTTACCCCTTAGATCCCAGTCTTAGCCTCTCACCTAGCCAAATCAGATCTCATACTTTGCACTGTCCAGGGGCAATACCCCGAAAAACTGTCTGCAAATTGGGATTCTGGTTTGGTGTTTGTCTTACGTCATATTGAAAGGTTCATTAAAGGGAGGGTGCCGTGATTTTAGTTTTTGTATTAATAATTATTGATTATATAATCAATTATTTTTAATACAAAAGTAAATGCACTACTTTAGTACTTTTTTATTTATTCATTTTTACTTTTGCCACTGGAGGCCGCCATTTTCATTAGTGTGGGTGTAAGTGTCTGGGCACGACACTTGCACACCTCACTTACGGCAGCCATGGGCATAGGAGCCAACAGTCGGGCTCCGACCGCTCCTCCTGCCTCTCAGCTGTGACTTGGGCACGCCCACTGGGCTGCTACGTCACAGCTGTGAGAGATCGCGGCCATTTTGTTTTTTATTTTCCTCTGTCATCGCACACACAGCTCAGTGTGTGCGATGACAGGAGCTGCCAGGGAGAAGCTGCTGCTGCTGGGAAGAGAGGTTCCAGGTGAGTATCTGCAGCCAGGAGCTGTGATTGCAGCCTGTACTTAGTATTACAGCACAGGCTGCAATCACTGCTCACTGCCCACATGTTCAGAGCAGAGCAGGGAGATCGTCACACTGCTCTGCCCTGAACATGATTCAGCACTTCCTGGAAGAGGACTGAAGGTAAGTACAGAGTTTTTATTTTCTTATGCATCTACCACTGCTACCAGCCCCTATATACCACTGCTACCTGCCCCTATATACCACTGCTACCTGCCCCTATATACCACTGCTACCAGCCCCTATATACCACTGCTACCTGCCCCTATATACCACTGCTACCTGCCCCTATATACCACTGCTACCTGCTCCTATATACCACTGCTACCTGCCCCTATATACCACTGCTACCTGCCCCTATAAACCACTGCTACCTGCTCCTATATACCACTGCTACCTGCCTCTATATACCACTGCTACCTGCCCCTATATACCACTGCTACCTGCCCCTATATACCACTGCTACCTGCCTCTATATACCACCTACCACCGCTACCTGCCTCTGTATACCACTGCTACCTGCCTCTGTATACCACCACTACCTGCCTCTGTATACCACCGTTACCTGCCTCTGTATACCACTGCTACCTGCCTCTGTATACCACCACTACCTGCCTCTGTATACCACCGTTACCTGCCTCTGTATACCACCTACCACTGCTGCCTGCCTCTATATACCATCTACTACTGCTGCCTGCCTCTATATACCACCGCTACCTGCCTCTGTATACCACCTACCACTGCTGCCTGCCTCTATATACCATCTACCACTGCTGCCTGCCTCTATATACCATCTACCACTGCTGCCTGCCTCTATATACCATCTACCACTGCTGCCTGCCTCTATATACCATCTACCACTGCTACCTCTGTCCTGTGTAGCTAATCTAGTCCTGTGTAGCTAATCCTGTCCTGTGTACAGTATCACACAAGATAGGATTAGATACACGGCGCAGCACAGTATCACACAGGACAGGATTAGATACACGGCTCAGCAGTCAGTATCTAATCCTCTCCTATGCACTCCACTCCCCCCTGCGTGTCTTTCCCCATTGTGGTTTATTATTTTTGTTGTGGGAGATGAGGGAGTCGAGGATTATGCGTTCGGTATGGTATAAAAAAGATTAATAAAGGACTTTATTCTGGCCGAGTCTTTATTTACAATACATGTGAGATCTATGTGGCGGCATTATGGGTGATCTATATGGCGGTATTATGTGAGAAGTATATGGTGGTATGTGAGAACACTGGCGGTATTATGTGTGATCTATATGGTGGTATGTGAGAACACTGGCGGTATTATGTGTGATCTATATGGTGGTATGTGAGAACACTGGCGGTATTATGTGTGATCTATATGGTGGTATGTGAGAACACTGGCGGTATTATGTGTGATCTATATGGCGGTATGTGAGAACACTGGCGGTATTATGTGTGATCTATATGGTGGTATTATGTGAGAACTGTATGACAGTATTGTGTGATCTATTTGATAGTATTGTGTGATCTATATGGCGGTATTATGTGAGAACACTATGGCAGTATTATTTTCAGAAAGCGGACCCATTCTATGGTGGTTCTGGCTGAGCACCTGCACGCGGGTCTGGGGTAATAGAGGGGGCAGCATGACCTCCAGTTAGGTGCAGTCAGGGGAAGGCTGGTGAGGCAGCTGAAGAGAGGGGTCTCATTTTTATCGTTACTATATGGCTACATTTCCTTCCCAGCGTCACCCCGTACTTCGCCTGTCGCCTCGCTTTCACACATTGCCAGGACAGGATGGAGAAGACAGGATCTGAGGAGGGGAATGGGGTCTGTATGCAAAGTCTGGATCAGAACAGGCCATCAATCCGCAGAAATGTTTCCTGGATTTCTGTGGAGCAGACGGTCCATCCATGTGTATAAAAGACAGCGCTCTATGTACAATCCCTGGCTGCTCCGCGCACCAAACAGGGAGCCCCTATAGACCAGCACACTGCTCTCCTGAAATACTCTGTGCTGCTGTCACCCTGCTCCCTCCACCACATATCTCCCAGAATCCTTGCTGCCTGCCATCCTTGGTGACTGTCTACTTGTCAGTATAAGGCTGCAGTCACACTATCAGTATTTTGGTCAGTATTTTACCTCAGTATTTGTAAGCCAAAACCAGGAGTGGGTGATAAATGCAGAAGTGGTGCATATGTTTCTATTATACTTTTCCTCTATTTGTTCCACTCCTGGTTTTGGCTTACAAATACTGAGGTAAAATACTGACCAAATACTGATAGTGTGACGGCAGCCATACTCTGCAGTCACCAACAAAATGGCTGCTCACTGGGTTCCTGAATATCATCCTCTCTTATCCCTTAGCAAACACCCAGAAGGGGAGGAGAGGAGACATCACACATGTCAGCAGACTCCGCCCATAATTACTGCAGTGCAGTAATGTGAGCTAGTTGTACACTAGGTTTTTCTGAAATTTCAGCAGCTGCTAGTGTTTAAAAGTGGAAATTCCAAAACTTTTCAAATTATTTTTCATATTTTACTAAATTATAAACAAATGATAATATTTTTTAAGAAAATGTAATCATTAATTCTTTACATTTTTACAATTTCTGAAAAAAATTTTTTTTTGATGGCACCTTCCCTTTAACCCCTTCCCGACCCATGACGCCACGTAGGCGTCATGAAAGTCGGTGCCATTCCGACCCATGACGCCTATGCGGCGTCATGGAAAGATCGCGTCCCTGCAGATCGGGTGAAAGGGTTAACTCCCATTTCACCCGATCTGCAGGGACAGGGGGAGTGGTAGTTTAGCCCAGGGGGGGTGGCTTCACCCCCTCGTGGCTACGATCGCTCTGATTGGCTGTTGAAAGTGAAACTGCCAATCAGAGCGATTTGTAATATTTCACCCATTATAACGGGTGAAATATTACAATCCAGCCATGGCCGATGCTGAAATATCATCGGCCATGGCTGGAAATACTAGTGTGCCCCCACCCCACCGATCGCCCCCCCACCCCCCCGATCTGGCCGGTACACTGCTCCGGCTCCCCTCCGTCCAGTGCTCCGCTCCCCCCCGTGCTCGTGTCCGCTCCCCCCGTGCTCCAATCACCCCCCCGTGCTCCAATCACCCCCCCTGCACTCCGATCCACCCCCCCCCCGTGCTCCGTTCCACCCCCCGTGCTCCATTCCAGCCCCCCCGTGCTCCGTTCCACGCCCCCCGCGCTCCGTTCCACCCCTCCCGCGCTCCGATTCCCCCCCCCGTGCTCCGATCCCCCCCCCCGTGGTCCCCCCCCACCCTATCATACTTACCGATCCAGCCGTGGTCCCGTCCGTCTTCTCCCGGGCGCCGCCATCTTCCAAAATGGCGGACGCATGCGCAGTGCGCCCGCCGAATCTGCCGGCCGGCAGATTCGTTCCAAAGTGCATTTTGATCACTGAGATATAATCTATCTCAGTGATCAAAATAAAAAAAATAATAAATGACCCCCCCCCCTTTGTCACCCCCATAGGTAGGGACAATAAAAAAATAAAGAATTTTTTTTTTTCCACTAATGTTAGAATAGGGTTAGGGTTAGGGGTAGGGTTAGGGGTAGGGTTAGGGTTAAGGTTAGGGCTAGGGGTAGGGTTAGGGGTAGGGTTAGGGTTAGGGTTAGGGGTAGGGTTAAGGTTAGGGGTAGGGTTAGGGCTAGGGTTAGGGCTAGGGTTAGGGTTAGGAATGTGCACACGTATTCTGGTCCTCTGCGGATTTTTCCGCTGCGGATTTGATAAATCCGCAGTGCTAAACCGCTGCGGATTTATGGCGGATTTACCGCTTTTTTTCTGCGCATTTCACTGCGGTTTTACAATTGCAATTTTCTATTGGAGCAGTTGTAAAACCGCTGCGGAATCCGCACAAAGAAGTGACATGCTGCGGAATGTAAACCGCTGCGTTTCCGTGCAGTTTTTCCGCAGCATGTGTACAGCGATTTTTGTTTCCCATAGGTTTACATTGAACTGTACACTCATGGGAAACTGCTGCGGATCCGCAGCGTGTGCACATACCTTTAGAATTAGGCTATGTGCACACGGTGCGGATTTGGCTGCGGATTCGCAGCAGTGTTCCATCAGGTTTACAGTACCATGTAAACATATGAAAAATCAAATCCGCTGTGCCCATGGTGCGGAAAATACCGCGCGGGAACGCTGCGTTGTATTTTCCGCAGCATGTCAATTCTTTGTGCGGATTCCGCAGCGTTTTACACCTGTTCCTCAATAGGAATCCGCAGGTGAAATCCGCACAAAAAACACTGGAAATCCGCGGAAAATCCGCAGGTAAAACGCAGTGCCTTTTACCCGCAGATTTTTCAAAAATGGTGCGGAAATATCTCACACGAATCCGCAACGTGGGCACATAGCCTTAGGGTTAGGGTTGGAATTAGGGTTGTGATTAGGGTTAGGGGTGTGTTGGGGTTAGGGTTGTGATTAGGATTATGGCTACAGTTGGGATTAGGGTTAGGGGTGTGTTGGGGTTAGTGTTGGAGTTAGAATTGAGGGGTTACCACTGTTTAGGCACATCAGGGGTCTCCAAACGCAACATGGCGCCACCATTGATTCCAGCCAATCTCGTATTCAAAAAGTCAAATGGTGCTCCCTCACTTCCGAGCCCTGACGTGTGCCCAAACAGTGGTTTACCCCCACATATGGGGTACCAGCATACTCAGGACAAACTGCGCAACAATTACTGGGGTCCAATTTCTCCTGTTACCCTTGTGAATCTAAAAAAATGCTTGCTAAAACATAATTTTTGAGGAAAGAAAAATGATTTTTTATTTTCACGGCTCTGCGTTGTAAACGTCTGTGAAGCACTTGGGGGTTCAAAGTGCTCACCACATATCTAGATAAGTTCCTTGGGGGGTCTAGTTTCTAAAATGGGGTCACTTGTGGGGGGTCTCTACTGTTTAGGCACACCAGGGGCTCTGCAAACGCAACGTGACACCCGCAGACCATTCCATCAAAGTCTGCATTTCAAAAGTCACTACTTCCCTTCTGAGCCCCGACGTGTGCCCAAACAGTGGTTTACCCCCACATATGGGGTATCAGCGTACTCAGGAGAAACTGCACAACAACTTTTGGGGTCCAATTTCTCCTGTAACCCTTGGGAAAATAAAAAATTCTGGGCTAAATAATTATTTTTGAGGAAAGAAAACGTATTTATTATTTTCACGGCTCTGCATTATAAACTTCTATGAAGCACTTGGGGGTTCAAAGTGCTCACCACACATCTAGATAAGTTCCTTTCAGGGTCTAGTTTCCAAAATGGGGTCACTTGTGGGGGGTTTCTACTGTTTAGGCACATCAGGGGCTCTGCAAACGCAACGTGACGCCCGCAGAGCATTCCATCAAAGTCTGCATTTCAAAACGTCACTACTTCAATTCCAAGCCCCGGCATGTGCCCAAACAGTAGTTTACCCCCACATATGGGGTATCACCGTACTCAGGAGAAACTGGACAACAAATATTGGGGTCAAATTTCTCCTGTTACCCTTGGGAAAATTAAAAAATTCTGGGCTAAATAATTATTTTTGAGGAAAGAAAACGTATTTATTATTTTCACGGCTCTGCATTATAAACTTCTATGAAGCACTTGGGGGTTCAAAGTGCTCACCACACATCTAGATAAGTTCCTTTGGGGGTCTAGTTTCCAAAATGGGGTCACTTGTGGGGGGTTTCTACTGTTAAGCCACATCAGGGGCTCTGCAAACGCAACGTGACGCCCACAGAGCATTCCATCAAAGTCTGCATTTCAAAACGTCACTACTTCACTTCCGAGCCCCGGCATGTGCCCAAACAGTGATTTACCCCCACATATGGGGTATCAGCGTACTCAGGAGAAACTGGACAACAACTTTTGGGGTCAAATTTCTCCTGTTACCCTTGGGAAAATAAAAAATTGCAGGCTAAAAGATCATTTTTGAGAAAATAATTTTTTTTTTTATTTTCATGGCTCTGCGTTATAAACTTCTGTGAAGCACTTGGGGGTTCAAAGTCCTCACCACACATCTAGATTAGTTCCTTTGGGGGTCTAGTTTCCAAAATGGTGTCATTTCTGGGGGATCTCCAATGTTTAAGCACACAGGGGCTCTCCAAACGTGACATGGTGTCCGCTAATGATTGGAGCTAATTTTCCATTTAAAAAGCCAAATGGCGTGCCATCCCTTCCGAGCCCTGCCGTGCGCCCAAACAGTGGTTTACCCCCACATATGGGGTATCAGCGTACTCAGGACAAACTGGACAACAATATTTGGGGTCCAATTTCTCCCATTATCCTTGGCAAAATAGGAAATTCCAGGCTAAAAAATCATTTTTGAGGAAAGAAAAATTATTTTTTATTTTCATGGCTCTGCGTTATAAACTTCTGTGAAGCACCTGGGGGTTTAAAGTGCTCAATATGCATCTAGATAAGTTCCTTGGGGGGTCTAGTTTCCAAAATGGGGTCACTTGTGGGGGAGCTCCAATGTTTAGGCACACAGGGGGCTCTCCAAACGCGACATGGTGTCCGCTAACAATTGGAGCTAATTTTCCATTCAAAAAGTCAAATGGCGCGCCTTCCCTTCCGAGCCCTGCCGTGTGCCCAAACAGTGGTTTACCCCCACATATGAGGTATCGGCGTACTCGGGAGAAATTGCCCAACAAATTTTATGATCCATTTTATCCTACTGCCCATGTGAAAATGAAAAAATTGAGGCGAAAATAATTTTTTTGTGAAAAAAAAGTACTTTTTCATTTTTACAGATCAATTTGTGAAGCACCTGAGGGTTTAAAGTGCTCACTAGGCATCTAAATAAGTTCCCTGGGGGGTCTAGTTTCCAAAATGGGGTCACTTGTGGGGGAGCGCCAATGTTTAGGCACACAGGAGCTATCCAAACGCGACATGGTGTCCGCTAACGATGGAAATAATTTTTCATTCAAAAAGTCAAATGGCGCTCCTTCCCTTCCGAGCCTTACCATGTGCCCAAACAGTGGTTTACCCCCACATGTGAGGTATTGGTGTACTCAGGAGAAATTGCCCAACACATTTTAGGATCCATTTTATCCTGTTGCCCATGTGAAAATGAAAAAATTGAGGCTAAAAGAATTTTTTTGTGAAAAAAAAGTACTTTTTCATTTTTACGGATCAATTTGTGAAGCACCTGGGGGTTCAAAGTGCTCACTATGCATCTAGATAAGTTCCTTGGGGCGTCTAGTTTCCAAAATGGGGTCACTTGTGGGGGAGCTCCAATTTTTAGGCACACGGGGGCTCTCCAAACGTGACATGGTGTCCGCTAAAGAGTGGAGCCAATTTTTGATTCAAAAAGTCAAATGGCGCTCCTTCCCTTCCAAGCCCTGCCGTGCGCCCAAACAGTGGTTTACCCCCACATATGAGGTATCAGCGTACTCAGGACAAATTGGACAACAACTTTCGTGGTTCAGTTTCTCCTTTTACCATTGGGAAAATAAAAAAATTGTTGCTAAAAGATAATTTTTGTGACTAAAAAGTTAAATGTTCATTTTTTCCTTCCATGTTGCTTCTGCTGCTGTGAAGCACCTGAAGGGTTAATAAACTTCTTGAATGTGGTTTTGAGTACCTTGAGGGGTGCAGTTTTTAGAATGGTGTCACTTTTGGGTATTTTCAGCCATATAGACCCCTCAAACTGACTTCAAATGTGAGGTGGTCCCTAAAAAAAATGGTTTTGTAAATTTCGTTGTAAAAATGACAAATCGCTGGTCAAATTTTAACCCTTATAACTTCCTAACAAAAAAAAATTTTGTTTCCAAAATTGTGCTGATGTAAAGTAAACATGTGGGAAATGTTATTTATTAACTATTTTGTGTCACATATCTCTCTGGTTTAACAGAATAAAAATTCAAAATGTGAAAATTGCGAAATTTTCAAAATTTTCGCCAAATTTCCGTGTTTATCACAAATAAATGCAGAATTTATTGACCTAAATTTACCACTAACATGAAGCCCAATATGTCACGAAAAAACAATCTCAGAACCGCTAGGATCCGTTGAAGCGTTCCTGAGTTATTACCTCATAAAGGGACACTGGTCAGAATTGCAAAAAACGGCAAGGTCTTTAAGGTCAAAATAGGCTGGGTCTTGAAGGGGTTAAAGGGTCGAGTTCAAGTCCTCTACCTCTGTGATGAGACAACTTGCATACATAAAATGTCACAATGGGCTGACTGATGATTCCTAGTCAACTTATTCTCTAGCATCAGAGTATCAAAATATGGCCTGACTTGAGGGTATGTGCCCACGTTCAGTATTTGCTGCAGAAAAATTTGCTGCAAGTACTGATGTGCTGGTTGGAAAAACATATTATTCTATGCTTTTGTGCCATTCATTAGTATGGGTGAAATCTGCAGCAAAAACACAGAATTTACATGCTGCAGATATTATTCTGCAAGGAAAAAATAAGCAACATGTACTTGAGACTTCAGGAATGTCATTCACTTTGCTGGGTCTAGGAAATCCTTGAGATTTTATCATAAATCTGCACAAAAGAACAAACTAAACAACTCGTCAAAAAATGCAACTTGTGCACATACCCTTAAGGTACCTTCACGCCGAGCAACTTTAGAACAATAACGATAGCGATCCGTGACGTTGCAGCATCCTGGATAGCGATATCGTTGTGTTTGACACGCAGCAGCGATCAGGATCCTGCTGTGACATCGCTGGTCGGAGCAAAAAGTCTGGAACTTTATTTCGTCGCTGGATCACCCGCTGACCGCTGAATCGGCGTGTGTGACGCCGATGCAGCGATGTGTTCACTTGTAACCAGGGTAAACATCGGGTTACTAAGCACAGGGCCGCGCTTAGTAACCCGATATTTACCCTGGTTACCATTGTAAATGTAAAAAAAAAAAAAACACTACATACTTACATTCTGGTGTCTGTCGCGTCCCCCGGCGTCAGCTTCCCTGCACTGTGTCAGCGCCAGCCGGCCGTAAAGCAGAGCACAGCGGTGACGTCACCGCTCTGCTTTACGGCTGGCGCTTACACAGTACAGGGAAGCTGACGCCGGGGGACGCGACAGACACCGGAATGTAAGTATGTAGTGTTTTTTTTTTTTTTACATTTACAATGGTAAACAGGGTAAACATCGGGTTACTAAGCGCGGCCCTGCGCTTAGTAACCCGATGTTTACCCTGGTTACCCGGGGACTTCTGCATCGTTGGTCGCTGGAGAGCTGTCTGTGTGACAGCTCTCCAGCGACCACACAACGACTAAACAGCGACGCTGCAGCGATCGGCATCGTTGTCTATATCGCTGCAGCGTCGCTTAATGTGACGGTACCTTTAGAATATAGACCACCAATATCAGATGAATGCGAGTCTGATTCTTGGAACCCTTGCTGATCAGCCCTTCTAAAAGGGCCATGGCTCCTGTTTGAACACTGCATAATAATAGTAGATAATCTCCACTGCTGCTGCTAAGGCAGTGATGGGAAAGTATATGGCACAATCTAAAACATTGAAGACCCTGGAGCATGAGCAATGTGGCCCCTAAAAATAGCTAACCGCAGGGGCACCAAAAGTCATAACCTTATTGGAATTGGATTTTGGTCGGTATTTGTGGTCTGTTTCAACCACAGACCAGAAATTTATGTAACTATAATATAATCACACAGTAGCTAACTACATATACAGTGGGGCAAAAAAGTATTTAGTTAGTCAGCAATAGTGCAAGTTCCACCACTTTAAAAGATGAGAGGCGTCTGTAATTTACATCATAGGTAGACCTCAACTATGGGAGACAAACTGAGAAAAAAAAATCCAGAAAATCACATTGTCTGTTTTTTTAACATTTTTTTTTTGCATATTATGGTGGAAAATAAGTATTTGGTCAGAAACAAACAATCAAGATTTCTGGCTCTCACAGACCTGTAACTTCTTCTTTAAGAGTCTCCTCTTTCCTCCACTCATTACCTGTAGTAATGGCACCTGTTTAAACTTGTTATCAGTATAAAAAGACACCTGTGCACACCCTCAAACAGTCTGACTCCAAACTCCACTATGGTGAAGACCAAAGAGCTGTCAAAGGACACCAGAAACAAAATTGTAGCCCTGCACCAGGCTGGGAAGACTGAATCTGCAATAGCCAACCAGCTTGGAGTGAAGAAATCAACAGTGGGAGCAATAATTAGAAAATGGAAGACATACAAGACCACTGATAATCTACCTCGATCTGGGGCTCCACGCAAAATCCCACCCCGTGGGGTCAGAATGATCACAAGAACGGTGAGCAAAAATCCCAGAACCACGCGGGGGGACCTAGTGAATGAACTGCAGAGAGCTGGGACCAATGTAACAAGGCCTACCATAAGTAACACACTACGCCACCATGGACTCAGATCCTGCAGTGCCAGACGTGTCCCACTGCTTAAGCCAGTACATGTCTGGGCCCGTCTGAAGTTTGCTAGAGAGCATTTGGATGATCCAGAGGAGTTTTGGGAGAATGTCCTATGGTCTGATGAAACCAAACTGGAACTGTTTGGTAGAAACACAACTTGTCGTGTTTGGAGGAAAAAGAATACTGAGTTGCATCCATCAAACACCATACCTACTGTAAAGCATGGTGGTGGAAACATCATGCTTTGGGGCTGTTTCTCTGCAAAGGGGCCAGGATGACTGATCCGGGTACATGAAAGAATGAATGGGGCCATGTATCGTGAGATTTTGAGTGCAAACCTCCTTCCATCAGCAAGGGCATTGAAGATGAAACGTGGCTGGGTCTTTCAACATGACAATGATCCAAAGCACACCACCAGGGCAACGAAGGAGTGGCTTCGTAAGAAGCATTTCAAGGTCCTTGAGTGGCCTAGCCAGTCTCCAGATCTCAACCCTATAGAAAACCTTTGGAGGGAGTTGAAAGTCCGTGTTGCCAAGCGAAAAGCCAAAAACATCACTGCTCTAGAGGAGATCTGCATGGAGAAATGGGCCAACATACCAACAACAGTGTGTGGCAACCTTGTGAAGACTTACAGAAAACGTTTGACCTCTGTCATTGCCAACAAAGGATATATTACAAAGTATTGAGATGAAATTTTGTTTCTGACCAAATACTTATTTTCCACCATAATATGCAAATAAAATGTTAAAAAAACAGACAATGTGATTTTCTGGATTTTTTTTTCTCAGTTTGTCTCCCATAGTTGAGGTCTACCTATGATGTAAATTACAGACGCCTCTCATCTTTTTAAGTGGTGGAACTTGCACTATTGCTGACTGACTAAATACTTTTTTGCCCCACTGTAAATTGACCAACATGTAGAAACTCAATGAATGTTAAATGGAATATGACAATAGATTCATGCTGCCCAAACCACAGCTAGGCTGTGTAATGACAGACTGATATGTTTTACTTTAAAATGTTGCAGCATTTCAGAGAAGACATAATTTCAAAAGTCATCCGGTGACTACAGGGAGAGACGTGATTTGTCCAGCCCAGTCTATGGCCGGATATTACCCTCATAGTCCAGCCCAGTCTATGGCCGGATCCTATCCGCACTGTTCCAGTTTATGCTAAGGTCTCTTCACTGCACTGGATTCTATAAAGGGGACCATCACACTACCACCACATGTTACTGTTGGCATGATGTTCCTTTTCTGAAATGCTGTGTTACTTCTACACCAGATGTGATGGAACATACACCTTCCAAAAAGTGTAATTTTTGTTTCCTCAGTCCACAGAGTATTCTCCTAAAAAATATTGGGGATCATCAAAATGTTTTCTGGCAAAACTGAGGTGAGCCTTTATGTTCTTATTGCTCGGGTGATTTTCGTCTTAAACTCTGCCATGCATGCTATTTTTGCTCATTCTCTGTCTTATGGTGAGTCATGAACACTGACCTTAACTGAGACAACTGAGGCCTGCAGTTCTTTGGATCTTATTGTGGCGTCTTTTGTGACCTCTTGTATGAGTCATCGCTGCTTTCTTAAGGTAATTCTGGTTGGCCGGCAACTCCTGGGAAGGTTCACCACTTTTCCATATTTTCATCCTTTGTGGATAATGGCTCTCCCTGTGGTTCGTTGGAGTCCCAAAGCTTTAGAAATGGATTTATAACCTTTTCTAGACTGATAGATCTCAATTACTTTTGTTTCTAATTTGTTCCAGAATTTCTTTGTATAGCGGCATGATGTCTAGCTTTTGAGGACTTTTTGGTCTTCTTCACTTTGTCAGGCAGATCCTATTTAAGTGGTTTCTTGATTGAGAACAGGTGTGTCAATAACCATGCCTGAGTGTGGCTAGGGAATTAGAACTCAGCTTCCCAAAGATGTGATACACTACAGTTAATTTATGTTTTAAGGGTGTGAGGAAATCACTTTTTCACACAGGACCCTGTAGGTTTGGATTTATTTTTCCCTTAATAATAAAAACCTTAATTTAAAAACTTCATTTTGTGTTTACTTGTGTTATCTTTGTCTAATATTTAAATTTGTTTGGTTATCTGAAACATTTAAGTGTGACAAACATGGAAAAGAATAGGAAATAAGTAAGGGAATAAACTCTTTTTCACACAACTGTAAATACACTTCTCAAAAAAATAAAGGGAACATTAAAATCCCACATCCTAGATATCACTAAATGAAATATTCCAGTTGCAAATCTTTATTCATTACATAGTGGAATGTGTTGAGAACAACAAAGCATAAAAAATGATCAATGTAAATCAAAATGAATATCCCATGGAGGTCTGGATTTGGAATGACACTCAAAACTAAAGTGGAAAATCAAATTATAGGCTGATCAGTGAAAATGCCTCAAGACAAGGAAATAATGTTCAGTAGTGTGTATGACCTCCCTACAATGCTTGGGCATGCTCCCGATGAAGCGACAGATGTTCGCCTGAGAGATCTCCTACCAGACCTAGATTAAAGCAACAGTCAACTCCTGGACAGTCTGTGGTGAAATGTGGCATTGGTGGATGAAATGAGACATGATGTCCCAGATGTGCTCGATTGGATTCAGGTCTGGGGAATGGGCAGGCTAGTCCATAGCATCAATGCTTTCATCATGCATGAACTGCAGACACATTTCAGCCACATGAGGCTTAGCAATGTCATTCATCCGAAGGAACCCAGGTCCCAGTGCACCTGTATATGGTCTCACAATGGGTCTGAGGATCTCATCTCGGTAACTAATGGCAGTTAGGATATCCCTGGCTAGAACCTAGAGGGCCGTGTGGCCCTCCAAAGAAGTGCCTCACCACACCATTACTAACCCACTGCCAAAACGGTAAAGCTGGAAGATGCGGCATCTCCAGACTCTGTCACATGTGCTCAGTGTGAACCTGCTCTCATCCGTGAAGAGTACAGGGTGCCAATGTTGATTCTGCCAATTCTTGGGCTGTAAGCACCACACCCACTTTTGGATGTCAAGTCTGTTTCTTACAGTTTGAACAGACACATGGACGTCAGTAAACTGCTAGAGGTTCTTTTAGAGGGTTCTTGCATTGCTCCTCCTGTTACTCCTTGCACAGAGGAGGAGGTAGCAGTTCTACTACTGGGTTGTTGCCCTCCGACGGCCCCCTCTACATCTCCTGGTATGCTGGCCTGTCTCCTGGTATCTGCTCCATGCTCTGGACACTATGCTGACAGACACAGCTACCCTTCTGTGGAGCTATCCTTCTTGCCACAGCTCACATTGATGTGCCATCCTGGATGAGCTGCACTACCTGAGCAACTTCTATGGGTTGCAACCCCGCCTCAAATGACCAAAATATCAGCCAAAAAGGATGATAACAGAGAAATGTTCTATGGTCACCCACAGCAGGACCACTCTTTTATAGGGGTTATCTTGCAAATTGCTTATCATTTCTACCTGTTGTCTGTTCCATTTGCACAACAGCGGGAGAAATTGATTCACAATCAGTGTTGCTTCATAACTGGACTGGTTGATTTCACAGAAGTGTGATTGACTTGGAGTTACAGGTGCTTCTCACAAAATTAGAATAGCATAAAAAAGTTAATTTATTTCAGTTCTTCAATACAAATAGTGAAAGTGATTTTATATAGAGGCATTACAAACAGAGTGACCTATCATGATTATGGCTTACAGCCAATGAAAACCCAAAAATCATTATCTCAGTAAATTAGAATAACTAACAAAAAACATCTGCAAAGGTTTTTTAAAAATGGTCCCTTAGTCTGTTTCAGTAGGCTCCACAATCATGGGGAAGACTACTGACTTGACAGATATCCAGAACGCAGTCATTGACACACAGATGAGTACACCCTTCTAAGGTACTTTTGCACGGGTACTCAGTAGAAGGCCGGGGTCACACTAGCGATGAATACGGATGAGTGCTATGAGATATAACATTGCATAGCAGTTGGACCAGTATTCATCTATGGGGCAGCTCACATAAGCCTATGGGTGCAAGTGAGACAACGCACATCACTCGGATATCATCCGAGTGATGTGCAATATACGCTGACCCTGGCAATGGAGATGGAGAAATCATTTCCCCGCCTCCTCTACAGTTGTGCTCCGATCCTCTCTGTGCGAGAGGCTTGGAGCATAGACGCATGACACTCGGCTCCTGCTTACAGCAGAGCAGGAGCCGAGGGTCATTAGTGATCCTCTCGCATCAGATGTCATACGCTAGTCTGACCCGGCCAAAGGCTAATTTCTGCTCCTTGGCAGGCAGGCCCTAAAATCATTGTTTTTTTAAGCTTATTGCTCCATGTAAACAGGGAATGTCCTGCTGACAAGAAGCATAATGAATAGAAGCCAAACAATCGTTAATGCTATGTAGTTTGCTGCTCTTCTCAGTTGTCTTGTATACTGAGGTTTTGACGCCAATTTATTTTAATCTTATTTTGCAGGCTGTTTCCCTAAAAAAGAAAAATGCAGATGTGACATTTGTCTACCACACTACCGGCAAGGCACATACCAATGTTTTTGTTCTTCAGACATGTGTAATGCCAACATCAGCTTTTCTCACCAGCACATTTCTTGTAAGTACATTTATATATTATGGGAGTGCAATGTCTGTTGGGGTTATCTCTTCCTGTTCTGTATTTTGTTTTTCATCCTTTACCATCCCAAACACCCCAAAAATATATTTTGACTATATTTCACCCTTCTGTTCTACCTTATAAGCTCTTCCCCATTGTCACACTCTCTGGGTTCCAACGAGCTGAGACATAGGGTGTTGTTGGCCTGGTCTTTGCACCAGCAGCAAACTTTGTGGGTAACAGTTTAATTTCTAACATAAAAATAATTGCACTGCAAGGTTTAGAAAAAACAAAATCTTGATATCGATAAAGAAAAAAAAAAACATACCTATATGTTAAGGCGCAGTGGCGGAAACTAAGTAATTGATCAGTAATTGTCCCCAATGCAATATCTGCAATGCTATATCTACAATGCTACAGTGGGGGAAATAAGTATTTGATCCCTTGCTGATTTTGTTAGTTTGCCCACTGACAAAGAAATGAACAGTTTATAATTTTAAGGGTAGGTTAATCTTATCATTGATAGATAGAATATCAAAAATAAAATACAGAAAATCACATTGTTATAAATTATAGAAATTTATTTGCATTTTGCAGTGAGAAATAAGTATTTGATCCCTCTGGCAAACAAGACTTAATACTTGGTGGCAAAACCTTTGTTGGCAAGCACAGCAGTCAGGCATTTTTGTAGTTGATGATGAGATTTGTGCACATGTCAGGAGGAATTTTGGTCCACTCCTCTTTGCAGATCATCTCTAAATCATTAAGATTATGAGGCTGTTGCTTGGCAACTCGGAGCATCAACTCCCTCCATAAGTTTTCTATGGGATTAAGGTCTGGAGACTGGCTAGGCCACTCCATGACCTTAATGTGCTTCTTTTTGAGCCACTCTTTTGTTGCCTTGGCTGTATGTTTTGGGTCACTGTCTTGCTAGAAGACCGAGCCATGAACCATTTTTAATGTCCTGGTGGAGAGAAGGAGGTTGTCACTAAGGATTTTACGGTACATGGCTCCATCCATTCTCCTTTTGATGTGGTTGTTAGCACCACGCCGGATCCCTGCCCTGACAGGCAGGGTCTTTGGTGTGTCTCTACACTCACCCATGCTGCGGACAGGTCTTGCCTTCCCCTCTGCATGCTTCCAGCTGATCCTCTGGCCATGTCCTTAGGGCACGCAAGCAGCACTCCCGCCCTCTTAAAGGACCAGCGCGTGAACTCGCTATTTCCTCCCCAGCCAGTGGCTGTGGGACATTGTGTATATATTGCTTCCTCCTCACTGGGGAGTTGCCTGAGCAACCTTCCTGTTTACAGTCTATGTTGTGCAAGGTTGAATACCAGTGCAAGTCCTGTCTACTACACGTTAGTGCAAATCATGCCTGCTGCGCTCCAAGTGCAAATCCTGCCTGCTGCACTCGGATGCAAATCCTGCCTGCTGTACTTGGATGCAAATCCTGCCTGCTGCACTCGGATGCAAATTCTGCCTGCTGCACTTAGATGCAAGTCCTGCCTGCTGCACTTTAGTGCACTTCCTGCCTGCTGCGCTCTAAGTGCAAATCCCTCTTGCCACATTCTGATGCAGATCCTGTCTGCTGCACTCTGACACAAACTGCTGCACTCACTCTGAAGCAAGCTCTGCCTGCTGCTCTATCCAGTCTGTCCTTCTGGGTCAAGTTGCTGCTCGACTGTTGGTCTGCCTGAAATGGCACTTGGCGTTCATCAGGAGCCAAGTCTAACCTCACCATCAGAGGCTCTAGTTTACAGTCAGGTGATTGCTTAGTCATGCCCCTCTAGGCTCTCCGTGGTTCGAGGCACAGTGGTTCCACAAACCATGACCGTGAGTGACAGTGGTGAAGTAGTCCTGTGCCCTTAGCAGTGAAACACCCCCAAAACATAATGTTTCCACCTCCATGCTTGACAGTGGGGACGGAGTTCTTTGGGTCATAGGACAGCATTTCTCTTCATCCAAAAACTGCGAGTTGTGTTAATGCCAA